>NW_027523338.1:315975-631951 GCF_052094955.1 Ictidomys tridecemlineatus
TTTTTAACAGATATATCTTAATATTAGAGGGCTGAATTATTTCGAATATCTAGATCCTGCATTTTGTGTAAATAGTAGAAGCTTGTTGTGAGGACTCTACATCAGTACTCCAGTTACTTTTATCCACAGAATTATGTCTCTTTTGCTGTAAATATTAAATATTTCAGGTGATTTATGATATCATAAGAGCTTTTTAGGTAACTCTCTAAGGATCTGTTTGCTGGTCAAGGAATCTCCCTTGCTAAGGTGATTTTGGAGGACTACCTTCCGCATCAATGAGAGAAAAACAAACAAACAAAATTCTCTAACCAGAGCCATAAAGTCATTCTTTACACTCAGAGGGGATTTCTATCTATAGAATATTTTGTTTGTTTTTGAGACAGCCTCTCTCGCCTCATTGCCCGATTGACCTCAAATGCAAGACCCTCCCAGCTGAACTAATTTGATTTCCAAAGCAGTATCTACAGAAGAAAGAGGAAAAAGAAGAGAACACTTTCCCCAAAAATATTTCTCATTTTCTGTTCAAACAAAAAGCCAAAACTATATTTTTTGACATAAAACTAGATCCAAACTTATCATGTTAGATATCAAATACATTGAGATTTTTGGTTTTGGTTTTGATGAAACACACTTTACATGAATTAATAATGCAGGTACCATTTCAAAAGCAATACTATAAAAATACTAACAGTCAACTTAAAACTAAACTTTCTTAGCAATGTTGAAGATTTCATTGATATTTCTTGATCAAAATTTTTCCTTCTTCCTCCACAAGTTATTATTAACTTGAGAGTTAACTTTTCTCATATTTGATTTTACTTATGTTTTTCCCTGAAAAAGTTAGTGGTTTAATTTTTCCTATTTTCCATTACACATAAGGCCAATATCTTGTTTCTGTTGTGTGGTTTTGTTGTTTTACAGTGTTACTTTTTGAAGATTAATCATTGTGCATGCAGGTGGTTGAGTTGTGTAGAATTTTCTTGGGAGACTTATTTATTCATCATACTCTTGACAGATATTTGGACTGCTAGCCATGTTTTTTCATTTAAAAGATGAAGTTATATATATTTTCTAGGCACTAAGCATCAGCACTTCCAGGATATATGTCTGGGAGTAGAACTCTAGGAAAATACCTGAACTCACCCTACACCCTGTCGGTTACGCCAGAGCGATGGCACTGTGCTCTGCCAGTATAACTCCCACCCAGAAATCAGAGATCACGTCCACCCTTGTGAGATGTCTGGTGGCCTTCACCTCATGGCTCATCTGACCACCTCTCTCATACATGATTGTGGATAATATATTCTGAATATTAATTCCTACTTGATTGCAAGTGTCCTGGCCAAAGTTTGTGGTCTGCTTTAATTCTTCTTAATGGTGTCTTAGGATGCACATTCTTAACTTTAAAGTAGTCAAATTAATTATTTTTAAGGATATGTGCCATCAACTCTATTTAAGATATCGTTTCTACCCCAACAGTCAGTGATTCCAAGGAATGTTGGCAATAAAGTATATAATAGCTATGCTTATTTTTTTGTCTATTTGAACAGATAGGTTCCTTTTCATTTGCATATGCAATTTTAACCACCCCCCAATAAACAGCCCGCCTCTCCCCTTGAACTTACACCGTTCCTTCTATTGTAAATTGTGGGGAAATGGAAAGGGTATGTTCAAGCTGTCATACACCTGTTCTGAATGCTGTGTTGTGGTGATTAGTATGACTTTAATGTAAGTCCCTTATTATCTGACAGAGTAAGTATTGTGACCATATTTCAGCCTTTTTTCTCTTAGTACATTTTGAATTAGCATGTCAGGTGCCCACCCCCAAATCTTTTGAATTTTGATGTGAGTTGTATTGACTCCATTGATCAATTTGTTCAAAATTAACATCTTCATATTATTTAGTAAAATTTGTAAGTACACATGATAAAACTTTTGGTTTAATTAAAAATTGTAAATTACTGATTGAATTTTTATACTTTTTTTTTAAATAAAGAAGTCTCAAGAGATCCACGAATTGGGGCAGCCTCCAATTCCACTTCTACAAAGTGGAATGAAAGGGACACTGGGCAAAAGAGAACAGGACTTTGCAGGGTGGGAACAAGCACAGGCATCAACAAAACCCAGCTAGTGAGGATCTTCAGGTTGCTACAGGCTGCTGTGTTTGGTGAAGGCTAGACAGAAAACATCTCCTCTCCTGCTGACTCAGGTACACTGGTATCCTTGCTTTCAGGAAAAACTGGCCTGTCCGAGGCTGAGCTTCACCTCTAGTCCATATTAGTATTACCTGATTTCTGAGAAATTTGATAAAGCATGAACGCTGTTGCTCATCTCTAATTACTCCTTTCCTGGAATCTATTCACCTGTCCACTCAGTTCTAGGAATATTGCTTCCATAATGAAGTATTTCCAAACTCTTCCTAAACTTTCAAAACTTATGTCAAGATAGTAACATATTATTATATTGATAGTAATGTTGTTACTGCCATATTTCTCCAAGTATAAGCGTATCTCCCAGAGCCAGTGAGGAAGTCTAGGTTGATTATCAAACCTGAATCGTTTATCATTTTAAACTTTATCTTAATATTGCTCTCAATTCAACATTGTTTTATTTTTACTGGATAACATTTTTAACAGTGCATGACTTCACTGAATATGCTTTCTGTGCGTTTTTTCCTGTGGGAGGTAATGGGGCTAGTATGAGTGTGCTGGTTACCTCTGCAGATGCACAGGGGTTGGGAAGGAAGGCTTTAGAAGCGTCATCTGTGTCTGACACTGCAGTGTGTTTGTGCTCATCTAAATACAACACCTGCATAAATTGTAATTTTGCCTTTAGGCACTCTTATTTTTTGTTTTCTTAGTGCTAGGAATTAAATCCAGGGCTCTGCTAAGCCTGCACTTTACACTGAGTTACACCCCAGCCTCTTGCGTGCTTATTTTGGGCCTAAAAGCAGCTCACTAAAATGGATATTGTTTGGAAATTTTAGCCTGCTTTCTAGCCACATCAATTTAAAATATGCCCTTTAGTTCTAGGCTTTTATTTCAGATTAAAATACTTAAAATTTGAAAGACTCATTTTTTATTAAACAAGACTTGGGAACATTTCTTTTGAAGCTCTGCATTTTCATTTCTTCATATTGAGCATAAGAAAATTGATGAGAGTTCTCTAATTACCATAGCAACAGTGATTTTTTTTAAATGAATGTTTTAAGGAAAATCTGAACAGGTTTATAACTCCAACACAACTGTTGACAGGTCTTAGTATGACCTTCTAAATTTTTATTTGGAGATGTAACATGCATTTTTAAAGTTGAATATTTTACCTAAGAGAATGTACAAGAATAAATCCATCCCTTCATTGATATGCATGTTCCAGAGCCTGGCAGGGAGGGATCTAAGCACTCTGCACAGAGGACTGGACTGCCCTGAGGGGAGACAGCCAAATGCAGCTGAGGATCTTTGGGCTGTTCTCCAGACAGTTATTACAAAACCAAAGGGGGTAACAATCCTCCAAAGATCACACACTAGCTGTACCTTAAAATTGTGATCTTTAACTGTGTGGTGCTGAAACTATGTCAAATAGCCGATAGCAAGATATGTACCGTGTGCTGCACAGGATGCAAAATAAATTCTCACTGTGTTTTGAGAACAAACTCATTAGCCGGGAAAGGACTGTATCCACACACCCCAAGGACATCTGAGTCCTCACACAGGTTCTGAATGTTGATGTGGAGTGTCATTCACAGGTGGTGGTAGCGGTACATTTTTTCATTAACATAACTATTGAATTTCTATTAGGTGGACTAAGTGCTTTATGAGATCTCTTGGTTTAGGGAAAGCACCTGGGTAAAACTGATTTCAATTATGGCCATAATTGTACTTTTGAATGACATTTTCCCCTTCACAAATATTTTCACTTCTCATTTGAGAAGCATACCCTGGAAAATAAGTAATGATATTATTAGCCCAACTTCACAGGTGGGGAAATTAAAAGGCTCACAGTTTCAATTCCCCAGGACTCTGGACAAGATCTGTGTGATTATTAAGACATGTGCATGCCTGGGATCGATACCTGTGGAAAGAAGGAGAAAGAAAGAAAGCTCTCCAGAGGGAAAGGGTGAGATGCAGGGCAGCCCAAGGAAGCTAAGGTTTGAGGCCCTGGATCTGGCACCACCATCGGGGGTCAGATCAGAAGGGCACGGGCCTACTTCTCCCCATTGTGATTGACACTCTGATCCCATAGGAGGCATGGGGCTGGCATAGCAGTTTTCTGCAGCTGTGGTGATCTCTAAAGAGGGTGACAGTGCAGAACAGTTGTATGATGGCATGTCTAGCCAATTTATTGTTGATGCACTATCTGGAGAGCCTGGTACCACATCTGCCTGCACTCACATAGGTCAACTCTGCAAGTGCCAAGGCAAACCGAATTTCACAACTCTCAAGGCGATTTCCGTGGGACTGCACCTTTATAACTCCATGTTATCATCCCGTGGATTGTTCTATCCTTTCTACCGACTTGCATGACTTCACTTTTTATCCAAAAATTCATCTAGAACTAAGCTTTGAAAGAACAATCATCTATCAAAGGAGCTTATGTCTATGACAAAAGTGGAGAAATATTAGCAAGAGTTATTATTTTTCAGAAGATTCATTTGTTGAGCTAAAGATATGTAAAATAAAGTGCAATGTGCATCTCTATTTGGTTAAGAGCACAGGTTAACTTAAGATCATGATATTTTGGGTTTGAAGCATCAACAGGTGTTCAGAGATTAATGAAAAGGGATGTTAAGTTGCCAAAGAACAAACCTGTTAAATATCCCAAACTTCTTTTTCTCCATTTAGTAGGAATTAAATCATGAGTCATACACTTATTCCTGGACCCAGAGTAATAGCACAATATAGAAAGTAACCATTCAAGAGAAATAGAAACACATTTTCTTAGAGTAAATATTAAGCCTCTGATTTCTGCCTCAAGCTCTCAGTTCCTATAGGAAAATAAAATTGGCTATGTTTGTTTAAAAATGCTTCACTCCTTATGATCGCTCTAAAATCAGTTAATTATTAGAATAAAATAAATTATTCAGAGGTACAAAATATGAATTTAAAATGTCTAAAGAAAATTTGTCCTAGAAAGTTGCTTTTCTAGTGAGGAGGTCTGGCTACTCCTCTAAATGAACCTCGCTGTTTTAGTGGCTCACTCAGGTCTACTCAGGTGACACTCACCTGGCCTCTCAGCATCTGCATCTTTGCTGTGACAGTGGCTGTTGGTTACTACCAGAAGGCACCAGTTGCCAAGAACACTGCAGACTGAAGAGCTGGTCAGATCTCAGGGAAGTTCCTAAGATGGGCAGCCACACTCTCTGGACAGGAGTTTTCCAGAGGGGGGCGATGATGTGTTAGCAGACAGCAGTCTCCGTGGAGGAGAACGCTTTTCTCTCCTGACGCTGAGCACACTAGCGGTTGTTGAACAATCAGCCCTGGGTCCTCAGCTCCTCCACAGTGGCCCTGTGCTTTGGCTTTGTACCTTGATGTCCCCTAAATTCAGTTTTCTCCTGTACACTTACCCTGCATCAAAAGTCCATTATGAAGATTAAATATACAATGTCACAAAGACAACGTGAATTGTGCTGTGTGCACAGTAGCCAGGCTGTTCCTAATTCCCACTCTCTTTGTGACCCTTTTCCACCATACATGAGATTCCACACTTACCTGCCTCTTGGAGACAGGCTGGGGGTAAGGAAGATCAAAAGGTGCATTGTGTTTGGAGGTGTAGCACATCCAAGCTTCCTGCCACTGACCACTTATGGTGCTTGTGCATGTGTGTGCGTATTTTGTACCTCAGAAAAGTCATTTCTCATGACTTGCCGTCAAAGGCTAAAAGTAAGATGGCACATACATAGAGTGTCAGAAAGGATGAAGCAGTGTGCCTCGGTTTCCACTTCACAGGATGTCAAGAACTATTCAGGGCACACATTTTCATGCTACATCAACTCATGGTTCTTGACAGTTTCTCAATTTTCATATAAGAAAGAGGGAAATGAAATGTCACTTTGATTAGCAGAATAACAGAGCGTCAAGTTACAGTAGGAACAGAGTCCAGGAGTCCAGATTGTTTGTTCCTTTACTCTTCCAACAAATGTTTTCTGAGCAGTCAGTGTTTACATGCTCGGGACAAAATGTGAAATGAGAGCAGACAAGGCCTCTGCCCTGATGCAACTGAGCTCTGCTGGAAGAGGGGGATGGAGACCAAATCATTAAACAAATGAATCACTTTGTGCTGTAAAGCACAGGGTGATCCTTGGGCTCCTGGAGGAAGGGTCGTTTGGCTAAGGTGCAGAGGAGGAGAAGGTGTCTGCCAGGTCACGAGGTTGAGGTCCAAGCACAGGCATGCTGTGCCCCTGTGCACATGGGAAGAACAGACCACATCCCCTGTTCTGAAGAGAGCCCCCCCCCGTGGTGGGACAGCGGAGGCTGGGGAGCGAGGAACCCCGCAGCCTCCACACTGCAGAGGTGGAGCCCACCCAGACCCTGGACGCAAGTTGAGCGTTTGGTGTTATTCTGTTGTCAAGCAGGGCTGGGGACAGGGGTGGGGAAGGAGCAGCTGGCCAGCCAGGCTCTGGGTAAGGTTCACCATGTACCCAGAAAGGCCTCCTTTGGGGAAAGTAATTAGAAGAAATCACAAACTTATTAGAAGTAAGTCCCGCTGCTGCTGTAAGCCCCTCTGACACACCAGTAGTGCCTTATGGAGTCCCGCACAGGTCTGCAGTCACCACTATTTACGCTGTGGAGATGGCATTTTAGAGCAGATGATCAACGCGAAAGTACCACACCAGGATTATTTTAAAAAGAAGACAGCAAGAATGAGGGAGGGAGAAGAAAGACAGGAAGGCAGGAAAGAAAAAGGAAAAGGAAAAAAAATGGAGTTCCCTCTTCAGAGGAAAACAAAACTTCACACCGGTACCCATTTACAGAAAAGCCATGCGGAGTAACAGAACTTGAACTTAATCCACTTTGACCATCTCAAATAAAAATCCACCGAGAGGGAGATGGTGCGGTGTGCGCGGTGCTCCTTCTCCCTGGAGGTGAGTGCCTCTGGTCATCTGGGCTCAGAGGTGGCTCTCAGCCTCTAAACAAGGCCCTGTCACAAGTTATAGAGCAGAACTTGGATTCCATTCTCCTTAAACTTGAAGTTTGCTAAAGGAAAGGCCCTCAGGTCAGGGGCCCTGGGCTAACTTTTCAAATCTCCGAAAGAGAGCCAGGAAGTCCTAAGTACACCTAATAGACTGGAAAACTAAGTTCAGAGGTTGGTGTGATGCTGACTAAGTAACCATCCCCTGTAATAGCAGGCTTCGACTTTCTGAATATGGCCTAGTGGAAGACGCATCTTTATCTTGAATCTCAGAAGCAACACTTGGTCAGATTCTGGCCTTTCCCCTAACAGAGCTTCTCCTCCCTCTGGCCCAGACTTCTCTCCTCTGAGTTCTGTGTCTTCCTGTGGAGTGACCCCTGTGGGGACATCCTTACCTCCACCACACAGGTCTCACAGCCAGCAGCTCCAGATGTAAGAATCCGAGGTGAATTTTTGTGAGTTGAATACAGAGGGGGGGAAATTACGAGATGTTAAAGCATGCAGAAAGGTGAAGACGCGCTCATTGGTTCCTGGGTGAACTTCCGGCTGAGTTTGCGGGAAGCGAGACATGGTTTGTATTTCCTTTTGCTGTATTCCAACTCCTTGCATTTTGTCCCCCTACCTTCTTTCTGTCCCACTCAAGTGTTAGGGTCAGGATGGCGCCTGGCATTTTTCAGGGGGAGTGGTTTGTGAAATAAGGGCAGCGAGCTATTAAGTGTGGAGATTCCTTATTGGTTGACTGCTGTATCTAGTTTATGTTAATTAGATAAGCTGTGTGGAATGTATATATACCCCTCCTGTCCTACAATAAACGGCTCCCACTCCTGCTGTATCAATGTCCACAAGTTGCTCGTCACCCCCCCATCCCCACCCCCCCACTCCCCCCATCCCAGTTACTGATTAGTAAAAATGAGCATAATAATCACAGTACTCAGTACAGGGGGATTTTGTGAGGATTCAATAAGATAGTTCATAAGTGAGCATAGCAGTGGGTCTGTATGGAAATAATAAATCTTCTATATTGTTATTTTGAAGTAAGATATCTTATTCTATGCCTCCAACTTAGCAAGGAGTTAAAATGATTTCCTTGCTTAGAATATTATTTTACATGGGGTTTTAACACAACTTCAAGGGAGAAAAACATTGAGCCGGAATTCAAGCAGTTCTCTGGTTTTCTTCAGGCAGATAAAGCATCTCAAGGAAAAAGCCAGATAAATCAGAACAGAAATGACACACTCCAGACCACCTTAAGTAATGTGCGACACCAGTCACACCTGGTAAGACAGCTGACATCAGGCAAGATTCTGTGAAAAATGTGATGTTTATTCATTAATTACCATTGTAATCAGCTGAGTTTGGAGACTTTGATCACATTTTTTTAATCCTTCCCCTGCAAAGAATTAAGGTAGATACATAAATTTATAATTATTGGATAATTTCTGAACCAATGAAGCAATTTATTAACTGCTACTAAAATGCAACCCTGCATACACACACCCAGCTGTGCCCTGGGATACTGCAATAGGCCATTTCCCTGTGAACTCCTACCCTTTGTCATTAGGGAGTAGATTTTTACCTGGGATCCATTAAGTAAGTCTCTCTTCCCGTCTCTACCTAGGAACAGCTTCTCTCACCTTTCCTCTTCTGAAACATGTCATTCTGTCAACATCACATCGGGATCCTTGTTGGATTCCTTATTTCTCTATTTCAAGGCTAACCACGCAGTATTTTAAGTGATTTTCGTATAATATTCTAACCTGGAAGGATAGGTCTAATATTTCTTTTATACTGTTGAAGGAACTGAGCTATGGACAGATTGAATGATGACCTGAGGGTCCCAGGCCAAGAGAGGTCAGAGTTAATGGACTTCCACTTGACCATCTTCTCTTCAGCTGGACTGCTCCAAGGTCACCTCCTGCCCGAGGGACGGCTGGCCTCTCTTCCCTCTTTCCTGTGGACTCATCCACACATTCAGACGTGAGTACGGAGCACCTGGTTGGTACCAGGCATGCTTCTCATTTCTGGGACATCATAGTGGGAAACATAAAGAGGATCCATGTTCTTCTGAACTTTGAGACTCTTCCATGGAGACAAAATAGGAAAGTAGATCAAAGAGTCAACAGCATCACTGGAGATGTTTCCAAGTGAAATAACCACAGGTGATGGAGAAGAACCTGGCTGGGGAAGGGAAACATTTTTTTTTAACTGTACATGAATATTAAGCATATAATTTCTCTTCTGGTGGTTAAGTATTTAGAAGAAAGCAACTGATCCTCTGAGTTAGGAGGCCTGAAGGATGTTCAGGGCAGAGGAAAGAGCAAGCTTGTCAAGTTCAAGTAATGACACAAGGTCACTCCACTCATAGGGTGAAGGAGAGGGAGAGGCGGGAACTGAGTCCGGAGAGACAGTGCGTCCAGTCAGTCGGCCTTTAACACAGAGTGCAGAGGGGGCCTCCTGTTCTACATGGAATTGGAAGCTGTCAGGAAGCTTTAAGAAGAAGACTTGCACGGTTCTTTTCTGTTCCAGTAACTCGGTAGGAACGTGGAAACTACGGAAGAAACAGGATGGCATTAGCGGTTTCTGCAAACACTCTGGGAACTAGCAGCAGCATGAAGAAGAGCAACGTTGGGCGTCTCCGATATCTGATTCGCTTGCAAGGGCAGAGTTAGGGTTTTTTATGTGGGTGGTAAGGAAAGGAGATCTTGTAAATAACTGTTTTTGATAAAGAGGGAACACACACAGGCATACACAAATACCACACCCTTACAAACACACACAAAACTTATGGGCTGAATATTGCTTTTCAGGTCCTTCTTTGGTGAAAAAATAAAAATCTGATTACTCTGGGAAAGTACTGCCAAAGGGAGCCGTGTAGGAGGAGGCGGCCTCCAAGGGAGTCCTCTGAGACTGGCGACGCACCACAACTAATAAATCGATGATCAAATCACTTTGAGAATAATTGTGTTTAAGATTTTTCCAGCTTTATTGCAAGATTTTAATAGCATTTAATATGCTTATTTGCAGTTTTTACCAGCTAACTCTGAAATAAGCACACACATGGGAACAGCAGCTTCAACATATATGTGACAAAGGAATCCTCACAAAATCCCCCTGTACGGTGGTAAGACACATCTTTTTGGAAAGCTTGAAGATCTGGACATAGATACAATTGTGCACTGCAATAATGATTTGATTTTTGAGAGCAAATGCTAAAGGCCTTTTTGTTCTGTCTTAGTAACCAACAAAATACACGAGGTATTTAATGCAGTTGACTTTCTAGAACATTTACTTACATGAATTCTGTCAAAATAAACATCATTTAATTTTGGATTTTTGAGAAATAGTTAAAACAAAGAACATGGAATAATTACCACTCCTTAACGATTTCAATGATATTGTTCAGTATTTGTCCCCTTTTGAATTGATGGAAAGAGCTCATAAGACATTGGTAGAGTGATTTTACAACATGTGACCAAAACAACTGGTCTCCTCTGTATTGCTTAAACCCAATGCCATTCCTTGTACTCAATTTGTGTGGGGGGGGAGGGGCGGGGGTGCGTACTAATAATTTTATCTGAAATTTGTTTTTAAGTATAACTCTTGTGACATTGCTCAGACTTATTTGCCAACTACAAAAATGCAAGCATATTACCTCTGAATGTAAATTCACAGCAAGGATGAGTCACTGGAAAATGAGATCCATATAGACACTGAGGAATCAACAGCAGGTAGAGTGCAGGTGGAATTATTTACTTAAACTTAGGAGCCCCCACAACTGAGAGGTGATAATTCAGGAAAGAAGCAAGAGATTATTCTGGGAAGCAGGAAGCTCCCAGTCTACTTTGGAGGGGCTGGTTCTCTACTGCCTGTATGCAGAGGGGTAAAGAAGTGCGTCATCTGTCAACAGCGCGTCATCATTGTGGGGTTCATTTGAGGAACAAGACCACTCTGCCGTGAGAAGACTGTGGACACGGTTATAAGCACCATCTAGAGTCATTCTAAGGCACATCTTAGGAACACTTTTGACCTCAGACTGCATCAATGCGTGTATTGGTAGCAATCTTGAAGGAAATGTGATACTGGACAAAGTCATGTCGTTTGGATGTCTGTGTTAAAATGTAATTTATCTTGGCTATGAAATAAAATAATGGAAACATGAATTATATAATTGACAAATGGAGCATCTTGTTTTCAGAGGTTGCAGGTTCTCAGGCAGTTGTGAGAATGACAGAACATCACAGGTGCTTTCCACTTGGCTTCCTACAAGGCTGACCCCTTGCAAATCTTCTGTTCAATATCACAGCCAGAGGGTGGAGGTTGGTGCTGCTGCAGACAACTTCTCCATCACCAAAAGGATCTCTTACACCTAAAACTGCCTCCTCCTCCTCCTCTCTTCAATTTCCTAGCCATGCACAACCACTCATCTGTTACTTATTATTATTTTTTGTCATATTAAGAATATTATATTATTGGAATCATGCAGCATTCAAACTTCTGGGGTTGGAATTTCTATTTAGAAATTAATTCACTTTCCTTTTTATTGCTGAGTAGTATTCCATGGACTGGATGTAATGCAGTTTGTCAACCATTTTCCTTTTGAGGACAATAGGATTATTTCTAGTTTGAAGCTACCATGAATAAAACTGCTTAATCATTAATGTGTACTGTTTTCTGTGGAACATGCTTCATTTTTCTTGGGAAAAAAAGGTGAAGAGTATGTTTCAGTTGCATGGTAGTTCCTGTTGAACTTATTAGAAATTGTCACCCAGCTTTCCAGAGAGGCCATACCATTTTACATTTCCATCAGCACTGTAGGAATGACCAAGTTTTTCTGTGTCATTGCCAGATTTTGATATTAGCACCGTTTAATTTTTTTTAGATGTAGATAGACACAATAGTTTATTTTGTTTATTTACTTTTATGTGGTGCTGAGGATTGAACCCAGGGCCTTATGTGTGCCAGCCAAGCGCTCCACGGCTGAGCCCCAGCCAGCCCCAGCACTACTTTTTATTTGAGTTATTGTGGTGTGTAGTTGCATTTCACTGTGGCTATTTTGCATTCCGTGACGGCTGATGATGTTAAGCATCTTATCCTGTGCTGTTTGCTATCTGTGTGTGTTAGGGTTCGCCAGAGAAGCAGAACCAACAGGGTGTCCCTGGATATGGAGCCTGAGCAGTCTCGGGACATGCAGTGGACAACCAGGAAACCCTGTGGCCTCATACAGCCTGGGTCTGAGGGCCTGGGAACCTGCTGATCTGTCCCTCGCCCTCACCCACATGCAGAGTCAGCCTTTCTCTGGCCACTGGACGTCCTGAGCCCAGTCACAGGAACTGGTGGAATCAGGCCCCAGCCTCTGTCTGTTGGGCCTGGTGCGGTTGATGTCTGTTGGGCCTGGTGCGGTTGATGTCTGTTGGTGCTCTTTCCCGTTCTCTCACTGGGTCATATTTTTTACTGTTGCATGTTTGCTTTCCTTTGTTTACATTCTAAACACTATCTCTAGTCCAACAGGGAGTTTGAGGATGATTTCCCCAGCTCAGCTTCTCTTTTCATCCTCTCCATATGGGATCCACAGAGCAAGAGTTTCCATTTTAATGCAGCTCCACTTTATCGATTTTAATTTGTGCAGGATGATTGGGGGGGTGGGGGGTAAAGTTTAAGAACCTGTGGCCTAGCTCTGGATTCTGAAAAGTTTCTTTTGTGTGTTTTTATGAAAATTTTGCAGCTTTAAGTTTATAGTTAACTCTGGGATACAAATTTATGGATTCATCTATTTTCCTTTTTGCCTTGGACATCCCCTTTCCCAGTGCCATTATAAAAAAAAGGCTCGGTCATTCACTCCTCAGTTGCTTTGCACTTTTGTCAAACATCAGTGGGGAACATTTGTACAGATCTTAATGTGGCTTCTCTTTTCTGTTCAAGACAATCTTCCTTTTTAATCCGTTTTCCAATACCACACAGTCTTTATTATCATAACTACAGATTAGGAATTAGGATGAGGTGGAGTAACTCCCTCACTTTATTATTTTTTTTTGCAGAATTCCTCTGAGCTATTCTGGGACTGTGGATTTTCACATAAATGCTGAAACTCGCTTGTGTGGGAAGAGTATATTCTAAATATTTAATGGGACAGTTAAGAGGTGGCAAGAGGAGAAGAAAAAGGTGTTATTTTTTTTAAAGAGTCTTTGAATTTTTACCCAAAGCAGATTCTACCAAAAAAGATCTTACAGGTAACTTGATAAGATAAACCAAGGTACATCTTGCATAACCTTAGGATTGCATGGATGTTTACAATAAGCAAATTTGATGAGCCCTGTACTAGAAAGTAATAAAGAACCTAATTCATCACAAAGATGTAATAATGGAAGGAATGAAAATACTCTAGGTAAGTATCATTAGCCCTAGATTTGAGGAGATGTTATGTTTTCTGGTAGAGTTACAAAGAAAGAAGATTTTGAGGACCTCGATCATATATGCTATGGACCCCAGCTTGGTTAAACATAGGAGTTAGCCTACAACTTTTCAGATCAATTAAAACAGAGGAGATGAAACCAAACAACTTGTCTCTTGCCAATATTGACCATCAGCCATGGTGTAGGCTTGATTGTGAAACACAGTTGTTAGTCAGCTTTGCCTTACTGTAATAAAAACCTGAGAGAACCAACTTATGAAGAGAAAAGGGTTATTTTGGCTCATGTTTTGGAGTTTTCTGCTATGATTGGTTTGCACATTGGCTTTGGGCCCAGGCTCAGGTAGCACATCACCTTGGAGAAAGTGTGTTGGAGCAAGGATTTGTTCACCTCTTGGCTAGAACATAAAGAGGAGCAGAACAGGAGGTCTGGGATCCCAGTGTCACCTTAGAGGGCATGTCCCCAATGATAGGAGGACCTTCCGCTCAACCCTACATATTAATTTCCACCACCTCCCAATAGGGCCCTGGTGGGGTCCGCGCCTTCAGTAGACACTCTAGATCCAACTGCAGAGCACTCCCCTCTGCCACTGTCAGGGAGGATGCACCTGTTCAGAGAAGGGGCTCTGAAGGTGTCTGAGGTGAACCCAGGAAAGATCACATTACAGCAAAATAAGAGGAAGAAATTGGAATCAGACAGCTGAAATAGAGAGTCAATACTGCAGTCTGGGATGACAGGCCATGGTCCAGCATGCTGTCTGTACCCGAGGCTGGTCCACGGTACAGGAGTAATTGCTGCATAAAGCAATGAGCATGAGAGTAGGAAGAGAGCAGAGCTAAGGAGCGCTCAGGCCCAGGAGGCTGGGAGGAGGACTGCAGTGCCTCTGCGGAGCAGGACCTGGCAAGAGAAGCTGGGTCCACAGCACAGGGAGGTGCTGCCCCTTGAGATGATGTGGTGCTGCCACTCAGAGACTGGCAGACAGGACTGGAAGCTAATTTAGATCCTTGCTTCAAAGTGTAGCTCACAGACCATGGCATTAGAGACCTATTAACATTGAGAAATGCAGAAACTTTGCTTCCTGTCCCCCCGCCCCGACCACTACCAAACCAGGATCTGTTTCTCAATGAGACCTTCTGATGGCACTTCACACATTAAAGATTAAGAAATATGACAAATAACTGAGATAAAAAACCATGTGGGCCAGCTGCAGTGGTGCATGCCTGCAATCCCAGCAGCTCTGGAGGCTGAGGCAGGAGGATTGCAAGTTCAAAGACAGCCTGAAAACTTATTGAGGCCCCAAGCAATTGAATGAGATCCTGTCTCTAAATTTAAAAAATAATTTAAAAAGGGCTGGGGATGTGGCTCAGTGGTTAAGTCTCTATGAGTCCAATTTCTGGTATAATAATAATAATAATAAGGAGGAGGAGGAGGAGGAGGAAGAGGAAGAGGGAGAGGAGGAGGATAGTATCAAATTTAAAATTAAAAATCATTTGCAGTAGGGAAACATTCATTATAAATTACCCAGTGATGTGTTCGGGAGCAATGATGCTCACATTTTAACAAAAAATTTAATAAAAAATTAAAAAATAAAGATTTGTGGAATGAATGAAGGAACATACACAAAGAAGCCTAGTTGTAGACAAGGAGAGAGAACTTAGAGTAGGGGAGCCACAGCTTCCCTTCTGCCCAACATTTCCCGCCCCCAACCCTGACCTCTGTAGTGGGTCTCTGGACAAACCCTCTGCTCCATTTCTCTGGTAGCACACACTGCCAAGTTCCTCTCCTCCCCTGGAGCCCTGATGCCCTGGCAGGGGATGAGCCATTTAGGATCTGTTGCAGGAGGTGTGCCAGGCGTGCTTCCTTGTTCCCTGGCCATTGCTGATTGGAGTGCAGCTCTGCGTGTCTTGAGAGTGACTTCACGGAACAGGTCGCTGCTCTAGACACAGGGACCTGGAGGATGAGCTGCTCTGGGTGATTTCTTCCCCATGATTATGCAGCACGGGTCCACATTAGTTTCCTGTCACCTTGCAAGTTGTTACCTGCTGAAGGAGGAGGAGGGACAGACAGCCCTGGGTAGGGCACACTCGTTTTGTCACAGATGATTTCAGAGATGCCAGCTCATCCGTGCAAGTTATATAACTTCTGACACAAGGGAAAATGGAGCAATATCCTTAAGAGCAGGTGTCAGAGGGAATGTGAGAAAGTGCCAAGAGCCCCTCAGGGCTGCGGACTGTGGCATGGAAGGCTGCTTCTGTGCTGAGGAATGGAGCACGGGAGGTCAGCAGGCCACTTGAGACTGCAATGACAAGCTCTCTGGGCAGGTGGGTGCTGAACGCCGTGGTATGGCAAAGGAGAAGGCTGTGGCCCCACAGGTCCCTTGGTCACCCTAAGTTGCACATCCCCAGCAAGTAAGGACCTCACCACCATCCTGAAGTAGCCCAGTGTGTCTCAACAGCATCCAAATCCCTTAGTATGACACCTTTGAATATGCCAATTTTATCTCTTTAATAGAAGTTGACACGCTACTCCTATTGTCTATGGTGCCACATAGACTCTACACCAAATGAAGGCAGCGAAACCCCTTCACAGACTTCCAGGGGTCTGACATAGTAAAATGAAAATTGTCTTATGAAAAATAAGAGAGCTAATGTACTTTTATAAAATGTTCACATGAGGATCTGGTGTTGTGGCTTAAGGATAGAGCACTTGCTTTGCATGTGTGAGGTAGGGTTTGATTCCCAGCACTATATATAAGTAAATGAATAAAATAAAGGTCCCTCAACAACTAAATATAATTTGCAAAATGTAAAATTATTTTTGAGCCCTTTTCTACAGTCTGGATTTGGGGATTGCTGTCATAGGGAAATATTTTTAAAAACAAGTTCAATGTTCATATATAAATAGCCGTTCTATTTTTTTTTCCTTTTTTTGTTTTGCTTTTCTAATTTTAATGCATCAAAGTAAAATATTTTGGATCAGCAAAGCCAATGATTACTATAAGCACTTTTATAATACTTATATAACCCAAATCTGCTGAACATTTATTTTTAAATGTATAAATAGGCACAATATCTCACAATATGTATTTTAGAAGAAATACATATTATATTTAAATACATATAATTAAACCTGTGTTAAAAATTCAACCATTTTCAATGACATTCCAGGTTCTAACTGCATCTCGAAACTGAACTGGAAAGGTCAGTAGGTGGCTGTAATTGCATGTCCACGAAGTCCAGGCTCAGGCCCTTCTCTTCCATGAACTCCCCCCTACCCAGTGTCCTCGAACTGATGCTTTCCTATGCTCATCACACAGAGCCTGACCTTCTGCGCACAGTTATCCAGGCTCTAGCACCCTAAGACTATGGAGCGTTTATAACTCATACAAAGAACACCTTGTTACACAGGTTGCTTCCCTAATATGCAACAAGCACTTAAGACAGCAAGTGGTACTCATGCCACTGTATTTGGTGTCATTATCAATGACCATGTAAGAAGTAGCTCCATAACAGAAAAGCCTGTCAGTTTCCCTGAAAGAAATGACACATTCTTCACCTGCATAGGATCAGTTTGACTGGAATCCAGATATGTCCTGAGAGGTCTGGGGCGCAGCTCTGGGGTGCAGCACATGCCTGGTATATGTGAGTTTCAGGGTCCCATTCCCAGCACTGGAAAAAAATTGTTCCTGGAGGTTGAAGATGAATCTTTTTAAATGTTAAAAGCAAAATAACAACAATAAACACTTATTATAAGTGTCCTAAAACGATCAACACAGGTCACTAAAAGTCTGACAAACTTCACAACATTCCTTTGTGGGGGTGGGGGGAGTTGCCAAGGGTCCAAGTAGATCCACAAATGGAAAAGACTGGACACGGGAGCTGAGTCAGCAAACACTCAGGCTGGAAACTGTCCCCACCTGCTGTTCAGTGGCCATCCTCAAAGACCTGGTGCTTGGGCTCATTCTTCCACATGCACTGAAGCTTCAAAGTCTAAAATGTGAGAAAACGGAATCCCCCTAAAAATGGGAAACAGTTTGAGGCAAGAGCTTCTTTCCATAAATACGTATTTAATACACATGCAAAAATATGTATATTATTCTGTATAAGAAAATGCCCTTCAGTGTAGTTCAAGAGGCCTTTATTGAAGAACAAGTTGATTCTTCTGCAAACACTGGAGTTCACCTCATCTGTATAAGAAACAAATGCAGAATTATCCATGTAGTGTAAAACTTTTTAGCAAAAACAGTTATCTATACTAGATGGAAGGATGTTTTTCCTAGTCAGAGACATCATTAGAGGATATTTTACAGAGCAAAGGAAAATACACAAGTGGGTTTTATATTCATAAGCAAAAAGCTATTCAGCATGGCAAATGTGGATGGAGTTGAAATTCCAGAGTCGAGAAAAATATCAACTCTTTATCAAGTTCCTGGGATGCTATGTAATTACAGCATCAATTTTAGAAAACATAGACTCAGCATGAGGAACGCTTGATGGCATCTCTTAACACACCAACGCATACATTTGTCATTTTTCCTGTTTTGCTCCACTTGGAGTTTTCTTTAACTGAAGGAGGGCCTCTCCTGTTCCGAGGCCTGCAGAGCCAGAACTGGACACGTGATTTGTCCAAGCCCCGGGGACTGTGAGGTCAGAGCTGCTGAAGTTAGGCACAGATGTCGTGGAGCTGCCAAAGCTTGCACCAGGCCTCCTGAAGGTTTATTTATTTTTCCAAATGGAGCCTTAGTGGTGCTATTTCTCAAACAAGAGCGGGTTCCAACACTTGCAGTTTGAAAATCCTAAGCCATTTGATCGCAAATCAGTGCCAATACCTGTGTTGAATACCTACTAAACTAAGCCTCAGAAATGGCCAAGGCCCGGGTACCAGGGCTGAATGCCAAGTGGCGGGGAGGTGGCAGCGGCTGCTGCTTTGGCACGTTGCTGAGAAGGAAGGGTCTGAGCCATGCCCATGTGCTCTGCCACTCCTTGGCTTCCTACCTCGCTTCACGCAACGCTGTGATGTCTCGCTACATTTTTCTGAAGTCATGGCTCCTGGAGTCCCTGACACTTTAAATAATCGATTGATGTTATCTAGCCAAAGCTACACACGCTGATGTTTCCTTCATGGCCCTGACGAATCTGGAGTGAGTCTATGTGAATTGTGGGCTTGAGGGGTCAGACGGCTGGTTTCCCAGTTTCTCCACCTGCTCACTGAGATCTTGAAGCTAAACCTGAAACTGCTCAGGCTCCATGGTGATATTGGCGCCAGAAGCTCTATGTTCATATTTTGAAGTTCTAGTGTCCATTTCTGGGTTCTGAAAACTACATCTTGCTTTACTTAATACCCAAGCAATTCCTACTTTCAAAACTGTTGATCTGGAGAGTATTTTAGCTCAATCAGTGGCAGCCTGGGACCCAGACTGGGTTGAAGATTTACTGTCCCCTTCCTTTAGACGTTGCTTTGGATTTTTCTTTTGTATCTATTTCTCTACAAATCCCTTAAGATTTTCTATACCAAGTGACCTGAGGAAAGTCTTTGTCATTCAGTGCTTTAATAACTTCTTATCATATTCCTGTTTTATCAGTCTTTTTATAGTTTGAGAGACTGAAATCTATACCAATAAGGCCTCCGTTGGCCAGAGTACAGTAGTTTGCAAAATCATACCCATGGAAGTCCTGTTCAAGTATCTTCATTGTCAAAGCAAACTGCCCAGGCCAGCTAAGCCTCCTCTTAAAGAACGGAGGTTGATGAGGTTGTCATTGTAAATCATTCAGAGTAGACGCCATGAAAGCCACTGGATTGGATGACAGAAGGGAGCTGGCTAGTTGGTGGATAGTGGTAGGGTGATGGCGCTGCATTTGCTATTGACCATTGCTGTGTTTCATCCTTCGGATGAATCCACTGGCTGACTTACTCGTGTCCAAAAAGTCAACTTCTGTTCTCTCAAAGAAGCCCATGTTGACGCGAGAGTTCCAGATGTTAAATTCCAACAGAGCCTACTCAGAGCCTGGTGTGGGGGCATCCATTCAGCAGAAAGTCCAAATGGGGCTGTGGCGTGGAGAAGAGGCAGTGATGACCACCTGTGCTGGCTGTGCCCATCTCGCGGTGGCTGTGGTGGTGGACCCTAGTCTCTGGGTTCTGACCGAGGAACCTGGAGACACGGCTCGGTTCTGGGTCTGACACTGCCAGCCAGCTGCAAGGGGACTGAGACCATCCTACACCTCGCCCATGTCCAGACCCCGTCCAGCAGAATCTTCAGCCTCAGCACACAAAGCCACAGCCTGGGGGCCTCCTGGTCGTCCTTTGCATCAAAAACTTGAACAGCCCTATCGCCTCACCTTTAGAACTCCTGCCTCAACAATAGTGAGTTTCCATCAGACATAAGTAATACCTTTGTTCTTATTATTGGATGCATATATTGTTTTCCTTCCTGGTGCATAATACATTTCCTATTATCACACAATGTTTTGAGAGAAGTTTTATTGTAATTTCCTGTATATTTATGGTGTGAGACATTTTCTTTGATGTTTCAGTCTTTACAGAACAGAAGTGTTTCCAGGCGTGAAGCTCATGTCATAGTCACTGTTAACTGTAATTATCACACTGTTCCTTGTGTCTTTACATTCCTCTCCCTGTCCCTTACTATGATTTATTTTAACAAGTGGCTGTAGCACTTCTAATGTAGCTTTATTAGCAAGTAGCATTCACTTTTAATAGTCTCTTTGTCGATACAATTGTTTCCATTTTTAAATAATTACATTATTCATCTGCAAAACAACAGTGAGCTAGGTTTTTTTTGATAATTAAAATTTTACTGGATGGATTGAAAAACACAATAAGCATTTTAATATCTTTTCAGCCCTATTTTTCCAAACAAGGAATTTTCAGACAATACATAAATAATGTTTGCATATATTCCAAAAGCTTCACAAATTTACTGAAAAAAAGTTTTTAATTAATTTGGATACTTGAAGCTGTAGCTTTTGGTGGCCAGTAGCAGTTATGGGCTCTTAGGATTTTTTGTCTGTTTGTTTCTGAACCTCAGGTTTTCTTGTCAGCAAAATAACTACAGTATTCACCAGGAAAAGGTTTTGAAAACATAAAATTAGGTGACATGTAAGTAGTTAGGTAATATGTCAAGTATCTAGCATTTTAGTTCTATAACTAGGAAGCTCCAACTTTTCCTGGAAACTGAGTCCCTATTAAATCCCACCCATGTTCCTCTGTAAGGAAATGTAAAACTACACTGTACCATTCATAGAGGAGCACAGTGGAATTTCTTCTTTTGTAAAAATCTTCAACCCTTCTAAATGAGATGCATTTTACTTGGGCTGTTTTACCTTTCCCAATACAAATGGTTTCCATGAACTGCTATTTTCATTTTTCTGGGTCGGCTAATATCTAATCCTTTTAATGGAGAACATTACATATGAAGAGTTCACCTTCATGCAACATCACATAATTTACAATGTCTTTGATGGGTAGGATATATTGTCATCTACAATTACTCTTTAATAATAATAATCACCTGTAATCGTAAGCAACCTACCCTTTACTAAATTTTAGTAAAGGCTAATTAGGTTAGAATTTATCTGATTAAATTGCTCTTAGTAGTTGCAAAATAACAAAAGAAGTAAGAACAAATCAAAATAGCCTAAAGAATAGTTTAACAGCATTAATGAGCACCTACTGCTTGTCCTGCTCCAGGCTATAGAGAGATTAACATGGAAAACAAAATCTCCCTTTTCTTATGAAACTTACATGTTAGTGGTGGGGGTAGAAAATCAGAAATCAGAACTAAACAGTCTCAAGCAATAATAAAGGATTGGAAGGAAAATAAACCTGGAAAATGGAAGAAAAAAAGAACTGTACTTGGTACCAGTAGGAAGAGGTTGCTGGTTTTCTCTGGAAGCTGAATCCCCCGTCAGGAGAATGGATGGAAGTGAAGGAATAGCAGTGTCTTATACAGCTGTGTTCCAAACAATGAGGGACAAGTGGGAAAAGCTGGAAGACAAACTGTATCACCTGTGCCTGAGAAACAGGGAATGGGGGGAATGGGGAACGGCAGGGGGTTGCAGAATTGGCAGGGCCCCAGGCCATGCAGGGCCCCAGGTCATGCAGAGCCCCAGGTCATGCAGGGCCTGCTCAACCTCAGCGGGGCTTTGGCATTTACCCCAAGTGGTTGGAGGAGCTTTTGAAGGGGGCTGAGCAGAGGAATAGTTAGATGTCACTTTCGTCATCGGCCTGGATGTGCAGGGCAGGGGTGGAGAAAGGGGACTAGTTCAGATCTCATTCCATTATTTCAGAGGAAGACGGTGAGAAACAGGTTCTGAAGGTGTGGAGGGAGGTAGAGCTCGAGCGATCTCCTAACGTGGGGCTGTGCGTGGGAAGATGCTCGGAGGACTCTGAAGAAGCTGCACAGGAGGTCCCCACGCTCCATCAGCATCTCTAGCCAGGTGTCCGCCAGGATTCAAATGTGCTTCCTCAGCTTCCTGGCTCTTCCCTGTTCTCCTCTGGCACTTCCTTCCTCTGTCACACACCTTATCCTTCAGTCCCGAGGTGCCTGGAGAAGCAGCATGTGCCCCATCTGTACATCCTCTGTGCCTGAAGGAGAATCTTCTTCCAACCATCAGCAAATTGAAATTATAAACTTCCCTCTGTTAGATAGAAATGGATTAGACGTGTACTTCTGAGCAGGTGACCAGGGATGCGGCAATGCCATGTGCTAAGAGGTTTTTTGAGCGCTCAGCTTTGCTCTAACAGTGGTGTCGATACTCCAAATTTGTCACAAACATTATTTTTTCACATCAACTATCTGTTCGGAAACTTAGGTCCCCTGGATGGCCATAGGTGAACCACTGATCTACTCCATAGCTCTATTTTGAAACTACTCAAGCTGTTGCTTCTGTTGAAAGTACCCCCGGGACTGCCTCCCTCTTGGCGGATTGGCTGGGCTCTTGAGGTGTTCAGCTTCACCCAGAGCCTTTGCTGTGGCTCACCTTTCATTCTCAGCATCCCTCTCTCTTTAGCCTGGACTATCCACATAGAGCCATCCTTTGCGACAAGCACAAGCCCTGACACCCTCATAAATCCTTCTAGGAAGACTTCATCGTCTATTCCCCCTGCGTCTTCAACTGCTGGGTCCTGCATGTATCCACATGGCCTCCTTATATCTGTCTGTGCTCTGAATCTCCTAGTTCTCTTCATCTTGGGTTACATCTTAAGCCTGTTCTTCAATTTGATTCCAAGAGCTTATTATGGTTTAGATATGTGCTGTTCCCCAACAGCTCACGTGTGAGAAGAAGCATGGTAATGATTAGATTATGAGAGGCACAGCCTAATTGGTGAATTAATCCACTGATATAAGTTACAGAGTAGGAACTACAGGCAGGAGGGGTGTGGCTGGAGGAGGTGGGACACTGGGGGGTGTTTTTTGGTTTATATTTTGTCCCTGGCCAGTGGAGCGCTCTGCTTCCTGACCATGTCTTTCCCCCACCATGCTCTTCTGCCATGAAGTCTACCTTGCCTCCAGCCAGGGCTATGGAGTCAGCCGAGCGTAGACTGAACCTCTGGAACTATGGGCCAAGATAAACCTTTTCTCCTTCACGTTATTTCTGTCAGGTCTCTTGGTCACAGCGATGCAAAGCTAAGGAAAACAGAGCCAAAGCTCCTTTGCACTCATGTACAAAGAGTTCTTTCTGACAACAGGCTTGCTTTCGCTCAGTATTTAACAACTGTCAGGATAACAAGGGATGGTTCCGTTAATAATTCATCTACAGTATTTGATAAATATTAGTCTTAACTTACTGATGAACTACCATTCCAGTCCACTGATTCCTTCTGAAGAAATGTTGCTACTAACAAGCTGAAATGGGAATTTAGATGCTCTGCTGATCACAGAAGAATGCTTCTAACTCTGTGCTGAGGTAAAGACATCCTTAGATGTATTGGAGCAAAGGAACTTCAGCTCCGCCCTGTGAAGATCTGATAATCCAGCCTGCTGAAATAGCCTGACCACAGACAGATCAATGGGAAATGGAATGCACTTTACCTACAAGCGTGCACATGGGAACTTCAAGAAGCATCCCTGGGTTATGTGGGGACCAAATCAGCATGGAAGCTCATTGGATAGGAAAATCTGGTTTTGGGGAACTTCCAGTGGCAATCCTGCTGGTAAAATCACCCAGATACATGTGAGTCCTATTCATCTCTGCCAGGTCCCATGCAGCTCTGGAGATGGGGTTACCTGCTGCAGCTAGGCAGCCTCTCAGAGATGGGCGTAGCCTGTCAAGATGCCAATCAACCTGGGGACTGCAAGACATCATGAAGAATGACTCCACCCCTGAAACCTTATCACTGCTTTTGATGTACCCCCTTAAATAAAACCACCAGAGAGATTTTCTACTTGTTCTGTTCTAGCTCCTACCAGGACTGGAAGATCCTATCAGGCACTCCATGCTTCTTAAAACTGGAATTCTGACTTTGTCTTATTTCTTCACTAACTATTTCAGACTTTATTTTCTCAGGTGGCTTATCCCTTCCTGTGCAGGAGAAATTACCCTGGCAAGGCCCTGGCAGCCTGGCGATAGGAGCCACATGAATGAGACTAAAAATAAAGAGCTTGTGGTTAAGCTGAAATAGCATTCTGGACTGCAGAAAGGAACAGTGGCTGGGGATCGGGCAGGGAGGTGGCCACAGGGCACAGCAGGATGAGGAGGGAACACCTGGGGAATCCAGGCTGTCCTGCCCTGAAAATATACTCTCTCAGGCAATAGCCATCTTTGGCAGAATTGATGGTCGCTTGGGCCAAAGCCTGTTTGGTCATGGTATCAGACTCTAGGATTCGGACAGGAAACACGCAAGATATGCCTGGAACATCTTACAGAGCCAGAGAGTAAGAAAGCACCCACACCCATGTTCAGTTCACACATGCCCACATGTGTCCACACACACACACATAGACACCACAGTCAGCCAAAGGGATATAAGAGCCAAGTAAATAGTTCCCAGTGGCCAAGAAACCAAGTGATATTAAATTGTAACCCAGTGCCTAAAACGAACATCAGTGAGTCCTTGTGATACAAATGGCTGGACAGATAGATGAATTCATGAATGAGAAGAGGCGAATATGCTCAGAAGAACTCCAGATAAGTCCTGCAAACATCCTGCCCTCCAGGAATGGAGCAAAGCAACCCAGTCCTCATGGGTGGACTTTCAGAGGGGTCAGGAAGGAACGGAGGTCAGAAAGAGTGTAATTTCAATGGAAACCCTTGAAAATCTTCCTTGGCCATCCCAATTAGGATACGTACCTTTGATAGAATCTGAAGAAAAATAGTACTGTCTCCCCGATCTTCCTCCCCAGAACCCATAAGTACAGTCCAGTCATGAGGGGAAAAACCAGACAAACTCCCACTGTGTGACTTTATTCAATCAGCACTCCTCAAATCTATCAAAAAATCACCCCAAACTAAGACTTTCTGAGAAGTGGTCCTAGCCTTGAGGAATGTAAGGAAGCAGAAAAACCAAATGGATCGCGGTACTCTGGATGGGACCCCAGGGTGTGAGAAGGACATTAGGTCAAAACTAAGGAAGTCTGAATAATCTGTGGAAGTTAATTAATAATCATGTATCAGTATTGTTTCATCAGCTTTAAAAAGTGTCCCATACAAAGATGTTAACAATGAGGGAAGCTGGCCACAGCGTATCAGGAAATTCTCTTTACTCTCTTTGCGAATGCTTTTCATAAATCTAAGACCTGTCTTAAAACAAAAAGCTCATTAAAAATAAGTTAAATCCCTATTTCTCAATAAGACAAAGTAAAACAAAACAAAACACTGTTGTCCCTTAGAATGTGGGGCAGGGACTCTGAGTCCCCTCTCTGTACTGGCAGGACCTGCAGTACATGCCATGGCTGCTGGGGTAGGGGGACTAGCTCATCCCTCCAACCACACTCCTCCTTTAAGAATCCAGAGCAGGCCGTCTGGACTGCAATAGGGAGACTGCTTTGGAACACAAGAACATCTGGATGGCCATTTTCTATCCTTTTATATTCTGCCTCTAAAAATGCCTGTCTTTGAAGATTTCAAGGCAAAATAACATTGAAATGTTCTGATTAAACACATAGTGTGTTGAACTGAAGGCATACAGTTCTGATGCAGAAAAGCATTTGACAAAAGCATAGCAATCGAGTTATTTATTATTGAGGACTAATCTTTCAGGTTGAAATGCACCTTTACACTTCAGGCCTGTAGATATATCTTTCCTTAGTGAAAGCCTTTGAATGCCCTAAATAATTCAATGTTCAGAAGTCAGCAGCTCAGATTTGAGCTGAAAGTGTTGTTTGTACAGGTGGTTTGCCCACTGGGAGTCTAGATCCTTGCTGCTGTTGTCTTTATCAATTATTCCAAAACTTTGTCTGTTTAGTGTCTGCCAGCTTTTGTAACAACAGAAGTCTCTTTTAAAAATTGCTGACATGACATTTATCAAATTATTCTAAGTTAAATTCTGTTTCCAAATGAAAGAATCAGGAAGGGAGGAAAAATGCTTCAAAGATTAAATGTTGAGTCAGTTATAAGAACTGTCCAGATTTAAACATTTAAAATGTGCCAACTTCATTTATTAGTAACATGCTATTTGCAAATGTCCTCTCTGAAACACTTTGGAACAACATTTTAAAACACTCATCTCCAGGCTTGGAGAATTCTTTTATTTTTTTTTTCCCTTGGACTAGAAAATTTTGTTTCTTTTGAATCCTGAATTCAAACCAGCAAAAATCCTTATTTTTTGAAATGTACATTAGTTAATTTTTAAGTATTATTGGAAAATTAAGCCACAAACACACAGAAGAATAGATTGAAGACTAATAATTATGGGAAAATTATTGAATTTTGACTATTTCTTAAGTATAGACTCATAAACTTTGGCTTTATAAATCAAATAGACAAAGAACAAACAAACAAAAATACCCACACAAAGACAGTAGCCAATGCCGAAGATCTTCACTCGCTGGCCTGAGTGCTGGCCTTGGGGGTCTAACTAGCTGAGTGCCTACGTAAGCATGCTTCCTGACATCTCTGCCTTTGTTCATTATCCATGATAATCACCATTATTACCATCTTCAAATACTTTTAAAGTTTTCAGTATTTCATTGTGTTATTTGGATTTCTTCATAATAACAAGTGTAATTTTTTGATGATTAAAAGTATTCTTGGTGTAGAAAAGTAAAAATCTCATTATGTGTCCTGTAGGTTGAAATCCAATGTGTCATTTCATGTAGAAATGCATAGATTTTTTTTTACAAAACAAAACAAAAATAATGTCATGTTTTATGGTGATTGTGATGCTGTGAATTTTGTTCAACAAATTAAGATAGAAAAATAATAATTGATGCAGCTATTAATTGAGTATTTGGTAGAAAATTAGGAAGAATATTTTGATCCTTTAGGTGCACTATTTTTGTTTTAATATTAAACATGTAATAGAACTAAATATATTTTATCATATTTTATCTTTTGAAATAATTTGTTGATTCACACTATAGTTGGAAAAATAACTTTAAAATTTTGTTTTTAATGTTGTAGTTTGATATTTTTATGTTTTAATTGTTTCAAAAACAAATCCTATTTAAGAAATATTTAGATATTATGAGGATAATGTTAAAACAAAATACCAATCTTAATGCCTAAAAAATTTATAGAAGAAAAATCTCAAATCACAAAAAATAAACACTGATTATTTTTTAATATTAACTATTTTCATTTGGCCAAAACTGTGGTTTTGAAGTGCTTTGAAAATAGTGTCAGGTGAGTATTATAGGTATTCTGCATTTATTATTCCATCTCCATTTCATAAATAGCCTTAGTGAAGGTCATAGAGGGTATGAGATTTACCCAGAAGAGTGTCAAAGTATTGTGAATTTTTATGTTCTGTTATGTTCTATATAGGTTCCCAAGAATAGGGGATTGACACATAATGAATTAATCCAGACAATTAGAACAATCTTTTTAACAAAGGGAAAGAAATCTTCTCTAAGTACACTAGAGTTCCTTAATTGAAAACATCATCATTTTAAAAGAAGTTGCTGCTGAGCTGATTAGAGGTGAAGAGTCTGGTAAAGACGGCTCCCCAGGAAAGCATACATCCAGGAGAGGTAGAAACAGAGCAGGGGGCATGACCCAGCCTGTACTGGGCATGAGAAGAGCCACAACCCTGTACTGATTAGTCTCTGACACGTATTTAACTCTGGGCACAAGGGTCAGCATTCATCTTCAAGGATAGAAACTTTTCTCAGTTGCTCATGAATCTTTGCCACAAGAACCTGGAAGAGAAGTTGAACAAAGAAAGAAAGAAAAGGTAAGAAAAGAAAAACCCAATAACCTTCGGGGCCTCGAGTGGGATACTTCCTCTGCTAATGGGCCCAAAGACACCTGCCACAGGAGTAGCACACAGGGGAGCCGCACAGGACTTGAATATGGCTGTTTTATGGAAGAGCGTGAAATGTTGTGTGAGTCTCCCACTCACTGACCTCATGATGACACGTCAGAGGATTTTACCAGGTGAAAATGCCCACGTAGTTCCCTTCCTGGAACCTCGGGCCTTTGGATTGACCACTGGTTAGACTGGCAGCTGAGATGGCCTGAAGAGAAGAGTCAAGGAACAGGGTTGCATCTGGATGCAGAAGTAGGGAACCTAGATCGCACCACAGAGGAGGAACTTCCCGGCACCTATCTTTCCTTTTTCCTAAACCATCCTCACCCACAAGCTAAAACAGTGTGGCTTCCCCCCAGGAGTCAGCAGAGAATGTTCTGGCCAGGAGTCTCAAGTGCCTGGTGCCCTCATGGTAAACTAATAAATCAGGACTCTGAGTTTTATAATCAGTCCCTGGAGATTATTAAACAGCTCTAGGCCCCTTAGAAATAGACAACTATCTCTGAGAGTCTGGAAGGGCTGAACACCAGCCCTGGAGCCAGATGACCCAGCAAGACCCTGAGCCTCAGAGAGTCCTTTGCAAGGTAGCCTCGGCAGCCACAGCACACTCCCCCTTTGCCATGGATGCAGCCCAGCCTGATGATTTTTCCAAGGTGAACTCTGCAATGGGTGCTTTGCAGTGATGGCAAATTAAAATAATCCCCTTCATTCTTGCAACCTACTAGAGCTTAAGACATGTCTTCATACACTGAGTTTGTCACGTGGAATGGAGTGATTTTTCAGCATATTCCTTGTTCCATTAACTTGTAGATGAAGAACATAAAGCTCAGAGGGGCGTCATGGGCCCCACATTTCCCCACATGTTTTAGTTTTTACCAACCCCTGGAAGGAAGCTTGGGCAGGACGTGCTTCTGAGTTTGGCACGGCTCTGTTTACTGATGGGGACGCTGCTTACACAGGTGTGTCCAGCTTGTGAAAATTAACCAAGCTGCTCACTGAGGAAACGTGCCTGCTTATGCCTGCTTATGTCCACTTATTATACTTCAAAATAAAGACAGTCTGTAATGCAGATTTGAAAAAGAAAAGTAATGCTTCTGTTATTTTATTTTAAAATAAATAACCATTAATAAGCTCTCCAGTATATTTTCAGATAGAATTGAATCTAAAACCGGGTAACTCCTTTCTTAGAAGTGAGTCCTTTTCAATTGGTACATTACTATACATAATAGTTTTAAAACTATATAAAATTTTTAAATAACAAAATAACAGAATAACGGGGTCTTGGCTATTTAAAATTCATAACAAAGATTAGAAGGAATAAATGTGGTATTGTACTCTGAAAAATTATATTACATATTTGAAGAATCTGTTATGCCTTATGAATAAACTAAGGTCATAAATTAAGTTAAAATTCTCAGGATTCCATCAGACTGGATAGACCGTACCTAGAGGTGATAGATGAATTATTCACAGGAATATTTTCAAGCGTTAGATGACCTTGTAGATTAAGGCTTGTATGTGGGGATTGGTGGGTGTGGGCTGGGATAATTGAGTACATATGTGACTGAGTTTGACTAGCAGGAAAGTACCTAGGGGTGAGCTGGGAAGAGCAACCCACTCACCCTCTCCCATGCTTGGGGCTTCTCACAGTGGAGAACTGTAAATCCTTATTGTTTCCATTCCATTTGTAAATACTAGTATGGAAATGCCCTACCCATAGAGGGGATTTGGGCTCAGATATTGGAAAGCACAAATGTGTCTGCTGGGTATTTTAAATTATCCAATGAAACCAGGTTGTAGACGGAGGAGAAAGTGGGCTTTCCTCAAGAGTTCAGAACTGTTGCTCATAAACACACAGAGGGTCGCTGTGTTGCTCTCAGATACAGGTTTAGAAATACATTTGTACTCTTCTATGTTTAAGAATTGCTCAATTTTTTCAATGCAGATACTTTTACTTTTTGATATTTCCAAAATTTGAACTGATCTCACAGTGATTTTTTCATGTGTTACAAAAGTGTCCTATAAAGAAGTTCCTCCTAAACTCAGTAGTAGGTGCTCTATGTCTGTTCTTCTATAGGAAGATAAGTGGTGAGGAGGAGTCTGATTCAGTCCTTAGCTAGTGGTGGCCCAGGAGGGAGGCACAGGTCACAACCACAGGGGGTCCTGAAGGCAGGGGCTTAGGTTGCCAACAGCCATCTTGAATTGCTCTACTGGATCCCCCCACCTCCTCCACCAAGACGCCTTAGTCTAATCCACTGGTTCTCAAGAGAGGTGATTTTTGTTCCCATTTTTGGGATGCGTGTTAAGGTCAGGAGTCATTTTTGGTGATCACAATGTTGGGGAGCGGTGCTGCTGGTTTCTTGTCTGTAGAGACCAAGGACACTGCTCAACATCTGCAATGGACAGAGGAAAGAACCTCATTCTAAACAAAAAATCATCTGGCCTAAACTGTTCATGGTACTGAGCATGAAAAACTCTGGTGTGGCTTTAGTACCTCCAACCAGGGACAATGTTCCTGGGGAATTATACAGATTTCTTATTGGAAGAAGGGACATACACTTTTGGTAGAAGTTTTTAAGGTGCTATTTCATAACTTGTATTATTCTGAGAAAATTCTTACAATGGGGAACAAAACAACCACTGTCTTTCCCTCTGATTGAGCCTATGGTCCCACTGGAGGAAAGACGAACAGTCAGGCCCCAGCAGGCACCCCAAACTGTTATGAATGGGATACTCGCCAAGGATTGAGTCTGTGTGGTTCAGAATAAAGCAATCGGAGGGCCTTAACAAATGATGTGTAATATTCGACAGTAGGGAGACCTCCGGAAATAAATGGCTCCCCACACTGGTGAAGAGATTCAAAGGCCATGTCACTGTGATCTTGTCCTAGTCCTCATGGCCACAAGATTCCATCCCAGGTCACATGACCGGCCTGCAGAAAGAGGGCAAGAGAAGGACAAAGGCTGACACTTACCTGAGGCCACCTTTCATTAAGTGAGCTTCACTTCCATCAAGGTGCACGCTCACCTGATTGGACAGAAGTCCCATCCACTCAGCTCTGAGGGGAACAAGAAATTCACCTTACTGTTAAAGCAGGTCACCTTGTCATTCTTGACAAAATGGAGATTTCATAAGAAAATAGGAGAGGAAAGTGAATACTGGGTAAGAAATCAAAAGTCCCTGACACAGAGGCTCCAAGAAACCCCTAGCAGCTGTGAGCTGAGTGAGTAAGGAATGGGAGGATTCTCTAAGGAAGTGAGGTCTTGGCTAATAAGGGAAATGAGCAGGAGTTAACAACTGAGTAAGGCAAAAGGAGCTGCGCCTGCAGAGAGGAGGCTGAGCTGCCCCAAAGCTAGCTCCTCTTGTAAAGGGGTCAGCCCGTATTACAGAGAGGGGAGGTTATGGATACGGCTGTCTATAGAACCATCCCTAATAAAATGTCTATTTCTTTGGATATGTTCCTTTCTGTGGCATTCATACAAAAGAAATTTTTAAAACATTTTCCATCTCTGCCTTACTTCAGAAGGAAGGATTATCTCCTAATTACAGCCATGAGAGAAAGCACAGACAAACTCCCCCATTAGAGTTTCTAGGAAAGGAAACGAACATGTCCATGATGGTGATTTTGCCTGGCTTGAAAAACCTACCAGAAAGCTTGCTTGACAAATTCTGGAGCCCTCAAGAAAACCAGCCAGAGAGCTCTCTGAGCCTGCCTTGCCTCTGACCGGAGGACCCTGACTCTGATCTAGTTTTCAAACTACAAGGTGTCCGCACAGTCTCAGAGGAGTCTGGCCTCAGTTTTACAAAGGGGACATGAAAGGCACATCTGTTTCCTTCTTTTCCCATCTAGTAACTCCAAGTGATGAAAATGAGACCACACTCTCCTTTTACATTGTGTTAGTATTAAAAGCAGTAAGAATGCCCAAGAGACTCACAGACCCAAACTGGCACTGGGTAGGTATGTCCCTTGGTTCACACTCTCAGGCCCCGCTCTCAGTAGGTACTGCACAGGTCTTTAAAGACTAATTCCCTTAGGTGAGTGTTTGGTCATAGAGTCGTGAAAATTAACAGGACAGTCAAATTTGCCAAATATTTTTCTTTCAGCAGTGCTTTTGCATTTGGATTAACCAGGTGCTAACTGCAGGCAGGTAGGGGTGGCTGGAGAAAGCAGGCCACTGAGGGCAAGCCTGTGTGATTTACATTTTGTCCTTGGTGAGCTGAGATCTCTCTGCTTCCTGATTTCACGTCCTCAGCTGCTTCCCCCTACCACACCCTTCCACCATGACGATCTACCTATCTCAAGCCCAGAGCTATGGAGGTGGCAGACCATGGACTGAACCTCCAAATCCAAACCAAAATGAACTTTTCCTCCTTTTAAGGTTCTTGTCAATTCTCTGGGTCAGATCATTGAAAAGCTAACTAAAAGAGCCTGAGTATTTGCGTGTCTTTTTTTCTTACATTTCATAGAACAGGTATAGAAATTGGTACACACCAGATTTGAGAGCAAAGCAGTAAGCAGATATAAGAGCAACAAGATAAGCAAATACCTAGAGAGGCCAGGGAGATGCTGAGCGAGTGCACTTGGGAATACAAGATAATCAGCAAGACGTTACCAGTAGACATGTTCCTAAGAAGCTCTTGGGACTTCGGCAATGTGATTTTTAGACAAAAAGCTGAACATGTCCATTGGTTTCTTTAAATCAATAAGTCCGTGAACTTCATCTGTAGAGTAGTAGTCTATTTCAAATGCTCAATTCTGCTGTTATAAGTGTAAAAATGGGGTCAGTGTGGAAATGGATAAATATTTCAGCAAACTACTTTATGGACACTGAAGTTAAATATAACATAGTTTGTATGTGTCACAGAATATTATCTTTCTTTTGATTTTTTGATAACTATTAAAAAATAAAATACTCTTAGCTCACAGCCCATGCAGTATGCTAGATTTGGCCTGCAGGTCTTATCTTGCCAGCTCTGATGTAGCAAAAGAACTGAATGTTGTCCATTCATGCATCCTTCTTGGCTCAGATGAACTCCTTTAAATTTAATTTGCCAAACATTTTTCTTTTAACAGTGCTTTTGCATATTAATATCTCCATGCTTTGCTTCATTATATTTCTCTTTACCCTAAAGCATAAACCAAAACCAAAAGCACACACATACAGATATGTGTACAGCATAAGAAAGACACAAAAAGCAGCTGTATTTATATTTAATAGTAGGTACATTTGCATTTGACAACCCCCTTCTTCCAGGAGAGTGAACTGACTTTTGGGCCTGCATGTTCATAGAGGTTCTGGATGGAGACGGCTCACACCATTTATACACATGTTATACAAAGCAGTGTTTTGAGGTACTACATATCTTGTACCTGAAATCTATGAAAAGAAAATCAGGACTGATTCATAATCAGGTCAACTAAATGACCCCTAATTGAACTTGAATCCATTCTCTGCCTTATTTTCATGGCTGATGAAAGGGGGGCTGTGGGCTTATGTCCCATTTGGTCATAAAATATCCAGTGCAAGCATATCAGAGCCTATACCTGCCAGTCTTTTAAAACCACTGTCAACACCAGAAGAGAAATAGAACTTAGATATTTGAGTTCCTGTAAAATTTGAACTGTTTCTCTAAAATAACAAGAAATACTGAAAAGGAAAAGGAATTTGTTTTAAATGATCAAATTGGAAAAAATGACCAGAAAACCCCTCTGGTCGTTTTCCTAAAATTCTGTGCTCTCCTAAGCTTCATTTATGGGCCGCTTGAGAAAGGAAAGAAAGGATGTAAAAGGCCCTGGAGATATTGTAGCTACATTAGGGAAGTACCAGAACACATGTAAAAGGCTTGTAAAGCTCTTGGCACATCAGCTCTGACATGTAAACTGGACTACAATTGTCTTCATTTCCTCTTGTTTCTGACTCATTCACAGTTCTGTATTCCAATGATAAAAATGCTGACCTGGAGGAAAATTAGAAAATGTGGAAATTCCTTGTGCTTCAAAATCATGATACTGGGTATCTTCCTTGGCAATGCTAAATGTAAAGATTTGTTATGACTTTTGTTACTTTCATCCTTGATTATGATTTTGTATATTCCTGTAGAATCCTTTCTGCAACATGCAGAATGACATGCAATTAAGGTTCAAAAGTGTATCCAATTTTGTAATGGCTAGCAGAAAATGTATTGCTTGACTAAGTTCCCATGAGGATAGGACTAAAATTTATTTTAGGAATATCAATTGCATTTGTAAAACTAGTCTTTACCACTATTAAATAACTTCATTGGAAAAAAAGAAAAAAAGCCATGCAAAGTTTTGAGGAAGAAAAAAGAAAAGAAAAGGTACACTTATCAATTCAATAACTTTATAAAGGGTCAAGTGGATTGTAATAAATTAAGAATAAGTAGAAAAAAAAATTATCTATGAGTTTTGCTTTTGTAAAATGGAGATGTGATAAGAAATCAAATCAATGCGAACCAGATTATATCATGGGTAATAACTTTGCTATATCCGTTCTGTCCTGTGTTACTTTTCTCCAATGTCACTTGTCTGTGTATTTGAATGTCACTCAAGTAAATTTTTGTACATCAGTTTCTATATATTTCTATTTATTAAAAAAATAAGTTTCTTGCATGAAAATGAAGAAATACTCATTTCCTTGGATAAGATTTATAACTAATTGAAGTATTATACTATACATAAAGTAATTGTCAAATTTATTTTCTTATATGTCACAAAATAAATCAAAAAGTTGCACTTCTCACATCCTTGTAAATTTTCTGTCTTAGGTCATTACAAATATCTTAAATTCCTGGGTGCTATAGCAATTACATTTCAAGAGAAACTTTGAAGAAAGATACCCCAGCCTAAAGCAGTCTATCCTATTTCTACTTCCTAGATTATTTATATTTACTTACACATCGACATTTATATTAATCTGTGTAATACGACCTATATGATAAATATCCTTAGGTATCTGTAGTACATTTAGATATCTATAGAAATCACTTGAAGCTATCATTAACAGAGGGAAAAATTCCTAATAACAATGTGTGATCACTTTTAAGCATTAGATGTTGCAAACAAGTTCTTAACAGTAGTTCTAAAAATCAAAGCAACAGAAAGTTCATGGAGTTCATACACCTGAATGGTTATTCTGTGGTATGGTTAAACTTCAGAGTTATGTTGAAATTTCAAAGTATCACAAACATATTGTAATGAAATAAAGATAAGCTGTATTAAAGGGGAAAAATGTGTTTTATGTTCCAAAAAGAGGTTCCAGAGATGGCTATAGCTTATGGGAAAGATAGAAGCTAAGATCTGAATAGTTGATCTGGTATTGTAAGAATAGGAAAAAGCAACAGTTTCCAATTTGATGCCTTATTTAAATAGGTTAAAATTCAGAATATTGTCAGAATCATGGATGCATCTAGAAAATGTTTCTCAGGTCTTCAGGGATCAAGGTTGCAGCCTGATCTTGGAACAAATACTATTGTCTAAATGGTTTAGTGATTATGGGCAGATTATTAAAAAGAGAAGGTGGTGGGAAACAAATACAGAGAGTGGAGCTGAAGTGAAAAACGATTTGATATTCTGGGAAGAAGGCAGACATTATGGAAAATGAAACATTTTGTAAAGAAAAGTGAATTCCAGAAATAAAGATCAGGGAAAGTTGGACGTACTTGAGAAGAGTGTAAAAATGATCCGAGGGACAAAAGGTTTGCAAAACTATGATTCAGATTTTTTTTTAATCACTTGAGTGGAATTTAAGGGCTTGGCATTTGGTGTTGCATGGTCCTTCTAAATACGTGATGCTTATTAATTTTTGGTGGTTATTTCAAAGATGTGAGAAGAGGCACCATCTTCTTTCTTGAAATGTTTACATAAACATTCTGTTCATCTAACAAGTCCTGGGAGACTACAGGACCGAGGTAAAACCCTTCCTTTTATTCAGAGTTTGTGATTTCCAGTAATTAATGTCCACTGGAGAATGAGGTGCCTGGCCGTTCAACCAGGCAAATCACTCATCCTCCTGGCACTGGAAACAAGAAGCAAGGACAACAGCCCTGCCTAAGCTGACAAACTAAAAATACTCTTTAATTAGATAATTAGTATAAATACTAGCTAGAGTCTTAAATAAGTTTTAAGATAATATAGTAAGATAAATTTTTAAAAATTTAACCACTGGCATAAATTTCATTTTCATTTAATTCTTTCTTTTAAAAGTACAGGTTTTGGCTTCAGCTTTTGCTTTTGCAATATTAGTCTTTTTTTTTTTTTTGGCCAAATGCTGAAGTCTTAGAAGGCAGACACTGTGTGTAAATATCTGTAATCCCAGAAACTAATGCAACTAAACTAAGATCACATCTGGTAAGCCTTGGCCACCCTGAAGATGAGCATGGTTGCCATGCCTTTTGCAACTCTTGCAAGTCTGACACCATCTTGGAAGATTTTACCTTGGACAGTCAAAGCCATCCCTTCACCTGCATGCGGGGGCTCACTTGCACTCCCTCTCAGGATGGCTGTCTTTCTCCTCACTGTTTATTCTGGAGAAAGGCTCTCATGAGCTCCAAACAGAGAGTCGGCAGTATTTTTGCCTCTTGGATGCTCTCAGGAACCACCTCCCAGAGTGATTCTGATCTACCTCCATAGGTCTCCAGAACCTGTCTTCAGCCAGGGACTGAACCAGAATGAACATCTGGGACATTCAGTTGTGATACACTGGGTCCTGCTGCTGGGAGAACTATTGGAGAACACAGTGCCGGGAATTTGTTTCACTAAAACAATTTAAAATGATGGATGTTGAAAAGCGCACTTAGGAAACAGCACTGTGGTCTAAAGGAGTGTGAGGTCGTGCTGGGAAGAGTCCTGACTCCTGATGCCCATTATCCTCAGACGACTGACAGATGAGGGGTACCATGTCTATTTATTGGAAAGCTCAATTTTAATTCCTGAAAAATATTTTCTCTCTTAGGATTATTACTATTTCAGGACAAAAATGATAATATCAGGGAGAATGAGAAAGAAACTGCTCACTGTGTTTAATAAGAACTCCATACAAATAAGAATCTGCCTCAAATCCCAATATTTATTCAACTCAAAAACACTTTAGTTAAAGTCAAAATGAAAGCATTAAAGCATTCTAGAGCATTTGGAAATGTGCTCCAGGGCAGGCATATGAGGGCCTTTTAGAATTCTGAGAACAGAACCCAGAAGTTGAGTTTGCTGCTGATATTTCCAGTGATGAAAGGGGATGTTCAAAACAAGTCTTCACATTTTGTCCTCACAAAGTATGTTTTAAAAAGACTTTTTTTTTATGAGTGACTGAGCTTAATTTTGAGAGTTCCAACTGATTAGAATGAATTTGCAGTGACTCTTTCAGGCAATCTCAACTGGTTGAGACATTTTTACAATTCTTTAAAATGCTCCAAATATATTTATTTTAATATTTTGTGCTCCTGTGTTGGTATGAGTTTAAAAGGCGTCTTGAGACAATGTGCTTCAGTAGCTATTTGTTTAACATACGGAACATCCTCGCCTTCCCACTCTCCGCCTTTGGGCCTGCCTGCCTTCCCTCCTGTGCTAACCGACATCCCTCAATAATCTGACACCATCTACCGCAGCAACGGCATCCCACCTGCAAACACATGCACCCAGGCACGTGGCCCTGATGTTCCTTTCTCTCACCTTATAAAACTATCCATCAAAAAGAAATCGCAGGACACACCAAAGCCTAAATTCTTCCCCTCAGGAGTTTCTTCAATTTAATATAGGTCAAAGGAATAATTGCAAAAACTTAAAGTCTACAGTTTTACTGCCCCCAACTTCCTCCTGTGGATAGTGCAAATTGGGGAGGTAAAAGGATACACTCTAGGACATCATTCATCTTTTTTCCCCTGTCTTTAAGAATGGCCTGAATTCATGAATTTCAACTTTTAAAGAATACCCATTTTATTTACATCTTACTGTGAATTTTTTTAAAAGCTGAATCTCCAGGCAGCATCCCATTTGGGTCTAAATTCCAAATGAGTCTGGTAGGCATTTAAGGACCGAGGGTCTCATGTGTTCCTGCAGTAACCACAGACTGAGCTTTGCAGCCATTGCCCAGACTTGCTCCCGTTGCAACTGCCAAAATGAACTTTGTCCTAGGAGTCCCACTTCACCACCAGGAACTGACCCATGCAAGATAGCCAGGTCCAATTTAAATATCAGCCAATCAGGACGGAGCATGCTTGCACCCTTCATCTGCATAGCAGAAAGGCTTGGCAAGCAGGGCAGACACTTGGTGTAATACATCCTTCCTTCCCAGAACACTTTTGTACAAAAGGCCAAATCTCCTTTTTTGTTTTTTAAATCCTTTCTTTTAATCTTAAATTATTTTATATTGAATCTTTATGAAGATTGAAATAGTCTTTTTATTAAGATTAAAATAATTTAATTTTAAATTCTTTTGTAGTGAATTTTTACTAAGATTATACTGAATGGGATAAACATTGACATGAATCTAAGTCAAATAACTAAGACTGGCGACAGATTACATCATAAATATATATAGGGCAAAGAGAAATTATTAAAATAATCTCACATGGCATTAAAAAAATTCCACCATATATGCAAAAAGTGCTACCAATTTGGTAGGATTTGGAAATTCCTATTTTTTTTTTAACTTTGAAATGTCATAAGAAATTCATTCTACAGTGAATCCCTTACAGTTTTATAAGATTTTCAGGAGAAAGATCAGTCTAAACTAGGTAGGGAGAAATACAACTGGGAAAGTTGTATTTTGCCTTTCACATTCGATCTGCATGTTAGTTTCACAACTTGGCTGTTGCATTTAACTTTCTAGTGGTTTCTGGATGGTTAAGTTGTACCTTGGTTATTGGCTGAGTGGTGTTCTCTAAAATTCATAGGGTAAGGTCTTCAAACCCCGTATCTCAGAATGTGACTGTATTTGGGGATAGGGACTTTAAAGAGACAGTTAAATTAAAATGAGCCCAGTTAAGTGGGCCCTGATCCACTATGGTCTCCTTATAAGCAAAGGTTAGAATACAGAAAGCGTGCACAGAGGGAAGGGCACAGCTGGACAGTCAGGGAGAAGATTGCCCTTGGCAAGCCACAAGGGGAGGCCTCCAAGAAACCTAAGCCACCTGTGCTTGGATCTCAGCACTCTGTCCTCCAGAACAGTTGGAACATAGATTTCTGTTATTTTAGTCACCCAGACTGTTGTAATTTGTTATGGCAGCCATAGCAAACTCATACTAAGTTTAAAACTTAAAATTTATGCTCTTAATGTTTGTGGCTCTCATTTAAAAGTACAAATCTTTAAATCTTTAATTTCTAGAGACCTAAATAATATCCAATCAATTACTAAGACCAGCTTTAGATGAAAAGATCCTCTAAGGAAAGAATGCAAACCACCTAACCTATAAAGAGTAAAAGATTGAATTACTTAAAACCATGAGCAAAGATCCAGCTTGTGGATGTTTAAGACCATCCGACTTCTCATGTCCCCTTTTCATGAAAAGCCACTGAACATCTGTGCGTAGTGGCATTTGTGTGGTAGCAGTGGGAAGGGATCTGAACAGCCCCTTCATGATGTGGGGGGCTGTGCCTGCCACCATTTCCCAGATCTGGGAAGTCCAGAGAGAGCAGCATTGAGAGAAGAGAGGGCAGGAAGATGGCCTGAGAAAAGGCCGACCACCCAGGGAAGGAGACATGTCTGTTCACAGGGGACTGCCTTGTCTGCTCCTGTCAAACCTGCTGAAGGAGTGTCAGTCGGCTCGGTTGTCTCTTTGACTAGTTTTCCCTAATGCCTTACATGTAGGGGCTTCATAAATAGTTTAGTATAAACAAGTGAGTAACCAACTTGATGGCCACAGTCCACTCTTCTTGAAAGAGTGGATCTGTAAGGAGTAAGAAAAGGAGAAATTTTATGTGAGAAAATATGGCGTTTGGTGAAGCCATATTAATAGTACAGATGCTATATGCCTTTCTCAGTCTCTGGAAATCTGATCTGAAATACTTATTTACATAAACAAAGAGAACTTAATGAGCAAGAGTTTTCCCTAATCTATGATTCTTTATATATTTCCTTTTAAATGCTTTCTGTTACACATTCTTTTCTGATGTTTAATCTGCCCGATTTATTTTCAAATGGTTTATCATTGTTACAAAATATGAACTAAAATCTGAGAAAAATTAGAATAACAGTCAATTCTCTATTTTAAAAAAGAAAGCACTGCTTTCTTACTAGATCAAGAACTTTTCTCTAGAGACCACAAAGCAGGGGACAGTGTTGACTTTAGAATGGTTCCACAGAGATCCGCTTCTTTCCCTTTCACCTTTCCTGTTCTGTGTACATATCATGTATTTTACTTAAAGCCCTGATCAACGGGGATCACAGTGTGTGTGTGTGTATGTGTGTGTGTGTGTGTGTGTGTGTGTGTGTGTGTGTGTGTGTGAGGAAGCACAACACTGGCTCTCTCTCCTGAGTCTTGGGCTTGCTGGACACCCTTCAGACTTTGCTGTTGCCAGCCTCAAAGCCCATACTGCTCAGGCCACCCCAGAAGTGTTGGTCTAGTGCAGCCTCTGTTCCTAAGTGGAAGTGGCTCTTCTCTCTATTTCCCTGCAAGGAGAAAAGGCTTTCATTTTACTTTTTTCATCATGGCTGAAAAAGAGAACTTTAACACCTTCTCACATCAGGATTGCCTGAGGTCATCTCATCTGATGGACCAACTTAAATCTCATGTATCTTTTCCCATATGACAGTTCAGTCAGGGCAAAGAGCTTTGCCAGGACCATCCATTGCCGTTTCTCTGGGAATGAACAACATAAAACACATTCTTGATACCTGGATAAAAGAATAAATCTTTTAAATAATTTAACCAGAAGAAAGCTAGCAATAAAATGAGTTTCCAGACCTCAATATGGTTTCAGCCTGCAGAATTACGTGCTGAATTCCTATTAGCCTAATGCTTTGAGAGCTTTCTCAGAGTGACAGCTGCCATTTGTGACATGGGATATGGAGACCAGTCACAGAATATTGGCACCTCCACTGCACCCACAGTCATCTTGGGTGAACAACTTCGATTTCGTAATCTTCACTACACTTCAGATATTACATTTGGAGTCTAAAGTACTCAAGGCTCATGATAAGTAGACCGTATTTAAACAAATGTATTTCAGACCATGTGTGTTTAGAATAGCATGATCACTCACATATAATAGTTATTAAAGATTTGCTGATTGAATTAATAGCCTCCAATCTGAGGCTAGGTAATAAATTTATTTGAGAAATTCAATTTGTGAATTTTAAATTAAAATTTTATTTTTTAATTTTATTCTTTCACAGGCCATTATCTGTGTAAAATCATTAAGTTCCCCAGATCCAGGCATTTTCAGTGTTATACATTGTAACTATATTTCAAGTGTCCTCTGAGAGAATTCAGTATTTATTGTCTTCCCTCTTTTTCTTTCATGGATATCATCATGAGTTGCTTTGTCTATTTGGAGTAAGGACATTTCAGACAGCTTCTTTGCTTCTTCTCTCCTTCACTCATTTGATGATGCTTTATTGATCCAATGTAAATTGGATTTATATATCCTCAAGGATACAAGTATCCTTGTGTATGTATGGATGTTTATGTGTTCTATGTGTGTGTGCAAGTACACATGTATGTATATATAATGCTTGTTTGACTGGAAATTTAAACGTAACTAGGGTTAAGTTTTGAGTCAGAGTACTCCATTTGCTGTTCTAAAGTCTAACTTTATGTATTGATTGACCAGGCCCCTAACTCGATACATGGTAAAGTCTGCGAGGGTGCCTTCAGATGAGATCAACATATAAATTGATGGGTTTGAGTAAAGCCCATTGCTCTGTGTGATGTAGTTGCACAATATCCGATCTATTTCTCTCTATTAAGGTCCTAATTCAACATAAGACTGAGCATTCTTGAAGTCAGAGAATTCTCCAGAAGACAGTCTTCAGAAGGGAACTCTAGCTCTGGCCTTTTTTGAGTCCCAGCCTCCACCCTTTAGATTTAGATTCTGCACTTGCCACTGTGTTCCTATTTGTTAGTCCCGCTCAGTCTCCCCCACCTCCAGCCTCACTATATATATATATATATATATATATAATTACAGCTATGTGTGTGTGGTGTGTGCCCATGTGCTCTTGGTTCTGTTTCATTGGAGAACCTTGACTAATACAGTTGGGGTTTGTAAACTAAGTAAAAATGTATGCTGTCTTTCGCTAAAATGATAAATAGATTAAATTCATGTGAAACGATAGTACCTAAGGATGCCATGGCAGCAGGCACCAGAGCCCATCCCAGATGTGCAGATCTCTTTCCCTTCTACATTTAAAAGAGAACCTGATCATTGGCTGAGACTAGTATCACCAAGTACAGAGTCACTCTGTTCTGTCTTCTGCTCCAGATAAGTACATGGGGATGTGATTGAATGCAGGTGTCCTCTGCTATTTCTTTGTCCCTTCCTATGATGTGACACCTGGATGTGACATCTAGAGATGGCATTTGTAGGACTACCTGGAGCTACAGCTGACCTTGGAGATGAAAGAAAGGAAACCTGTCATGGTGGAACAGGAAGGTAGAAGGGGCGTGTGTTTCTGAGGAGCTTGTGCATCACGGAGCTGCATCCTTTGCCATTTAACTTATTACATATGGGAAAACACTCTTCAAATGTCTTTACTCTAGTGCTCTTTTGTATCTATTTGACTCATAGCTGAATCAAACACTGATAAAAATTCATAATCAAAATAATTTAAAATGGTTGTTAATTTTAACGAAGAGTCTGGAGGCTACATGTAACACAACAGAGTTTAGAGTTTACTATGACACTAACGAGGAATCTACTCTTTGGACTTCCTCATCCGTGACTCTCCCATTGGGAACAGCACTCTGTTCTCCCCTTAGATGGTAACAAATCTTGCTGTGATGCTATTAAAGATGCCCTGTACCTTCCTGGCTATCACACAGGTATGTGATATCTTTTAGTTCTTTGTGGAAATTGAACTCCTGAATAATGTAAGAAAAAATGTAGTTTTGATGCAACATGATATGAGCACCTTAAAGAGATTCCCCATTAGGTCTGACTCTTCCGAGCTCTGCTTTCAGGAATTTCTGAGACTACTTTAAATTTATCTTAAATTCTACTGATCTTTCTGGGGCTAGACTGTTTTTCTTTTTCTTAACATTCTTTAAAAAAATATTTTAGTCAGAGTTGGTGTTTACTGAAGATAAAATAAAGGAAGAAAGAAAAGGAGAAAAGAAAACTAATCCCAAACTAGACTAGATACTGTTATAGAATGAGTATTCATTTTCTCAAACCTTAAAAATTTACATGTGAGAGCCTAACACTCAAGGTGACCTTCCTCAGTGATACGGGGGCTGTGAGGTGATTAGGTCATGAGAATGAAGCCTCATGAACATGATGGGATGCTGCCGTGAGAGAAGCCCAAGAGAGCTCCCTTGTCCCCTCCACTGTGAGAACCTGCAAGAAAATGGCCTTGAACCAGGAAGTGGTCCTCACCAGACAGGGACGGCCAGCACCTGGATCTGGGACAGCCAGCACCTGGATCTGGGACTTCCCAGCCTCCTAGGAGAGAAAGAAGTCTCCACTGTTCACAAGTCATCCAGCGTAAATGGGTGACTTACAGCATCCTCAGTAGACTAAGATGGAGACTCTGACCTTCAACTATGATCTCACCTGTTACTTTTTAATTTATTATTCTTTCACTCTTACATTTGATGAAAAAAAAATCTAATTTTCCTTATAGTTTTCTTAGATTCCAGAATTAGTCTAAGGCTCAAGAGACAATAGCCTCTTTCTTCAATATTCAAAGTCCTTTTATACAATTTCTCAGTTAGGTTACTTAGAAGATTGGAAGAAATATGTAAAACACTGCCTAAGATGCAAAATGTTCCCAAATAAATGCTGGTGACATGCGTCTTCCTACAATGAGAGACTCTCTACTCCCAAGGTACTATTTTCTTCCTGATGCATGAGGAGGTACCCAAACTGACCTCTGGAAATATATTGGGGGTTTTCTTTTAGCACTTCTATGTGCACTACTGGGGTCTTGGTAAGAAAAATATAAAATTGTGCTTATTAGTTTGTCATAATTTTTTTTAAAATAAAAAGAATTCATTGACTTTTTAAAATCCTTTTCTATCTTGACAAATAGGGTTGGTATATGAAACAGTGTCCTTGTCAAGAGAGACTTCAAAGTTCTAGAAATACGTTTAAAGTTATCAGTTATTTATTTCCTTCAAATATGATGCTTATTACATATTGCTCTGGAGGAAGGATATAAGAAAAATGTTTGCCCTTGATCTCCCATGAGGAATTTCAATCTCAGAAAAAGGGAAGATACATTTTTTTTAGAAAAGAAAATATTTAATATGAGGTACACATTTATTTATTTATTTATTTATTAGTTGTAGTTGGACACAATACCTTCATTTATTTATTTATTTTTACGTGATACTGAGAATCAAACCCAGGGCCTTGCACGTGCTAGCGCTCTACTGCTGAGCCACAACCCCAGCCTGGGGGTAATATTTTTTGATCTGACTCATTTCTTTATTGAGACTCAATCAGTTGAAAATATTTCTTATTAACTGAGATCCTCCTGAATGTGAAAAAAAAAGACACGTAAACTTCTCTATCCTCACATCCCACCAAGGTAACCAGTCACGAGGGAAAAGGGTTCTGAATAGAGGCCTCCCCTGGAGCTGAGACACAGACTGGGCAGCAATGGCTGCACACATACCTGTGGTTCAGTGCAGCGGGGGAGTGAAGCTGCCAACCACCTGACCATGTAGGGCTCTGCGCTCAAACGCCTGGGTGGAAAAGTTGTCAAGTCAGAGCTAAGCCCACACAGATAAAAGACATGCATGAAGAGTTCTAGCTAGGTCAAAGACCTCTTCCCACCACTACCATCTGGATTCTGTAGAATTAGGGAGGAGCATTATAATTTCAGGGCATCTTGATAGAATTGTGGCCAAATGCTTGCACAGGGAAAAAAATGCTTAAAATAAAAATTGATGAAAAAATTGAAATACATATATAAATGGAGAGATATCCCACCTTCATGCAATGGGGAAAGAGGCATGTCACTGTACTCAATGTGATCTACAGGTTCCATGCCATTCTTATCACAATTCCAATATCTTCTTCACCTAAATATAAGGACCACCCTAACATTAATATAAAATCACATAAGATCTCAAGAGCCAAAGCCATCTTGGGCAAAAACAACAAAGTTGGAGACATTATGCTGACTGATTTTAAAATATATTACAATGGTATAGTAATCAAAACAGTGTGCTACTGGCATAAAAACAGATATGTTGACCAATGGAACAGGATACAGTACCCAGAATGAAAGCAGCACATCTGTGGCCAATTGATGTTTTATAAAGGTGCCACGAATACAGAATAGTGGAAGGGTCGTCTCAACAGTGGTGTCAGGAAAACTGGCTATCAACCCACAGAATAATGAAAATGTAACCTCGTAGGAGAATCAATTCAAAAAATACTAAAGATTTGAATTTAAGACTTCAAAATATAAATTTACTGAAAGAAGATATGTGGGAGAACCTCTTTGACATTGCTCCAGAAAGTGATTTCAGAGGTAATATAAAACTAAAAAGCTCCTGCATGATAAACAATAAAAGAGCTAAGAGACAACCCAGAGACAGGTGGGGAATATTGGCAAAGTATATATAGAATGAGAGGCTAATATGCAACTTACAGAAGGAACTCAAACTGCCCAATAACAAGAAAACAGTCCCATTTAAAAATGAGCAAAGGCTCTAAATAGAGACTTCTTGAAAGAAAAAATATAACATATGGGCCCCAAAAGATTTGTGGAAAAAAAAAGTTTACCATTTTAGTCAAATTATCTTCTATTAATGTAATCATTAGAGAAAAGCAATCTAAACATGTTGAATCATCACATTATTCCTCTTAGAACACCATCAAACAGCAAGGTAACCAGTGTTGGTGAGAATGTGGAGAAAAGGGCACATGTACAGTGTGGGTAGGAATGTAACTCAGCACAGCCATTTTGGAAAAGAGTATAGAGATTTCTCACAAATCTGAAAATAGAGGTGCTCTATGACCTACCCGGCAATCCCACTTCTGGGCGTGTATCCAGAGGAATTAAATCCAATATGTCAAAAGTCGTCTCCACCTCCAGGTTCATTACAGCATTGTTCACAATAGCCAAGATAAGAGATCAACCTATGTGTCCATTCATGGATAAATGGATTTAAAATATGTGTGCACAGGTACTCTGAAATACTCCTGGCCAAGAAATTCTGTCATTTATCACAACTGGGATGAATCTAGAGGACATTATGCTAAGCAATGTAAGCCAGCAATAGAGTATGTCATGTGACACAGGACAAATATCACATGTGGAATCCAAAACAGTGCAGCAGAATGTAAAATGTCAACCCACAGAAGCAGAGAGTGGAATGGTGGTCACCAGAAGTGGGGTGGGGTTGAGGGGTGATGGGAAGGGGAGGTGCTGGTGAAAGGTTGTGAAGTTCCAGTCAGAATGAACAAGCCAAGGTGACCCACCCCACAGACGGTGCTTCCGGCTCCTGATCCTTGGCCATCTTTGTTCCTGGCAACTCAACTGGGGCCTCGGCCTCTGTTCTCACATGACTTCCCCCGTCTTTCCTTCCTAAAGGTCTGTCTCCTTGTCAGGACACCAGAGTTGAACTTAGGACCCACACTAACCCATCATAAATCAATTACAGTACAGAGTCCTCATTTCCAAAAGGGTCACATTCACCCCCCACTTAGAACAGTCATAATTACAAATGACATGTATCCAGTGCTTCCTGTGGGCCATGTACTACTTTAAGCACTTAACTTATATTGATTCATTTAATCATCAGAATGATTCTAGAAATAAGTAGTAACATTGTCTCCATATCACAGAATAGGAAACTGAGGCAGAGAAAGATTATGAACTTTCAGGGTCACTTACTATGGGTTCAAATCCTAGGAAATAGGCCAAGAAGTTGATGTGTTTAATTACTAAGGTCTACAGCCTCTCAGATAAAATTGGACTCATCCCAAGAGCCAAACTCTAGAGTGTCTCTTTTGCAATGGAACCTGCACTTGATGATAAGGTGAAATAGACAGTGACTAACATCGACTGTCTCAAGATATGTGTATATTTATTTTAGAAAGAGTTTGGGGAGATGGATTGGGTCTGGTGACCGACTGCTTGTGATCTCTGTGTGACCTCAAACAAATTATTTAACTTTTGCTTCAGACTTGCTAATTATTGATGATTAAACAAGTTTATTATTTATAAATTGTTTAAAGTAGTAGCCAACATATATATTAATAGTATGCCATTTATTATCCCTGTTGGCACTGACGATGAATACTGAATTATCTCTTTGACATAGGTGAGCTATTTCAGGATACAGTAAACCTATAAGTAAAAACTAATGTTATTTGAACACATCTTTCACTTCCTGCACTTATACTTGATGATAATTGCTTATTGGCTTCAAAATAGCTGTAAGCACCTTGAATTGAAAGGAAACTCCTTCCTCTTCTGCCCCTGGTGCAGGAGTCCCCATTCCAAATCTGGGAGAGGTAACCCCGGGAGAGTGGGCAGGTGTTGTAGGTGGTGATGAGTGCCCTGGGAATGGGGCTGTGACTGCCACCTCTCCCACCTTCCCGAGCCTCCCTTGTGAGTGTGGGAAGTGCAAATCCACAGCCTGAGTAAGTGAGAAGGCAGCTTTGAAACTGTGAGCACAAGCTGCCTTGACCTGACTCACCCAGAGGTGAGCCCAGCCCCAGCTGCGCACCCACTCGTCTCCCTGCCTAAGCTTAGACGTCATGATACCTCTATGCTCTCAGAATCTTCTGGTCTCTTCAGGAAGCAAACTTCTTCCACAGATTTGTCTGTGAAATTGACAAGCAACTCTTGAATTTCATCTAAAATAATTTTTTTTCTGTTCATTTCACCCTTTCCTTTCTAAGTAAAAACAAATAAGAGTAGTATCTTTTATTTATATATGAACAAAAATGTGTTATTTGCCTTTACCATGGTGGTGGCTTTCAGCTACTGGAACTCTTGGCCGTGAGATGGATTTAGGAAAGAGAAGTGAAGTGTGATTAAAACAAAATCTTGCTTAAAAAAGCTTCATTCTTCACATGGCTGTCAATGTGAAAACAAAGATGAATAATTAACCAAGAATAAATAAAAGTAAACCACTGTATGTTACCAGGTGCCCATTAAAGTATAGTCATAAAGTGAAGTTCATTTTCTTCCAGGAATAACATAATGAGAGTATGTGAAAGAAGGTTTATATCAACCATTTTAAAGTCGTATGCGGGCTTTGTGTCTTGTGGTGAACAGAAGTTTGTACAAAAGCAAGTACTCACTTCCATATACCCACGATGGTGAACGTGCGTGAATGGCAGAAATCCCTGGCTTGCTTTCTTTTTCTACTTCAGGCCTTGCTCAGGTCTAAAGTACAGCAGTTTGGGGAGCAAAGTGAGAGAATAAAACCTCTGTTGCTGCCTTAAGTAAGAAAACAGGCCTCCTCCAGTAACTTCTAGTAATGTTATAGTCTTTGCTCAAATATATTATCCTTTGCCTTTGCTTTCAGTTCAAAAACGGTAGCTTGGGGAAAAGAGCAAATTTAGAGTCGAGAAGGAAAAAACTCCCCCGTCTTAATAAATATACCAGGGGCTAGAGGGAGTGAGCCCAGTAAGGGCGGAGTGCCATGGATTCATGGTAAAGGGATTCCCAAGGATACCACAAAGAATTCCACAAGTACATGATTCTTAAGGAAGATGACTCCGCTGCATATTGAAGCATTTAATGCAATTTAATGAAAATAAGCAGATACTACATACTGAAATGCACATATGTGTTACAGATTGGGGCTTTTCATCAGTAACAAAATAACTCCCCTTAGGTTTCCTAGTGCTCGCCCAAACAGGCAGACAGACACATGTGATACTGGTGGAAAAAGACGGCTTTGCTTTTGTGAGATATGTGGTTGGATTAAGCTGATCAAAACAGAGGTTGTCCATTTTGTTTCTACTGGGGCCTTTTTGGTCTCCTGGCAAATTTCATTTACTTTTTTCTTTTTTTTTCTTTAATAGAAGAGTATCTTAAGTATATAAACAGCATAATGTATGATGAGCCCATTAGAAAAATTGGACACGTTCTCCATGTAAATGGAATTTATTTGGTTATATAACAAATCAATTATATATTGTTTGACTATTCACCCCACAAAAATATGTATGTGAGTTGTTTTGCACACATTTTCTAAAACATTCAACTGTCTCTGATGAATAGGTATTTTTAAGCCCAGTGGACTGTGATGGGGAAACCAGAGGCAGAAACCTCTTTAGCAGACACTCCAGTACACTTCCAATATGGGTGCCCTGATGACTATTGGTAGGGGGCACTCCACAGGGGCAGCAACACTGGCTAGAAACCATTCCTCCATCTCCAAGCACCTTTTATGCAATGGGCCAGATAACAAAAGTTCCAGGATTTGCAGGATGTGTGTGGGGGTTCACAACCCTCTGTGTCTCCACCACAAAAAGCAGAAAGCAGCCACAGACAGAATGTAGTTGAGTGGACATAACTCAGTTCCAATAAAACTTTACTGAAACTTGATCTGGAGCCCCTGGTCTAGCCATTACTATGTTTTCAAATAAATTAAATAATTTGGTGTGATTTTTTTTCCACAAACCTTAGTGTCCTTTTGGTTTCATATTTATTTCTGATTACATTTCTTTACATTTTAAAAGTTGATGTAATTACTTTTAAGTGCTCTATGTCTTGGACTTTCCCTCAGGTGCTCCTTTGTTGAATGCCCTTAATAAATGCAATTTAGCTGGGCATGGTAGTACACGCCTGTGATCCCAGCAGAGAGGGAGACTGAGGCAGGAGGATCGCAGGTTCAAAGCCAGCCTCAGCAAAAGCAAGGTACTAGGTAATTCAGTGAGACCCTGTCTCCAAATAAAATACAAAATAGGGCTGGGAACGTGGATCAGTGGTCAAGTGCCCTCAGTTCAATCCCTGGTAACTTCACCCCCAAAAGTGAGATTTACCTATCCTATTACACTCAAGAACATTCTAATTGCAGTTAACAAAGATATTTGCAGGACAAAACAAATTTAAAATAGGAGAGAAAATGCAAGATGCAATGGGGAGAGGTAGAGAGAGCACAGGTCTTGGAATCCCTGCCTGTGTTGAGAAGTGGAACGAGGTCTAGAGCAGAGCCTTCCATACTCAGACTTCGTCAGAGCACTCAAGAGATGAAAGCTCACTTGTGTCGCTGTTAAAGCACGGCGAACGTGGTCCCCATCGCAAAAAGAATACTGATGTACCTGTAACTTATTACGCTTTCCAAATGATACCTCCATTGAACACATTGGTTTCTTCTTGCACTTTAATCAAAACTTTTGGCAAAAACAATACACACACACACACACACATAGTGTGTGTGTGTGGGGGTTGTGTGTGTGTGTGTGTGTGTGTGTGTGAGAGAGAGAGAGAGAGAGAGAGAGAGAGAGAGAGAGAGAGAGAGAGAGACCTGATTGCTTAAACATGAGTTACTTTGAGGAGGGCCATCAGGTTGACAGAAGGCACCCCTCTGGGCAGCAGGAAAGCGTTCAGGCGCCAGCTGAGGCCCATCTTGTGTCCTGAGCACTGGGCTCAGAAACCACAGGAGATCAGCGTCTTTGGAAAAGGCCTTGGGAGAAGCCCACGAGAAAATGAATTCATCATTCTGCATGGCATGGAGAGGCTTCGCCAGACAGGGGCCACCCTGCTCACAGCCCACCTGGGAGGCCCCAGACGGCCCCAGGGAGTCGGGCTGGGCCAGAGTGTGACTGACACCAGGCTTTGAGCTCGAAATCCCCAGCCAGGAGCAGGGCAGCCCCAACCCATAATTCAGCGCGACCCTGGGAAACTGGGGGCTGTGGGGGTGGGGTGGGGGATGTGCCAGTCAGTGGGGCCAGTCCTCGCGTGGGCCACAGAAAAGGTAGAGCAGCAGCTGTGGTCGCCAATTCCTTGGAGATTAGAGAAGTCTGGATTGGTAGAGGAAACCCTACAACATTTCCGGGACTGCCTCTGCAGACTGGCCCTCGGAAGGTGTGGTCAGCTGGGTGGGATGGCGGGATCCACCCGGAGGACAAAGGGAAGCAGGTGGGCGCCTCCAGGGAGCTCACCTTGGCACACAGCCAGGCGGCCAGGGGCAGGGCTGCTGCAGGGCACCACGGGAGGGTCCGCCAGCCCCAGCGCATCTGTGCCCAGCCTGGGTGAGGGTGTCCCGTTACTTTTGGGGGGGGGCAAGGTTGCATTTATTTGGGGAGGGCCCTTGTTTTATGATGACAATTTCATCAAAACCGCGGTAAAATGCCGACTGAGTCCGAGGTCCAGCCCACACACTGGGCAGCACGCGTCTCCCGTCAGCCTGCCATCGCACTGCCCACCTGGACTTCCCTGGTACCCGCGCCCTGTCCATGGCTCCCCTCCAGCCTCCACCCAGCAGGTTCTGGATCGGAAATAAAACTGCTCTGAGTCCTGGCTCAGACTTAGACTCTCTGGGGACTTGAACATGTTTCTTACCTTCTGTGCACTTCCATTCCCACACCTATAAGATCAGGATAAGAGAACCTGCCTCAAAGAATCTAGTGAGGATAAAATGAGATGATAAATGTCGCGCACTTCAACTGGAGCTCTCCAGACTGACAGATCTCACAGCTGCCAATCAATTCCTTGGACTTGTGGAAAGTGGCAGCATCAAACGACAACCACATGTTGCTTGTTGTCATATTGTCACAGTTCCTTCTTCAAAAAGTACATACATACATACAAGAAATCTCTCCAACCACTAAAACAATAAGGTGGAAATTCTGGACACTGGAATTCTTTAGTTATATCTGCTTTGTTTAATTTAACCTAGACAATGAGGAATCAAGTTTATTTTCTTAAGCTATGACTAGTAAAACATTCACATACTTTCAATTTCACTAACAGCTGTATTTCTTTCAGTATAACATAATACTTCATCATGGTCCTTCTTTTACAAATCAGTTAGAATCCATATGTGCTCAGTCACCCCTAAGTAGTCTCAGGTCTTACCTCAGCTATACATTGCTGTAACAAATACCTGAGACAGATCAGCCTTAAAAAATGAAAGGTTTATCTTGGCTCACACTTTTGCAGCTTCAGCCTATGCCCAGCTGGCACTGCTGCTTTGGTCTGCGGCAGTACATCGTCTCATGGGAGGAGCAGCTACAGGGGGAGCACTCCCATCTGAGAAAGAGAAGGAGGAAGAGACCTGTGCCTCAAAGTCTTCTCCAGGGCACAGCACTGATGACCTCACACCTCTCACTAGAGGTCACCTCTTGAAGACCCCACCACTTCCCAACGTCACCACTACAGAGAACAAGCCTTTAATACTTGGCACTTTGGAGACATGTCACAGTTTGGGGACATGTAGCACAGCAGATTAATTATAGTTACTATAAAGAATCTATAGAAAACTAAAACCCAACCATGGTAAGTTAGGGTGACAGGCTTTACTAAAAGTCTCAGCCACCTTAAAGTAAGCTCTGATAAAATGTTCTGTAAAATCCTTTCTACTTGACCTCTTCAAACTCTCTCTGCGGTTAGCAGCCCCCTTCCTGTCTCCCTGTGTGGCCACTCAAGTCCATTCCAATCGCCAGTTTAAGGAATCGTCTCAGAAAAGAAAACCCTAAAATGAGCCTCCTTCTCAAGTACATCCCTTAGAGAACAACCAAGCCAGCAGCACAGGCTGACGGGCTGCCTGTCCTGCCCAGAGAGGCCTCTCCTCTGGGAAACCGCCTTTGTCAGAAATGGTTTGAATGTCTGTGGGGTGCACTTGACCCCTAGGCCATTTCCCTCCACTTGAGAATTCCTCCCAGGTGAGCCGGCAGCAGGGGGGCTGGCAACCCCAAGGCTCTGTGCCCCTGCCCCTGCCTGCCAGTCTCTGCTAGCACAGAGGCAACAGGACGGAAACAGGAAGAATGATGCTCATAGCGTATTCCTGTCTGAGGTGTCTTTCTCAGTGAAGTTGCTTTGCTGTTTATGTCATCAGAAAATAAATAGTACTGCCATTTATACTTGTTTCTCTTAAAAAGTGCAGGGCTGATTTAGTGTATAGTCATATTTAATGCTGATATGTTATTTTTTGGTATATGTGTGTGTGAGTGTGTGTGTGTGTGTGTGTGTGTGTGTGTGTGTGTGTGTGTGTGCGTGTGTTTCTTCCCTTTCTACTTTCTGGAATATGTAGAAGTTGCTTTTTGATGTAGATACAGGGAGAAGATGTTATGATCTTAGGTTTCTTAAGGCTTCGATGCTGTTTTGACACTTTTTTCTACCTAGAAAATATCTACTCTTTTCCAAAAAGGTATTTAATCACCTTTGTGATTCCCTCTATTCCCTGGCAGAGGAATCAATCAATACCTCTTCTGCATTGCTTCTATTCCTCGCATATTTTTCTAACACAAATTTACTTACTCAACCTTAATTCTGTAGTTCCTCTTGCCTAGAAATCTCTCTACCACCTAGAATGGTTTACATTAATGGACTGTGTTAATGCCAACGAGACAGATTACTGATTTGATCTTTCAGAGGTTGATTCTGGTGAGCACTTGCAGTAGGTTTATCACCAGAAGAACATAAATGTGTTTAATACAAATGAGCACAGGTGAGCAACACTCAGGATTGGACTTGCAGAAAACAGAACAAAAACAATACCAGAAACTTCCATGAGCAATTTTTCAAATTAAAGACAAATCAAAGAGATTTGCTATCATGCTGCTAAAAATGACATCTCTCTTTCTTTCCCTATTGGAGTGGAACTGAGTTGTTTATACTGGGCAGCGTAGATGGATTATCATAAAAAATATTGCCTGACTTTTCTCAAAACTGGCTTTGTGTGCCCATGTGCGTGTGTGTGTGCATGAGTGAGTATACAGAACAGAATTAATTCTTGCTCCAGTGACTGCTTTATGGAGAGTGCCCTGAACACAGCTGCCAGCGATTGTGTGTGGGCATGAAAACAGAGCCGTGGCATCTCTCGCGGTAGGTCAGTGTCGCTCCTTCTCTCTGATTGGTGGAATTCAAGCCTTAAATGTACACCTTAATCATTAATTGCTGTTTCTCAGATTTAGTCATATTGGCTGGGTAGGGACAGTTTTTATTAAAACCTCTAAAAGGCCACAAAAATAATTTAAAAATATGGCAATTAACTTTTACCCCAAATAATTTCTGCCCTCTCAGAAATGTAATTCATTTTTCTTGCAAACATTTCAAGAGGAGACTTTTGTCTTCATAACAAATCCCTCAAAAAAAAAAACCTCTAACCTTGTCAAAAACGAAAGGAAAGCTTTCTCAGCTATCAGTATTTCCTTAACGTTCAAAAGATTTTGACATATTTACTTTATTTCCTGAAGTATTAGATGGGAGTTAAAATTTCTCCCAACTAAGAATAGGGATACTATAATTCAGTTATTTTGCTGCTGTCAGATAGTGATTTGGCATTAATATTCACAGCCATGGACTTAAGTTTCTTTTATAATGTTAGTGTCTTGCATTATAGGAGCTAATGAGAATGTGATCCCTTGCTATTTTGCAGTATCTCCTTCAAAATAATAGCACTGAGATAGAGTTAATAACAGCAGAGGAGCAGAGTGTAAAAATTCCCCAACACCTCGTTATACCTGGGAGACAGCAAAGAAGTATTCTGGGAGGTGATAAAACCCCATTTTGATGCAGCAGAGCCTGGGGGTGTGTCCTGACAGGAACAGCACTTAGGAGTCACTCTTCTGGTTTATTGATCTTTATCTCTTGAAGACTCCAATGGTGCTGATTCTGTAGCTTGGTTTGGTTTTGGTGTTGACCAGTGCTTCTTTAACTCACGTGTCTGCACTGAGTATCCTCCCTCCTGAGTGGCCTTCAGTGTCCAGCCCTGATCGTGACCATAGGGTTAAGAAAAAGAAGAGAGAACTTCCATTTTTTTTACAGTGCTTTCTTTTATATATACCATATCTCCCAGACAGCGTTTTGTTTACTGAAAACTAGTGGTTTTAGGATAAAATGTAGAAACTTACTGCACCAAAGATTAAATTATATGAGAATGTTAAGTCTGTTCTAAATTCCGGCTTTAAAATCAAGCTGGAGGTGAAAATGCTCCTTCTGGGCATCAAATGTTTGGCAGAGCTTCAGGTGGAACTGGGGGCTGCGGTACTGGAAAGCTACCGAACGCGGAATAACATCACTGAGGATTTGTAGCCCGGTGCCAGTGTGTGCCAAACTTGTCTTTATAAATATTTATGAGTGATCTCTGCCATCTCATTAGAATTTAATTCAAAGACAACAGGTGCAAGCAGCGATGGCCTGGGCTGGGCCAGCTAACTTTGTGATTGTGTTCCAAGTTCTAAGTTTAGAAAGATCTCTAGAGGGCAGTCTCTGAGACCCGTCTGATTTGCTCACATGAGTTTTGAAAATGCTGGCTGGGCACTTGTGTCAGCTTCTGGGGAGTTGTAGTAAACTTTGAAGGAAAGTTTATGCCAATAACCATTCACTTATCCCTGTGAAGCGTAGGGGAGCAGAGGGTCTGTAGGAACATGCGTCAGGGAGAGCTGTCCCAGGAAGACTGTTCAACAGGCATGATGGGCCTTGCAGGGCGGGTAGGAGTTCACCAGCACAGGTGGCGCTGGGGAGGGATGGGAGGGGACAGTCCCGAGAGCTGGACTGGAGGCAGGATGGCACCTTGTTCTTTCTGAAAAAGGAGAGCATTTAAGAATAGAGGGCCATGAGTCAGGCAGGAAGCAGTACAGAATGAGACTAGCAAAATAATCAGAAATAAGCAGTTCCTACCCCATTCTAAGGGATTCTCCTTTCATCAATGAATTGAACAAACATCAGTTGATAGCTTAGTCATACCAGACCTTGCTGTATTTGCTGGGAATGTGGCAGCAATTGAAAGAGGGGGAAAAGCATTCATCTCACACATCTTAGATGCTAGCAGGAGACAGTATAGACACAGAAAGTCAGTAAGTGGTGCAGAGAAAAAAGAGCAGAGGACATACAATAATGAACGAAGGGCTGCTCTGTTACTAAGTACTCAGGGCAAAGGATTTTGGAAGGGGACCTTGACAGGATTAAAGAGTGGAACAAGAGTAGTGCAGATATCTGGGAAACAGCATTTTGTAAAGAAGGGGGTTTTGGTCTGGGCTCCTCCCTATAATTCAGGGGGCTCATGAACTTAAACTTGAAATAAAATTCAAACATTTCCTTCAATAATTCCTAACCACAATTTAGTATTTCCTTCAATTTTGAATTATCTTTGTAATGGGCAGGAGTCCTACCAGTATCTGTAATTTTGTCATCTAAAGAATTTAGAGATATTTTAATTTTATATAATACTTTGTATTTTATATAATACTGTTTAGACATCTTAAAATGTAGTTATATTCATTACTACTTTGACATTATAGGCATTACTAGATATGCTGCTTGTTATTTTAATGAATTGATAAAGAAGTTACTGTAAAGCAAGTTTTGTCTAAAATATTTATGATACTTTAATATTATTGGCTACATTTGTAGTTCTGTAAGTTTTCTTTTATGCATCTTAGAAACATCATTTTGAGAAGCGGCCACCTATTTTACACAAGTGCAAGATTTCAGGGCAGTCAATGGGGCAGGGCCTACTAGCAGCCTCTAGGTGGAAGGATAGAATGGATGCCCTGGTCAGGGAGTGTATTGAATGTTCTAGAGCCAACTTAGAGGTCAGTGAGGACAAGAGGAAGCCTTGGCTGGGGCAGGGCAGGTAGGAAAAGTGATCTGGGGGTGGTGTTTTAACCATGCGCAATGAGAAGTTATCAAAGGGCTTAAGTTAAGAAGACATATTGAGAACATTCAGGAAGTTTAATGATAAAAATAATTAAGTGCTAATTAATACTCTGAAATTTTTACTGAACGGAGCTAATGGTCTCGCTCCCTGTGAGAGCTTTTAAATACCCTGCTTTCCTCCAAAGCTCTTTGCTTGTTAAACCGAACGTTTCAGGGTCAGAGCCATGCTGTATTTTATCAGTTGGAAATTAAACCATGTGAATTAGAATGCTATCTAGAAACCATCTCCTTCTCTGCTTCCAATTATCCACATGCTGAGCTCTCTAAATAGGCATGGTTTCCCCCAATACATTTTCCTCACTCCTCTTACCTTAATTTCTTTTCCATCTACAATATCGAAGTTTCAGGGATAAGTTCTGAAGTTAAATAGCAGCATTTATTGTCTTGTGTAGGAGGAAAGGAGGAAATGCATCTTCGTCCATCAGAGCTGCAATGTGCACCCCAGTCTTCCTGGCCCGACGTGGACAGTGGTGTTGGTTAACCCCTCCTCCAGCACCACCACCACCAGCTACTAGCCACCCACGTGTGCCTTTTCATGGATGGTTCTCTGTTGTGACATGAGGAACATGAACACTGATCATTTTCATCTCTATGTACACAAATAGTCCTAGTTCAGCCCTTTGGATTTACTTACCAATTAATTTTTCTCTCTCCAGTCAGAAATATGCTGAGTTGTTTTTTTTCTGTTTTCTTTATCTCATTTTTTAAAAAAATTACTAAATTCTAATGTTCTTTTTGAACCGTGCAATAAAATATTTATTCATTTAGATGTTCCTTAGATTTAAAACTCAAAGGAATTTCTGAATGTCATAGTTTAGATTATTTTCATTCCATACTTTTTTCCTTCTCAATTTACTTGTTTGCTTTATTAGTTTCTTTTTTAGATGTTTTATATTAGACCTGTTTATTGAAAGGTGCTTTAATTTTAAGATGAAGAAATCACTTTAAATACAGAACTTAAAGGAAGTGACTGAGGAAAGGTTTGTTGTTGGCAACTCAGGTCTTTGGATGGGACATCTAGATTCTGTGCATCCTGGGGACACTAACTTGGCCGTAATGGTGACCATGTTTGTTCATTTGCTTGTTGTATAATAAAGAGTCTTAACTATCAGACATTTTGACATATATTTTTGGACACAGAGGTGACCTTGCTTGGCATAATTCTTTGCTTCATGGAATTTACAGTTGAGTGGAAAAAGTAGAACTGAGCACAATTTTGAATGATATGTCCAATCCCAGCTATTTTAAAAACTACAAATCCCAAGAGTATGGAGCAGAAGCATGGAATCTGCATGACAGCTGTAAGAGGATGATGCTTCTCTTGACCCCAAAGAGTGTACTCTGCTAGTCCAGGTGACGAACAGGAGCATTTCTGGCAGATGCTTTGGTATGTACAGCATTGAGACCGGGCAGGGGACAATGTGAAGACACTGAACAGAAGAAGTGAGCAAAGCCAGAGTGTGAGGACACTGTGGGGCCTATTAAGACTTTGAACTAGAATTAGAATGCTATCTAGAAAGGATTTTCTTCTCTGGGGCTAATTAAGTGGTCAGGGGGTGGTGTTTTACACATGCGCAGTGAGAAGTTATCAAAGGGTTTTAAGTTAAGAACCATTTTTCCAAGGGAATCGGGGGAAAATAAAGGATTTACAGCATGAAATTAAAGCATATGACTTGGATTTTATAGAACAAATGATTCAATAGTGTTATGCAAATGAATTTGATACAGAAGAGCAAATGTTGGGTTTGAAATGATTTCAGTGAAACCTTGTAGCAATGAACAAAGGAAGACTTGGACTTACTTGGCCAATAAAAAGGAAGCACAAGCAATGAGCTTTGTGAATGGAGCATGCGTGGGACAAGGAAGAGAAAGGGGTTCAAGGTGAACCTCTGCAATATGGCCGATTTGAGGAAGGCTTCTGCAAATTGCCAAAGTCTCTAATCTAGAGCAAAGAAAGTGTGGTGAGGAGAATAGAATTACAGTAAACTTCCTGCCTTCTCTGTGTGTCACACTGCCTTCTCTTCTCTGCCTCACTTTCAGTCAGAGAAGGACAGAGGGACAAGAATCAAGCAAGGTACAACCAGAGTGTATACAGAAATAAGTAAAATATGCCAAGCATAATTTCCAGATCTCTCTTTTCCCTAGACTTATAAACCCAGACTGAAGGCTTAAAATTCATTAGGAATATGATTTTGAAAAAAAATGCCCCTCTGATACTTATTTATCATTTCTACATCTCTTTCTTTTATTTTTTAAGATACTCTAAAAGCATTACAGGTTGGCTGAAGAGAGCTGTATGAGACCAGTTCTAAATGCCAATCGACTTGGAATTCACTAGCATTGATGACTGACTGCTCACAGAATAATTTAAAAATACTGCCACAAATGGACATAAAAATCTGGGATAGACACTGGAGGCATTGGTTCACACAGACAAAATATAAATATTAGTAAAATTTGTGGGGTTCAATATGCAGATGCAGATGGTAGCACCATCTCCTCACGTGGCTTAATGTTAAATTACCAGGGAAAATGGTAATGCAGTCTGCTAAATGGTAGATGAGAGGAATAATAATAATAATAATAAATTAATTTCATCACAGCTCCTTTTTCTGCATTTAATATTTGGTTGCTTCCATGGGTATCTGCCCACATAAGCATATCCTCCTACGATTTTTGTGGATCTATAATATCCAGGTGATAACTTACATATAAATTAAAACATACTGCTTTGGTTTCAATTAATTCAAACCGGTAGGTGCCTAAGAAGAACAGCTGGAATCAAGCGCACACCATGGAAGTTTAATAAAGAATGCCTAGAGAGGGAGAAGATGGTGGGTTAGAGGAACGGCATCTTTCCCAGAAGGTTGGAAAGAGGAAGACTGCTCTTCAGCAAGGTGAGCCACTGAGGGACTCCTGCAGCTTCATTCCTGGACAGTAAAAGGAACCACAGCACCAAGAAAATGGGAAACCTTGAACGTGATATGAGAGATAATCCATGAGGGATGCACCAGCTGGACTGCTGAGGGGAGGGACACAGGCAGAGGGCACAGCGAGGTGTGACCTGGGGGAACCTGGGGAATGGAGACAGAGCTGAGCTTAATGACCAGAGGTGGGGTGGGGAAGTTAAAGAGTGAAAAGCAACCCAAATTGCTCAGCCTCTGGGCAGATAAGCCAGAGGGACCTGGGACTCTGGTGGGGAACAATTTATAAGTGCCACAAGGTAGAGAGCAAAGCAGGAGACCAGGAACTCATAAAGGAATTTGCCACTGGGCTTAGTAAGTTATCTATTGTGGGGTCCAGAGTGTGCCTGGACCAGGGCTGAAGCGGGTGCAGAAAGGACTGTGCCCTCAGCATCCAGGCTTGGGATATGAGGAAAGAATTCCCTTTGCTGATGGCACCACAGAAGAGCTACTGAGAAGACACCAATAACCAGTGAGACAGGAGCATCTGCACTCCATGGTGATCTAGGCTGAATCCCATCCACAGGAGTGAAGGTGAGACCTGTGGAAGGCTAGACTCTGAATCCTCAAGGTGGGATTTATGGAGGGACCTAAGACCCAGATGTCCAGCAGAGATCAGCATCTCCCCAGCAGCAGGGGTGTGGATCCAACCTCAGAACCCACTAGTGGAGGTCCGAGGTGACCAAGATGAAAACTCAACTATTGGAACCTCCAATTCAGAACTATGCACCAGCCCTGCTTTGGAAGTACATCATTCACAAGTCTATCCCACCCTGTACTGGGAGATGGGAAGCTAAGACTACTGCAATCAGCTTTGGACCCTGGCAACTTGGTGGGAAACACAAACACATTGGACCCAACAGCCCCAGCCCATGACCCCAGGGTTACTGAGACTTCATAAAATAAACACAAAAACTGGCTCAATAGCATAAGCAATGAAAATCCCTCTTGCCAACAGTTTTGATCCCCACAGAGGAAGCAAGCACTTTCTCTTTCATAGTTTTTACTTTCATTCCTTTTTATCTTGTCCCCAATTTAGAAAAAAATCTACTATATTTAAAAGTTAAGTTTAATTTTTGAAATTTATTTCATATTTTGCTTTTTCCCATTCTCTCTCTGGGTGTATAAATATATACAATATATATGATACATAAAATATAATACATAAGTATATATGAATATCATATACATATATATGTATATTTTCAGTTATGGTTTCATTTTAATTGCTTTCTTCACCCATTTATTATTTAGTTTTGTTTTTGACTTTGGTGGAGTAAAATTATGTGAGTTTGAGTTGCTTTGATCTTATATTTGTTTGTTCATATTTGGTTTTTGACTTTATTATTTTTCTTTCTTCACTTTCTTTCACCACTACTTGACAAATTTTCTTGTTCCCATTTCCACTTTTTTATTATTCTATTACTTCTAATTATTTTCTTCTACCCCTTTGTAGTCATCATCTCCTACCTATTTCCTGCTTCTCTTCTGTACGCTTTTTAACTATTTCAAACATTTTCTTGCCTTCCTATTTTCTCTTCACTTAAGAAACTGTAATTCCACTATCTTGTGGGATTATATAGTTTATTTTTGACCTATCCCATTCATGTTGTGATTATTAATTCAGTGGATGATATAGTAGACACTTCCTGGTTTAATGTCTGATCTAATTTACAGGAGTCTATTGTTGGTGCTCCTGTTAAGCACTAACCCTGTCTTTCCAATGTAGGTGGTAATTAGTATTATAGAGGTCAAAGTAAACACTGGACTTTTATTTTAAGGCTGTACATAATTTACTAACAATATTGCTATTTGCTATTTCTGGACCCCCACTCTTCTCTAAGAGGGACTGGAAATAAATGGGACACTTCAAGTTTGTAAAGTAGAGATCCTGCTTCTGAGGAACACTCCCAATTGAGCCAAGTAACAGTGAATCTCACTTCACATATGAACTAGCCCTACCTGAGACTCAATAATACTTCAACACATAGAATAGGAGAGAAAAAACCTCAAACCAAAACCAGAGCCCAAGAAGAAACAACTAGAGAGACCTCAGGACTCACTCCTAGAAATCTACTCATATCGAAAAAGCAGAAAGCGGTTCCTAAAAGAAAAAATAAAAAAGATTGATTTCACTTAAAAGGACATGCATATAAAAGAGGAAAAGGATTATGAATCAACTGATGGATAAATTCAAGACCTGAGAAAACAGACACACAAATCTCCCCCTAAAATTCCCAATCCCCCAACAAATGAATCAACAGACATAGAAATGAATGAAATTCCAAAGAAAGACCATTAATGAGATTATTGATGGACAAATAAAAATTCATCAGAATAAACTAAAATAATTCATGATCACTAAGCCTCTTGAAAGAGAACTTAAAAATATATTGCACAAAGAAAAACTCAAAAATAAACCCCAAAGCTGTCAAATAGATGAAGTATATGAAAAGAGAAACTACCTGAATGAAAATCAAGCCTGAATTAATTATAGCAAACAAACCAAAAATGGCAGGAATTAACAAGCATCTATCTGTAATAACACTAAATGTAAATAGTCTCAATTCCCCAATAAAACACATAGATTGGCAGAATGGATTACAAAACAAGGTTCAACTATAGGTTGTGTGAAAGATATCCACAGGCTAAAAATAAAAGGATAAAAAATTCTATGTAAATTAAGCTTGAAAACAAGCAGGAGTAGCTACCTTCATATCTAACAAAGAAGATTTCAGACAAAAATTAATCAGAAGCGACAAAGAAGGCCACCATGTACTGATATAGGGAACAATCCAACAAGAAGATATAATAATAGTGAGTTTATATACCCTGAATATCACATATGCAATTAAATTAAAAATACTTGATATCAAATGAAAGATAGATCCCAGTACTATAATAGTGGATGATCACCAATAAGGTCCTTCAAACAAAATAAATGACGATAGATATTTCTGACCTACATAATACTATAAATCAAAATGGATTTAATAGACATATACAGAATATTTCCCTGCCAAACACCCGAATTTACTTTCTTCTCAGCAAGCCAGGAATATTTTCCAAAATAGAATGTATTCTAGGTGACAGTCTTAGTATTAGCAGATAAAAACAAACTTAATATAATCTGATGCATGCTGTCACATCATAATGGATAGAAATTAGAAATCAACTGCAAGAAACAGTAATAGAAACCACATAAACACATGGAGACTGAACAAAACACTTTTAAATAAGGAATGGGTCATACAAGACATGAGTGAAGAAGTTAAGAAATTCTTAGAAACAAATGAGAACAGAGATACAACACTTCAAAATCTCTGGGATAGTATGAATTTAGTTCTAAGAAGAAAACATATACCATTGAGTGTCCACATCAAAAACAAAATAGATAACAGATGAATCATCTAATGCTCCACCTCAAACCTTAAAACACTCATTCCAAATTTAGTAGAAGACAAGAAATTAATAAAGATCAGAGTCAAAATTAATGAAATTTAGAATAAAAAATAAATACACAGGATCAATACAACAAAGAGGGTTTTTTGTCTGTAAATAAGATTAATAAAACCTTAATTAAACTAACCAAAAGAAAGAGATAGAAGCCCAAACAAACAAAATTAGATATGGAAAAGGAAATATCACCACAAACACTTCTGAAATACAGAGGAACATCAAAAAATATTTTGAAAACTTAAACTCAAATAACTGGAAAATCTTGGTGACAGTGACAAATTTCTAAACACATATGACCTGCCCAGACTGAACCACCCAAACACAGAAAACCTAAGTAATGAGGTTGAAATAGTAATCAAAAGCCTTCCAACAAAGAAAAGCCCAAGACCAGATGAATTCTCATCTGAATTCTACCAGACCTTTAAAGAGATACTAACATCAGTTTTCCTCTGAGTACTCCATGGCATTGAGAGGGAGGAGACTCCTAAATACATTCTATGGAGCCGGTATACCCTGTGTTTTGGTCAGCCTTTTTGCTGCTATGACCAAAAGATGTGACAATAACAATTAGAGGAGGAAAAGTTCATCCGTGTGCTCATGGATTCAGAGGTCTCAGTTCTTAAATGGCCCACTTCATTCCTTGTTGCTTGAGGTGAGGCTGGACATCAGGGTGGAGGATTGTGATGGAGGGAAGCAGCTCAAGATGTGATAATCAGATGATTAGAAAGTAGAGAGAGACTCCACTTACCAGATAGAAAATATTATACCATGTTAGGGTCTGTAAACAAGTCAGGATGGCGCCTGGCATTTTGCCAGAGGGAGTGGTTTGTGAAGTAACAAAAGTGAGCCATTAAGTGTGGAGATTCCTTATTGGTTGACTGCTGTATCTAGTTTATGTTAATTAAGATAAGCTGTGTGGAATGTATATATACCCCTCCTGTCCTACAATAAACGGCTCCCACTCCTGCTGTATCCATGTACACAAGTTGCTCATCACCCCCCGGTTATTTTGCTGCAGCAGGACTGCGGCAATACCAAAGGCCTTTCTTCAGGCACCAACCTCCTCCAGCCACAGCCTACTTGCCTTTGGTTACCTTTCAAGTAATCTCTATCAAGTGATAATGCCCTGAGTGGATTAGAGCTTTGATAACCCAATCATTTCACCTCTAAACCTTTTTGTGTTTTCTCACACCTGAGCTTTTGTGGGACACCTAATACCTAAACAGTAACACCCTGATATTAAAACCAGACAAAGACACATGAAAGGAAAGAAAGACTACAGAACAATAACTTTGATGAATATACATGCCGAAGTTCTTAATAAGCAAACTGCATTTAAAAACTCATAAAGAAGATAATACACCATAATCAAGTGGGTTTCGTCCCAGGTATACCAATATTGAAACAACACATGCAAATTAATATATGTAATTTACCACTTCAATGGAAATAAGGGAGAGAATCATGATCATCTCAATAGGTGCAGAAAAGCCTTGATAAAATCCAGCATCCATTCATGTTAAAAATGCTGGAGAAGCTAGGGAGAGAAGGAAGTTACCCAAACATTATGAAGGCTATATATCACACACTCAAAGCTATCATCAGGCTAAGCAGAGAAAAACTGAAAATATTTCCTCTAAAATCAGGAACAAGACAAGGATGTCCACTCTCACCTATTCAATATAATTCTTGAAACTCTAGCCAGAGCAATCAAGAAACAAAAGGAAAATAAAGGGATACAAAAAGGAAAAGAAGTCAAATTGTCTGTTTACTGAAGACATGATCCTGTGTCTAGACCACCAAAAAACCCCATAAGAGACTTATAGAGTTGATAAGTAGCTTATCTGAATTCAGCAGAGTAGCAGGATCTAAGGTCAACATTTATAAATCAATTGCTTTCCTACTCTCCAACAGTGATCCTACTGAGAATCAAACTAGGAAAATGGCCCCATTTACAATAATCTCAAAAAATGAAGTATTTGGGGATTAATCTAACCAAGGAGATGAAAGATCTCTACACTAAAAATTATAGATCACTGAAAGAAAAATGAAGATCATCTTAAAAGATTTAAAGACCTCACATGCATAGGAAGAGTTAATAGTCAGAATGGGCATAATATCAAAAGCTCTATACAGATTCAATGTAATCCCTATTAAAATACCAATAAAACTAGAAAAAGGAGTACTATTTGAAAGAATGAAACTTGAATCACTGAAGCAATCCTAAAGAAGAAGAGCAATACTGGAGGCATTACAATATTTGGTCTCAAGCTTCAGAGCTATAGTAACAAAAACAGCATGGCATTGGCATACATAAGACATGAAGGTCAGTGGATCAGGATAGAAGACACAGAGACAAACCCACATACTTAGAGTCATGTCATATTTGACAAAAGTGCCAAAAATATATATTGGAGAACAGATAGCCTCTTAAACAAGTGGTGGAGGGGAAACTGGCTAGCCGTATGTAGAGAATGAAACTAGACCCTATCTCTCACCCTGAACAAAAGTCGAGTCAAAGTGAATCAAAGGCTTAGGAATTAGACCGTAAGATTTCCAACTGTTAGAAGAAAACAGGGTCAACACTCCAACATATTGGTGCAGGCACCAACTTCTTTATCAAGAGCCCCCAAAACTCAAGAAATAAAACCTAGAATAAACAGAAAGCTTCTGCACAGCAAAGAAAATGACCAAGCATGTGAAGAAAGATCCTGCAGAGTGGGAGAAAGTCTTTGTCAGCTATCTTCTGACAGGGGATTCATACGCAGAATACATAAAGGACTAGAAAAGCTTAACACCAAAATATCAAACAAGCCAACTAGTAAAGGGTGAAAGAACTACACAGACATTCCTTAAAATAAGAAACACACATGGCCAATTAATATATGAAAAAATCTCCAACATTTCTAGCAACTAGGGAAATGCAAATCAGGATCACACACTAAGATTTATCTTACTCCAATCAGAATGGCAATGATCAAGAATACAAACAGTGATAAATGCTGGTGAAGATGTGGAAGGAAAGGTACACTCACAAGTTGTTGGTGGGACTGCAGAGTTGTACAACCATCCAGGAAAGCAGTATGGAGGTTCCTCCAAAAACAAGGAATGAACCATCACATAACCCAGCTATCCCACTGCATGGTATTTATCAAAAGAATTAAAATCAGCATCATATAGAAATACAGCTACATCAATATTTATAGCAGCACAATAGTAATCAAGTTATGAAAACAGCCCAGGCACCTGTCAAAAGATGAATTGATAAAACACATGTGTATATATACACTATGGAGTTTTACTTAGCCATAAAGAAGAACAAACTTTCCAACATTTGTTGGTAAATGGATGGAACTGGAAAACATTGTGAAGTAAAGTAAATCAGCTCAGAAAATCAAGGGTTGACTGTTTTCTCATATACGTGGAAACTAGAGCACAATAAGGGGGAAAATGCTAGGGAGGGGTCAGATGTCATAATGATAAAGGGAAAATCAGTGGAGTACAAGGGGGAGAGCAAGAGAGCAAGGGGGACAGGAAAGGGGAGGAAATGTGACAGGGATTTGACAAAATTATGCTACGTGTGCTTGTAAATATGCCAAAAGGAATTCCCCCTTCACGTATGTCTGTGAAGGTCCAATCAAAAATGAACTAAAACTGGAGTGAAAGAAAGACCAGTAAAGGAAGGAGAATAGAGGAGGAGGAGGGGAGGGAAATGGCAGGGCACTGGGGGCTGAAATGGACCAAATTAAGTTTCTGGCCTGTAAGAGTGTGTCAAAATGAGCCCAGCTGTTCTGTGTAACTGTGATGCATTAATGAAAGCATTACAAAGGAGTCTCTAGAAATTAACTGCCGTAGCCATTCTACCTTCCCTTATTGGGAGTCTCACCTGCCACAGCCCCTCTCTGTCCTAGTGGTCAGGGTGTCACAGGGAGCATCTCTGCTCACATTCCTGCTCACACATCACCAGGAGAAATTTTTTAATAAAGAAGTGAATGTATAGATGTTCCGTGATGTTAAGGCCTATGAAAATAGGAGGCGGGGAAGACAGTGGAGCCCACCAGGGTGGAGCCTGCTCTTTTGGAATCATGCAGAGGTTGCATTTGAAGGAGACCTGATGCAGGGATTAGGAGAGCATCCACGGAGAAATGAGGCAGGAGCAAGGGCTCCAACAGGAGCAGGCTTTGTCTCGAACATCAAGGACAAGCACCTTTCCCACTCAACACACCCCTGATCAGATTTTTCCTCTTAAAACATATCTGTTTCTTTATAGCAAACTCTCCTAGGAGACAAAACATGAAACTTAAGTCAGAAAATAGGTTCCTCTTCTTATATGTGGATGTGGTAGGTTGCATCTAAAATACTGCTTCCTACAAAGACTGAAAGAAAGTGTTTCTTCTACAAAGTACACAATCCATTTACAGAGATTGATAAAATAGTTCCCTGAATATTAGCTCAACATTCAGTTATGCACATGAGATAAAAGGTGTCTGTTTCTGTGGTTGTATGTAACACTTTCAAGTGATTTCAAGCTCTGCAAAATGAAGCTCGTTCTTTAATCCGGGTGAGCACAGGACAATGAAGGTCTCTGCACCTTGAGTCCAGCAGGTGTCTTGGACTCTCCTCTGTACAAACCCGCAAGAGGTACTGGGCCATGGAGGGTAGAACGTGCCATTGATCCAGAACTGTGTTTGGCCCTGGAGCGCACCCTCAGAGCGGCAGCTTGCTACCTGGTAAGTGGCTTGAAGATGTCATGGACCCCAATACCGAAAACACAGACTTCTTTCCCTGCTGCCATCCCTGACCAGCCTGTGTCACATGAAAAGAAGTAACAACTTTCTTTTCCTGTTAGCCTAGCTTCTTAAAAATAACACATTCCAGCAAGGAGGGAGGGAGATTGCAAGCCACAGGACACATGAGACTTGCCAAGGGGCCAGCATTTCCTGGCTCACAATTGCAGGAAAGGCTCTGCTCCATTATCAATGGGACCTGGATGCTTTGATAGGCAATTGTTTTAAAAACTAAACAACATTTACCGTTGAAATATTGTGTGTGTTGTTCAAGGCTTGTGGGGAGGAAATACACCACCAGATGGGTCAGACAATAGTCTTGTCTGGTGTTTTGTTCTTTTTACTGGTAATAAAATAAAAAACTCAAAAAAATGGCCACATACAAGCTTGCTTTTAATAAAGCCTCTGTTGTTTGAGAAAAGAATAGTGAGTGGAGCTGATGGAACAATACAGATTTCCTTCTCCATAACTGCTGATTTTAAAATGTGCTGAGTTAAAATAGATGTGGACCAGAAACAATGAGATGGCCAATTGCTTTGCTTAAAGACAGTCCTTCAAGGGCATATGAACCCCATCACCTCCAGGGAATTCCAAAAGGACGGACTACTTAGAACTCTGTACCCCCTGGAGTCAGAAGACATCCTTGTGACTTCCAAGGATATTCAGAGGATGTCTTGACTGGGCCTGCTCTGCCCTCTCCTCCAGTCCACATGTAGAATGCAGAGATGTATACATTTAGCAACATGTATGTAACACTTACGTAGATTTGCTATACTTATATGATAAATAAATTTCAAAACTATGTCTATAATATTTAACCACTTATATTTACAGATTACACTATTTAAGTATATTAACTATTGCATATATTTAAGAATATATAGATTTAAATATTACATATATTTAGGTGTATTATAAATTCTATATATTTAAGTATATTTTTCCATATATTTAAGTTTATATTTTATATGCTTAAGTACATGTATATTAAATATTCCACATAGTAAAGTATATATGTTATTCTTCCTTTCTCAGGAAATCCACTGATGGTATTGATCTTTCTGAAGTGTAGATCAGGAAAATGATGAGCATGGCAAATAGTGGGTGCTAAATAACTGTCTGCACCATCCCCATCCTCTTCATTGTTGTTGAACATACTCAGAATTCTAATAATGAAAATGTTTCATGAATCAGTTTGTATAACTTGCATTAGAAAAAAGTGAAATTATTATACCCTAAATATGATGAATTATTGTGTGTTGGCTGATGTTTGCGAAAATCTGCTATTTATGGTTTTGAAATTTGATCTAGTACGATGATAAATCTGTTTTGCCTGAATCTTTCATACCATCCAGTTCTGTGGTTTCTACTGAAAAAGCAAAACTCCACATGGAAGTGAAGTTTCACAGACACTGAGGTCAATTACAAAAGCCCTCTGTGATTCCACTGTATCGCTTGTTCTAGATAATGTCATGTGGGTGGAGTAGTGGGGACAGTTCAAGAAATCTTATTTCCAGGGATGAACACATTATTTGACAATCAAAATGAGAAGGAAAAATATTTTACAATCAAGTTGAAGAAGTTAAAATTAAAAAGATAATCAAGAAATGTATTTTTTAAAATTAGCAACAATATTTATAAAATAGAATTAGGTTCAGACTTAATATTTACTTTCACTTTAATGCTGGCTCCTAATGGAACTTCAAAACAGCTGGCTTTGTTGATCTAATGCTTCCATGTACCACTGGAGAGGCAGAGTAAAGTTCCCTTCTGATCAGATTTATGCCTGAGAAAACCAAGTATGCTCTTGTAGTAATTTATCACAGACATTTCTTTGTTTGTCTTAGATATGTTATTGAACGACAGAGTGGATGAGATGAAATAGTACAGCAATTACATAGTTTAAAACTTCTCGATAATAGAGGAGCATTTAGCTGCATCTTCCATTACCACCATCTGTGTTGTGTATATCATTTTAAGATTAATAAGCAGCGGGGTTTTGCTTGGTTCTTTGTTTATGGGGAATTCAGACCCACATGGGTTTTTCCCATTCCTGAAGAATACTGCAGAGAGATAGCTGTATTCTTGGATGGCAGGGAGAGTCTCAAGGTCTTTCCCAGACTATTTTTCCCCTAAAATGTGAGTGAACACTAATATGTTTATATTCAAAATAAGGCTTTCATGGTCTTTTTACCTAACTTTGAAAACGAAAAAAAAAATGATAATAGCCTCTTCTCTTCTTCTTCTGGAAGGTCTAGAAGAAATTTAATGATCTAATCAAAGCTGAATAGGACTCAGGGTGGAGAACATTTGTCATTTGTGACTTGCCAGCAATAATTCAATGTTCTGAATTGCATCTCCTCCTAGTGGCCTCATATAGTAACCACTGGTGTGATTACTAGTGTGAGTAGCTCTTTCAATTCAATTCAATTCAATTCAACTCACTTTTGTACAATTCCGTCCAATGAATATTACTGAATATTGATAGAATGGGTGAATGGTATGTTAGATGCTGATAGCCAAGCCTAAGGGACTCCCATCTTGACCTCCAACAAACTAATTTAATAAGCTAATGATTTTAAGGATTTTAGTCACCAGTAGTAGCTTTTACTCTGACCCTGAACTCCTGGACTCAGGAATTCTCCTGCCTTAGCCTCTGGAGTAGCTAGGACACCAGGCTACACCACCATGGCCTGTTAGTAGTGTGTTCCTATAGTTCTAGAAACCCTCTGTCCAAAGAGGTCTACACTGCAGGAACAAAGCCAGTGCTGGGCAGACAGAGTCACTGTGCTGATATTAGAGTCCAAACACCAAGTATTTGAGGAACTTGAAAGTAGTGAGCAGCATGGCACAAAAAAGACTTTAAGGAAGGCACAATTTTTATTGGAAACACATTAATTTTTGGACCGGAAGTTGGAATGCCCCTTTAGTCCTGACTCTCATACTCAGTTGTGGAGTCTCACAGTGGTTGCTCAAACTTGACATCCTCAGTCATAAGTGAGGGGAATAACCAAGCAGTACCTAGCGCCCCTTCTTGTATTGAATTTTTATAATCATAATTTCAAATTTCAAAGTCTAAATCCCATTTAGTATCTTGCCAACTATTGGGAGTCTTCAATAGTCTTTGAAATTCCCAATTATGTATCAGGTCCATAATTCCATTACTTAGTGATTTTCCATTATAGAAATTTCTTTCAACTTTACCATTATTTTAATATGCAAAATAAAACAATTAATTACATAAGTTAATAGTGATATGTGGAATAAGAGTGTAATAGATACACACTGGTGTAGCTGCTTACCTCTCAGCTATTCTTTATTTAAAAATAGTAACAATTATGTAAAACAGACCATAATGCATTGATATAAACATGTACATGGTACATGAATATTTGATTTATAGCCGAGTATGGTGGTGCATGCCTGTGATCCCAACAATTCTGGAGGCTACGACAAGAACATCATAAGTTCAAAGCTAGTCTCTGCAACTTAGCGAGGCCCTAAGCAACTTAGCAAGATCCTGTCTCAAAAATTAAAACCTCAAGAATCCTCCTGCCTTAGCCTGTGGAGTAGCTGGGACACCAGGCTACACCACCATAGCCTGTTAGTAGTGTGTTCTTACACAAGTAGTTACAGAAGCCCTGTGTCCCAAGATGGCAACACTGCAGGAACCAAGCCAGTGCTGTAAAAAAAGATTGGTAAACAAAGATTTAAAAATGTCAGTTTACGTGCTCCTCTTAACAACTTGACCAAGTTTGATATTATTATTATATACTTTTTTTTTGAGACAGACAGACAGAGAGAGAGAGAGAATTTTTTAATATTTATTTTTTAGTTATTGGCGGACACAACATCTTTGTTTGTATGTGGTGCTGAGGATCGAACCCAGGCCGCACGCATGCCAGGAGAGCGAGCTACCGCTTGAGCCACATCCCCAGCCCTGATATTATTATTATATTGTATTACCCAAACCTTTTGTAAAAACACATGAATTAAGTAACTTTCTTAAGGTCTGAAGTGAATGAATGAAGTGTGGATGTGAAATGAGGATTTTCATGGTGGGGTTCCTCACTCTGATCAGTGCACTCCATTCCTGGGTGCCGGAATCCAGGACCATCACCTAGGAAGTATCCTCTTCCACCATCTCCACCAGGCATTCATGACCCTAGATTGACCAACAAATTTCTCTATCAGAAAATCCAAGTCAAAACTCAGAGCTGCACATAGTTGGGGTAAAAGTAGGCCAGGGGTAGACTTTAGAAGACTGAGACTCAAGAATAGTTCCCATGGGGTCTCGTTCAAGTTTTCCTAAAGCTTAGTAATTAAGATCTTTCTCCAAGTTTATGAGCTATTGCTCTATCTTTTCTTTAAGTCTTTGATTTTTTAGCTTTTGCTACTTGTCACATAAAAATTGAATAAGAATAGAAATGAAAAAAAATCAAAATGTCATAAAGAAAAACAATATTGTTGTCACTCATCAAGATATTTGTACTCCATTTTCTTCTTAGAGTTTACACCATAATTTGATGTCAAAACCACCTACATAAGTACTTTCTTATTTCTTATAATTCATTCCCAGTTCATCTTTGTGTAAATCTTGGAGAAAAAATTCTACTGGGTAATCAAAACAAAAGAAATGGGGAAATGGAGAAAAAGAAGAAAGAGAGAAGGGAAGAGAAAAAGGGAGAGAGAGAGAAAGAGGGAAAGAAAGAAAGGATGAATGGATGGAGATAGTTAGAAAAGTGAGAAAATTTAATAATCCTTTCAGATAATGTGGGGTATTATTTCTAAATACAGACAAAATTCAACAACTGTAGCTTCATAACTATCACTTATCATGTGGAACCCGAGAGCACTCATCTTTTACTTCTATTTACTACTATTACACCAACAATCCCATTATTTCAGTTTGCAGTTTGAGTAAAGCAGGCATCCGGGTCTCACAGACTCCACCATGCGTGGATCACTTGGAGAATCCTGGCTGACAAAGTTGAAAAGATATCTTCAATTTTGGCACAGTTTATTACACAGTAGCCAAAATCTCTTCATCTTTAGCACTACTAAATTCATCAGGTAAGTCTTGAAATATAGGAGAGCTTATGGCAGTCCAAAGAAAACTTCTGAGCCCTGATCTTTCACCTACAATCTTAAATTTGTCATTAAAAAACAACATCATAGTTTTTGTTTGTTTTCAACATTACAGGCACATTCTTTTTTGAGAAAATGTCTAACAAATCTACAAGTCCCAATAACACCTGTTTTTCTCACAGTCTTTTTTTTTCAAATAAAAATGAAATTCCATTAATAGAAAAAGGAGCTAGTTTCCATTCACAGCTCAGTTGGGTATGGCTTGCTCTCATTCCATCACTGTCTTAGCTTTTTTGCTGCTGTCAGTAAAGGATCTGACCAGAACAATTGTAAAGGAGGAAAGGTTTATTTGAGGGCTCAGGGTTTCAGAGTCTTAGTCCATATAGGCTGGCTCCATTTCTCCAGGGGGCTCAAGGTGAGGCAGAACATCATGGCAGAAGAGTCTGGCAGAGGGAACCAGATCAAAGGGTGATCACAAAGCAGAGAGAGATCTCTACTTGTCAGATATAAATATATACCCATAGCCACACCCCCACTGTCCACCTCAACCACACCCCACCACTCCAGTTACCACTCAGTTAATCCCTATCAGAGGATTAATTCACTGATTGGGTTAAGAATCTCACAACCCAATCATTTCTTCTCTGAACCTTCTTGCATTACTCACACGTGAGCTTTTGGGAGCACCTCACATCCAAACCATAACAATCACGCAAAATAAAAATGCAACAAAGTCAATGATATTTACTGCCTCTTGATAGGCAGGTTAGGATAAAACTGGATTTTTTAAATCCCCAGGGCAATGAAGAATGTTTCTCTTTCAGAAAATCCAGACTAGGACTGTAGTGCATCTGGGTTCTTCTGCCTTGGCTGGGGATAAATCATCTGGGGTTTAACCTGCTGTTACTTTTATAACATTGGTGTATGTTAATACAGTGAAATAGTAAATCGTGTCTTGGGGTTATTGGGAAAGTAGTTTTGATCTCATGGAACTCAATAAAGACTTTGGGGTCTATAGTTTGAGAACCACCATCAAAGAGAAGGGGCATACTAAATAGGATCAGCCATAGGATGCCATGTTAGACACATACATATTTATTCACACACGTAAGTAAATAAAACTCAGGTGACTCCTTGGCATTTCTAATTGTACTTATCATTCACACAGGCATGACTTGAATCTCAGTAAAGAAGATATAATGAGGAAAACAGATTGCATATCTGTGGTTTAGTCAGCTTTTTCATTGCAATGTCTCAAAGAACAGCCAGAACAATTTTAGGGGAGGAAAAGTTTATTTGGGGACTCACAGTTTCAGAGGTCTCCATCCATAGACAGCTGTCTCCATGGCTTAGGGCTTGAGGTGAGGCTGAAATGATGGCAGAAGAATGTGGTGAAGCGAAGCAGCTCACATGACGATCAGATAGCAGAGGAAGAGAGTCTACTTGCCAGATACAAAATATATACCACAAAGGGGCCCAAAGACCCACTTCCTCCAGCCATACCCTACCCACCTTCAGTTACCACTGAGTTAACCCCATCAGGGGATTGATTTGCTGACCCGGCTCAGGGTCTCAAAACCTGATAATTTCTCCTTGGAACCTTCATACGTTGTCTCACACATGAGATTTGGGGGACACCCAGTATCTAAACCATTCGATTCTTTATTGTTTAGAGTTTCTGCCTGAAACAAAAGAGAAAGGAGACTTGTTTTAAATCCCCCAAATGAGGCATGAGGTTGCATTATTAACTTTGTCAAAACATTGCCTTCCCTGGAGGAGGGATATGTAACCCTGCTTAGGATGTCAGCCCTAACCACCTGGTTTGCTTCAGCTGCTGAAATGTGAGCAGAGCAAGTGGCTGCTGCTTCTGAAAGGAGCTTTCACGGGCGTCCCAAGCTTTCATTTTTCTATTTTTCTTTACTGCAAGCCTAGCAGTTTGGAGATTGACACATAGTAGATCCCGGCAGAGCCAAATGCTCTCGTAACACGAGCTTAAGCAGACGTGGCCAAAAGATACAGCCACACACCTTGGCTGGACAGACAGCCTCTGGGAAAGGAGGTGGAACAGCCCAAGGAAAGCAGGACAAGATAAGGAGAACTCAAAATGATGTGACAGCAGGAGTTTTTGACATATGAACAATGGTGAAGAAAATTAACATTCAATAGTTGAATGTGAATTATCATTGAAAGCAATAAAGGGAAGAATTCATGCTACAAAGAAGGGAGGAGGTGGAAAACTAATAATAGTACAGTTCACTTTTATGAACTGCAACTGTACTCCCTGTCTGTGCTAGGTCTCAATGGGGACCATGCCACCAAATTCTCCACTGACTTCAGGCTCTTAGCACCACTATTCCCTTCAGCTCAGGAGAACAGAAGGTGCAGAGGTTGAAGCATTTCCTACTTTACAATTTAGTTCCAGTGTGATTTAGAGTCCTCCTTCTTAATTACTCTGCTCCTTACATGGGCCATTTGCCTCTTTCGTTTGTATATTTGGTCAGTCACTCAGTATCAATTTACTCTTTATAACAATTCCAGAAATTTCCTTTGGAATAATATCCTTCTCCCATTTTCAGTCATATGGTGGGGGTAGAATTCACTGGATTCACAGTGCTTGAGCCAGCTGCCGGCACATAAATTAAACTCCCTGGGAGTAATGACATGATGATGGAGACCACAGCCAACATGTGAGAAACCTAAGCTGAGAGAGAGCAGGGGGAAACTCAAGTCCAAGGCACATGGCTTGAGCCTTGAACTGAACCATACCTAAGCCAGACTGTCCCTGGGTGCCTTGAGTTGTTGAAATGACTGATGAGATTAACTTAGAGAAGGAGAGTGGGTTTGGGCTCATGCTTTCAGAGATTTAGTCCATGATGGGCCAACTCCATTGCTTTGGGCCCAAGGTGAAGCAGCACATCATGGCAAGAGGACATGCTGGAAGCAGCTCAGGACAAGTGGTCAGGAAGCAGAGGGTGAAAGAATGGGCCTCAGGAAAACACTGGCTTCCAGGGCTGGCCCTCAGTGACCTGCCTCCTTCATCCAGGTCCCCGCCTGCAGTTACCATGCAGTCAGCGCAGTCAAACTCAGGACTGATGAGGCTGCAGCTCACACCATCATTTCACCTCTGAATACTCCTGCACTCACACAGCGGTTTGGGGGGACACCTCATACCAAACCATAAGATTCCCTTATTGTGTGTGTGACATTAATTGAGTAAGTTATTTCATTCCCATCTGGATCGTTCCTACTGGGACAGGCTAACGACCACAGGAATTCTCAGTAGATGATGGGAAGATTTCAAGGAACCATTTTTTTTGTCTTGCTTAATGCAACAGTAATAAAATGAGCGCAAATATATTTAATTCTGCTGTTTTGCTATTCACTAGAGTGACATCAAATTAATGACCATGGTTAATGAAATGATATCTAATCTTTAGCCAAATTATTTCCAAGCATTTCAGAAGAATTTGAAGTCCTGCATGTGCACATGCGTGTATCTGAGAGCGTTTCAGGTTCTCTTCCATTTAAATATTACATGTGATGTGACTCTTCACTCCTGTGGTGTCACGCTATGGCATGAAAGGTAGACTGGAGAGCCTACCCCTTCCTCCTCTCCAGTTGCTCCCTGACCAGGGAGGTGAACTGCTGCCAAATGCAGTTGGATAGAATTCCAACAAATGGAAAGGATATTTGTTGTGTTATTCCTCATATTTGTCTGAAAGGATGAAATTAAACTTTTCCTGATTAATATTAACTCACACCCTCTGCCATATGCAAACTAAGGGAGTCTTAAAAGTCTTTCTTAAAATCCTTCTTTCACACATTTGCTTTTCCAGTTAAATATTTCAGCAGAATTTTCTTTTTTTTTTTTCACCCAGACTTTTGGAAGCAACTTAATTCCTGGAGCAACTCTTGTGATAATCAAATTTTAAAATCTTGTTAAAATAAATAAATAAGTGATGATTTCATGTGATGGCCATGGAATGGAAAGGTTCTCTAGTTTACTCAAGGACACTCAACTGCAAAATCTGTACCTAAACTCAATTTTCAGCCTGAATCTAAAAAATTTGAACACTTGACTTTGCACTTACATTAGAGTTCAAATTAGAGTAGGAATAATATTTTCTTACATATTTTCTGTCACTTGAAAGCAGGTCTATTTGCTTTTTCAAAAGAATTTAAAAATAAATATACCTGAAATTGGAAGATAAACTTTGTGAACTTCCTACAATTTGTTTCTCCAGCAGAGTTGACCCTAATATTTTTTTTCTAAAATTACTTTGTTGTTCCCATTTATTTCAATACTCTGAAAAAATAGTTTTCTTAATATATCTCCATTTTATTTTGAAATTACTTAACTCCCAAAGCCCTCACTTCCAGAAATATCAATGCTTATATTAACTCTTTATAATTATGAATGAAATCTTATACACACAATAATAATTCAATTTGTACTCTGCCTTTTTGGATTTGAAAGTAATCAACAGCAGCCCCATTTATGCACTGGATGCCACAATTAAAACTGCCTGTGAGTCTTCAGGAGACTCTTTTGACTGACATTTTCAATTTTCTCTGGAAAGCATTGAACTCTACCTAGATTTCTGAATGTTTATGGTTGGATTACAATTTTCTTGGGTAATCCTACTTCAATGAATTTAGTTACTTACTTAGCAAGAGTCATGGTGTTTGTTCCTAAACCTACAAATATGAGCCATATATTTTATAATTATTATAAAGCTCTCTTCCTAGGTGCTGACTGCTTTCAGAGTATGTGACTATGCATCTGCATATCCACACACACATTTTAGGTTATGAGGCAATCAGTAGCGTACCAAATGTAAAATAGGTGTCCCCCATATAATAGATAATTTAGGATCAGCTGGCATGTGCCATGTAAGCAAGCCTTTTTTTAATTTTTTTTTTTGGTTGTACATGGACACAATACCTTCGTTTATTATTTTTTTTTATTTTTATATGGTGCTGAGGATTGAATCCAGTGCCTCATATGTGCTAGGAGAGCGCTCTACTGCTGAGCCATAACCCCAGCCCATAAAGCAAGCCTTTTAGTGAGGAGGTAAAATTTGATGAATGAATGATGTTTAGAGAGCTGTGCAGTAAGGTTTTAAATCTTGTGTTTGGATAGATAAAAGTTAATCTGTATTATTTCAATTTCTTGACAGCCTTGGTACTAAATTTATGCTATTACAAATTGTTGTTCCCTGTATTATTTTCTTCACATTGTAAGTATTTGAGATCTTCCAAATAAATTCAGTTCATTCTTTTAACTTCTAATGTAGTTATCTTCCAAGTTCTGGGATGAGACCAATGTGCCTTTAGCTTTCTATATGATTTTATGAAGTTAGTTTAATGGGCCTTTTGGCTTGAAACAACTGCAGCTCTCTTTCCTCAAAGATCACAATCTTGGCTTCTCATATTCATACTTGTTTACTTATTTTGAATGTAACAGGCAAAGACACTTGATTCCAACCCCAAATCTTATTATAGAAAAGGATTTCAGAAATAACTAAACTCCTATAATTTTTATTATACATTAAGCTACCTAAACAACAATAAAGCATTGTTTTAAATATGCAATCAAAATATGAAACTAAATAAATGTATCGATAGGTTAGTGCAGAATCTCCTGGCAGAACAGTTTATAAGAAAGAATACTAAAGTCAAATATTTTAAAGTTAGATTCTAGTTGTAACACTTAAATTTTCTTAGCCTCAGTTTTAAATTGATAACTTTATTATTAAAAAATAAAATGGAAGTATGTATATAATATGCTTAAAATAGTATTGCAGTCAATAAAGAGGTTTTTGACTTTTGCTCTCTAGTTTCCCTACAACGTTTTGCATATTTTTATAATTTTTTCAACAGTAACACTTTTAATCCTCTCTTGGAATTTATGTCCCAGAGATACAACTGTTGCTCTAATGAGAAGAGCAAGAAAAAAAGAATTTATTTTCTTGTTTCCTATAAAAATTCTGGCTTCCCTCATGATTTGTTAAAAATAAAAAGCTACAATTAGTCCAGTTCGGTTTCAAACTTAATCAAATCCAACCCATATTTAATTGTCCTTCAAGCAAATGCTCAGTGTTTGGAAAATGAGTGTTGAATCTCCTGCTTTCACCCAGGGCAGGTGTTTGCTGCCCAGGGATGGCCGTAGGCTAAATGCAGGGGTGGGGTGGGGGGTGGGGTCTTGTGAGCTCTGAGGGGGAAGGAAGAGTGTTGGATCCCCATCAGACTCTTCCTGGTTTGCAGGCTCTACCGAGTGGGTGTTCTCTGTCTGCTGCAGGATTTGGTTGGCCTGGACCCTTCTCGGGATGTTCTGCTGGCATTTCTGCTGACATCTGGGGCTGATGACCACAAAATGTAATTTTCCTCACTCAGTCAACTCCTCTTTGCTGACTCCGCCCTTCCTGTGCTGCAGATGCTCTGTCACATCCTCCAGCTGAGCCCTTCGCCTCATGCTCCACCCTGCTGTAGCGGCTTCGTGCTGTGTAAGGACCAGAGAAGCGTGGGGGAGGGGGGCATTGCAGACCTATTGACCTGTGTCCATTCCACTCCTTTCCCACAATGCTGCTGCTGCCCAGGACCGGGCACTGAGTGCTCTGCGGCTCCAACTCCCTTGCAAGGCAATTTCCTGCAAGTCCCCAGAAAAGCACTGAGCAGAGGTGCTGGTCCTCAGCTTCTAACTCACACTAACTGGTGCATCACTCCTGAAGGTCAACGCCAGCGAGGACAGAAGAGGACACGTGTCTGCCAGCCGTCCTACCTGGCATCTTCCCCAAGACCTGGATTATCCACTTCCTTCTTCCTATCAGCTGAAGATAACTCAGTTCCTAGAACTGAATCTTGGTTGATTAAAATGGGGGGTAAAAAATTTAAATTCATTTCTTCCTCAGAAATTGTAGGCATGCAAGCCTGATACCTCGTTAAAAAGCATTCCTGTAATATCCTAATCTGAATAAGAGTGTTTTTCTTTCCTTTTGCATTTCTCCAGCAATTTCAAGTACTTTGACATAGGCAGGTGTCTGGAGCCCGGGAGAGAAGGTCATGCCATGAAAACACAGGCCGTCACACGTTTTTCAAATATGGGTTTCTCTGACATCTGTTCACCTATAGATCTCTTTCTTAATGAAATGTGCTTTGCATCTGATAGGACACCAACTAAAATGTCATTGCTCTGTGTTCAACAACGTTGCAGAAGACACGCACTCTCTCTCTCCATTCATTTCTATCAGTTAATATATCACTTTTCATTAAAAATGGACAGCACATGTTCATATATTCTATGAAAATCATCTTTTTTGGTTGTTTATATGAAAATAAATGCCAGAATAATGTCCTTAAATTGGTTTTGAAAAAGAATAGAATTTGAATTGAGATTACATAGTGCTTAAATTAAAATTACTAAAATAATAATTGTAAAATATTTAAGTGTTAGAGCAGATGCCAGTGACATTTATTAATAATAATGGACAGGGTCCTTTCTCCCTTTCTCTCCCTCCCTCCCCTCTGTCCCTCCTGTCCTCCTTTTCTTCCCATAGTTCTTTGGTCTTTCAGTCTCCCTTCGTTTCTTTATGAATCCTTGTTAGGCAGCTCCATGCATTCCAGCATTTTCCTCAGCACGATTCTATACAGATAGATCAAAGCAATGTCCAGGATGCAGTGATCCAAACATGCAATAAGGCATGGAATTCCACTGAGAGCAGGTGGCACTGTGTTCCGCAGGCTCAGCATCACATCCATTCCTCTGCTACTTTCTCTTATCATCACTTGCTGTCAACTTTTTTCCCAAAGTGCGTATTATTTAAAATTATTTTTATATGTTTCTTTTACACTCTTAACCCTCTTTCATTTAATTTCCTGAAATAATACGATGCCTTAAGAAACAAAATCTCACTATTGAAAAGAAGCATCTATGAGAACAAAAAGGAAAGAAAAATGGCGCGGAATTCTTGCTACCTTTCGTGTTGGTCAGTGTGCATCACGGTGCCAAAATACCTGACAAGAACAACTTAGTGGAGAAAAAGTGTCTTTGGGGCTCATGGTTTCAGAGGGCTCAGTCCATGGTTGACTGACTCCATTGCACTAGGCCTGCGGTGAGAACACAGGGTGCAAAGGCACGGCCGAGGACAGCTGTCTGCTCAAAGAGGCCAGAAAGCAGAGACAGAGAGCCCGAGGAGAAAGGGGACACCGCAGTCCCAAGGGTCCACCCTCAGGGACCTCCCAGCTGTCCACGGGCACCACCCAGCTGTCAACTCAACTTACTAACCCACCAGGTCGTGGATTCAGCGAGCCTGCAGCTCTCCTCCTGTCTCCAAGGCCACCTCTGCACCCCGTGCACTGCGGGTCCCACTTCCAGAGGACACTTCTAGATCCAAACCATCACACAAGTCCACTAAAGATGCTGGCTTTCCCTTCCTTAAGGAAATCCGTTGTCCAGGTGGCAGTGGCAAAGTCATGACCATTTCACATTTCCTCACGAAATGTAGTTCCCCTTTGAAGATGTCACCCATCATATAAAATCTCACTTTCATATGTTTAATATCTGTTTTTTTTTCCTAATACATTTACTATCCCTAATCTAATATATTTAATCTTTATAGATGGCCTTTCTTGATTGAATTCTTTTTCTTTCCATTGTTACTTATGAAATTTGAGGAAATGATACAGAAATAAAAATTATAGGGCTAATCAATAGGCCCTCAAAAGTCCTTGCACATATGGAGATGAAAACTTCCATATTTAAAAATGGAAATTTAAACAAAATATTGTGAATATCATAGAAAACCTTATGGTTCTAATTTGTGTTTTATTGAAGTTTAACATTGGTGAGTTAAATATTTAGTTATATAAAACAGATAAACTATCTGAAGCCCAACTATTCAAATGAGCACATGCATTTTACATATTTACTTTTAATAATTACATTTATTTCTATACAATTATTACATTTTACATTTAATTATTTATGTTTTAGAAAATATTTATTGATTTAGATTATGTTTGCAACTTAAAATAATATTATCATAACATTTTTCAATAAAGAAGATATAAAAATAAAAACAACTTTTGTAAAATTAATGAATCAGAAATGGTAAGACAAGTAATGCCAAAATTAAATAAAATATGGAATTTTACAACAGCTGAACAAAATTTAAGAAAATAAAACTTTTTGTCTCTTTTAATTCTTTCTGAGCTCATGGCAATACACAATTGATATATGTTAACTATCTTTGTTATCATTTTCAAATATATAAAAACATATATTAAGTATTTTGCACACAGAAAAGAACCATATGTGCTGTTTAAATATTGGCTAAGAAAACTCTCTTGGATAAAATAAATATTAGCACTTGGCACAGAATGTTTTGCTTAAAGTATCTGAGTAGTTTAATATTAAAAAGAGGACAATTGTACTCCTGATTTTATTTTTTATGAAAGTTAAGGGCAAATAGAGAAACGATTGTGAATGGTACCGTGTCTGGGTGCCTGATGAGCCTTCTTATTGAATGTCACATGTTTCAGGGGTTGTTCTGGATTCAATTCGTGATCATTGGGCTCTTCTTACAGTAAAGCTGAGGACCACTTGGGTCTTGTTTTCTGGGAGAGAAATCCTATGCTCCACCCCCCTTCCAGACTCTGCTTCCAGTGTCAGTGGAAATCCATGGAGCTGGACTGGTTCTGCATTGCAGAGGTATATAGGCAGATACTGGCCTTTGTATCCAGAGCCTTGTGCCAATGACAGCTCTCCATTCCATACGAATGTCATATGTTTATGACACAGACCTCTCCCATAGCCACACACCAAAAGGTTCAATTAGGATGTAAATCAACAAGTAGATTTACGGTCCCTTCCTGGATGTTTTCAAACAATTCCCCCAATCTCTAATTTTCTTTGTAAAATTTAAAAGAACCAAATCTGTTCTAATGGTAAACTTCAAAAGCAGATATAATTGAATCATAAAGATTACAAAATCAGCTCAAAGTTTCAAAACATTGAGAGTCAATGAAAGAGATTTTTTTTTTTTGGTACCAGAGATTAAACCCAGGTATGCTTAACCTTTGAGCCACTTCCCAAGCCCTTTAAAAAAATGGTTTTTGTTTCTTTGTTTTGCTTTTGTTTTTTTGAGATAGGGTCCCACTAAGTTGCCTAGAGCAACTTAATTCTTCACTTTCTCTCCTAAAGCAGATATCTCTCTGTCTAAACATTTTCACCTGCATGAAGATGTATGATTGTTTTTATACTTAAAAACATAATAAAATAACAATTTATCTTCATACTTTGCCCACAGATTCCAACGTGTTTCAGTTCCCCTCCAGTGATTTCCTTGCACGTAGTTCTCTATGTGCTGCACCCACCCTCTCTTACAAGTGACAGTAACAGTGGTTTCTCTGTGGTGTATTAAACACTTAGTCCAATGCATTGACATGAGCCATCGCTCTCCAATCCCTTAAGGGACCACTTTTCCCACTTGCCTGCTGTGAGCTTGGTCCAGGTCACCATGATTTCTCACCTGATGGTCTTTTTTCCCCCTTTAATTTTTTTCTAATGTCCTGTACTTGTCTTTTCCAGGCATATATTAACCTTATCGTGGAAAAGTGAGAAAATTTTAAATGACTTTCATGCTAAATTCATTCTCAGATCTCAGTTTCCACATTACCACCACCACATCTAGCTTTTCACTAAATTGATCTCATTCTTTTTTCTGTGTACACTTTTTATTCTTTTTTTACTTAACTTGCAGGGCAAGCTCTGGATTTCCTCTTGGATTTCCCCACCCCACTGAAACCTCTACCTGTGGGTCTTCTTCCTACCCCAGGCTCCTTCTTCCCAATGCCCAGAGGACAGTCCTTGGGACTCCTTGCTCTCTGTTCTTACTTCTTCAGTGTCTCAGAATTTCAATATCCATTTACACTGCGGTGGCTCTCACCTTCATGTTTACATTTCATACAACTTTTTCCTGAATCCCAGATTCCTACTCAGATGTTCCTTTTACTCTTTCTGGGGATAGTCAATTGCCAGTGTCTATGTGATCTATGCAGATGTGGAAGGCCGTACCTTAGAACATCATCCCTCCTTTCCCAGACACTCATCAACAGTGCCCTCAGATACGAACAGTGGTGTTTTTGCATGAATGCTTTATGTGTAAATACTCTTCCTAACACAAGTTTTCACATGCCTAATAAAAGTATATTTTTACAGATCTATTATCCACTGACTACTATCTAGCAAACATTATGCTAATATAAACACATGCAAATATGTGTGTGTGTGTGTGTGTGTGTGTGTGTGTGTGTGTATATATATATATATATCACATAAAAAGTTGTTTCTATTTACGTTCTACCACATGTCCAAAGTGTCCTTCTTTGCATTTGCCCCACAGTCTTATACTGAACTAAAATCCTAAGTAAACACGAAGAATCAAGAGCATGTTTAGTACCAGGAGAATAAGAACAGTGTGTTACATTCACATGGCAAGACTATTGCCCCTAGAAGTGCTGTCTATGCTCACTGATACTAGGAGGGAAATGTTTAAAATAAGTTGTAGTGGGAAAAAGAAGGAGGGGTTATGTATTATTACAAGAAGATTTTTTTAAAGCACTACAACAAAACCAAACCAAGAACAATGATAATCTGTGTGTAGAAAACAGACTGGAAAATACAGGCTTATTTTCTTAAGTTACTTCTTTGGGTAGTGATTTTGAAAGCATTTTCTGATGTACTCTGACTTTTTGTGGGCATGTGTTATATTAATAGTAGAAAAGTGATTAGACTAATTATCTCTTGCACAAATAGTTCAATTTGATTTAAAATTGTACTTGGTAAGCAACCTCTGATCCTTAATTATTATATTAATTATTTGTCCTTTTGGATGTACATTATTTTTAATATACAACTAAGTAACACATGATTTTAAAGTGATTTATTAACATTCACAGATTTCCATACTGTCATCTACCTGGCATGAAGAATTAACTTACATATTAAAATAAGTTTCATAGATATAATAATAATTTATACATTTAGTGAAGAGTATTTATGGGAGATTCAAAGAATGATCTGGCCCCTTTCCTCATTAAGCCAGTTTCTGGCATTCCTTTATAATGGAATAAAGTGGATAATTCCAAATGATTTTGAATGACTCATTCCCTTATATACTTGTTGATGTCTACCTTCCATAAAATGAAATATTGAGGGCTTTGAAAAAAATTAAGTTTTAACATTTGTATTGTTATTAAGTAAGTTTTCTACTTTGGGTTTTGGATATTCTATGTATTTATCTTCATGCTCTTTCTCTCTTCACGGGCCAAGTAGCTTTGCTCACTCTCTCTGCTCTGCTTCCCGTGGACTCCATGACTCTGTGTGCATGCATGTCTCCTGCCCAGGGAGCACTTATCAGAGTCCTCGGTGGGGGAATATTCTCCTGGGATGCCCAGATTGGTGGTTTGGGCTCTTTCTCTTTTAGCACACTTTTCCGTCTTGTGTGTCACGTGGTATTTTGTAAAACACTTCATTTTCAAAGTTCTTCAAGAGCCAGGTTTTCTCTAAGGCAGAAAATGAAAGTTTGTTTATTGTCTGATAAATAACCGAAGGGGACAAGCATTGCAACCATTTGATTTTTGCAGTGAAGAGAATCAACTTAGTCTTTTTTTTTTTTTTTTTTGTAATGACTAACCTGGAAAAATACCAAGTGAAAATGTTTTGAAGAAAACAAGCTGTAAAAGTGTGACACACTCAAGAGTGGAACTTGGACACTTTTTTGATCTCGAGATACTGATCTTTGGTGCTATTTTTCTTTTGACGCCTCCTCTCCTTTCTTGTAGATCCTCTCATTATCACCTTTAGTTATTATTTTCCTGTGGAGAGGATCCTGGGAGCACTTACAGGGCTCTGAAAAACATACTAAATTTCTGTCGGTTCCCTAATTTTAAGGAAAATGCATTTTGGAAACAGTGACATAAAAGCCTGCTCAGGACCATGACCTCATAGTTATAAAGGAGATGGGGCGTCTTGAATCCTCCACAGAGAACAGATCCTGGTGCTACACAAGACCATGGAGCACACACACCCAGAGTGCAGCAAGCTGGAAAAAAATAATGAAATGGAATCCTCCAGTTATTAATTCAATGACAGCTCACTAACATGCGCTTTTCTAAACTTTCAAGTACACGTTCTTCAAATAAAAGTGTTCCATTTTTTGTTTAAACTTCAGCATGAAGTGCACAAATTAAAGCTGAAGTCTTTCTTTTACAGAAAAGGAAGGAAGGTGGGATTTCAGTGGAAAAAAAATAACTCTAGAAAGCAAAAGGGATAATCACAGATCCAACAATTTCCAGCTCAAATATTATTTGCTTTTCAGAAAACATCATCAAAGATGCCGGGGGTGCTGAAAGCAGAGGGTTAGTTTAATTCTGCTCCTGTTTCAGCTCTGAGTCGCTGACAAATCTCAAATCATAGAGACCCACATCTACTGCAGAATTTTATTGGGTGGAAAGTTTGACAGTGCAAGAAAAGTTAAAAGCACTGGGGAAAGCAGTAGAATTCATATCTGCGTTTCTCTGTCTCCTGCCACTGATTGCAGAGTCAGAGTTGGAGCCCCCCCTGGGTGGAGAGGATGGCGAGCACCTCGCTGAACAGCCCCTGTGCCGGCTGGCATTTTATTCTTTCCCTTTGTCCATTAAGAGCCTTTTTTCATTTTCCTATAGCTTTAAGTGATGAAAATGGGGTCTTGGAACTGAGGGGAAACAGCATTGAGAAAGCCCTCCTGTGTGGTGTGTGGTGGGCTTGAGAGTAGGTGGTCCAAGGGGTCACTTGACCTGCCCTTGGGGCTGGCGAAAGGAAAACAGAGTGTGAGCCATTCCTCCTGGGCTTGTTTGCACAAGTGTGACTGTGCATTGCTTGTTTATGGCACTCTGATGACAGCGGCAGCTTCTCTGGCCTTGGCAGCAGGCTCTGGGCGCCTGCCCTGAAAACACCCCACTGTAGACCCTTAGAGGAGGCCTGGCGGAGCTGTCGCGCAGTCCCCTACTTTGGGTAGGAATGACCCTTGCCTGTTATAAAATACTGTCAGGTGAACACCACCAGGTAGGATCAGAGCTTTAATGGTTGCCCTTCTATAAAGCAAGTCTACAAGGTACCAGTCGCTGTGCTGAGGGGTGGACGGCAGCACACGGTCCCCAGCCTCCTGAGACTGGAGCCACACGGCTGCTCTGAACAAACAGACCAGGCCATCCTGAGGGCAGGCTCACTCAGTGGAGAAGGCAACTGAACAGTGTCCACGATTCTGAGAATGATAATTCATTCTGAGGTATCTTCTTGAAAATATTTGTGGCTTCAGATGATTGTGAGGTTTGAAGAAGGCTTCTGTATGCCACAAGAAACCGTGAAGACAGAGAAAATAATCTGAATGTTTTATTGATTGTGTTCAAAAAGCCGTCTGGCCTGTCTTTTCTGATTTCACTGGTGGTTCTCAAATTTTTGACCATCCCAGCACATGTGAAAAATGAAATGCGTGTTTTGGGCTATAAATCATTGAGATTCTGGTTTTCAAAATGTGGGAGGCTTATGTCAGAATCACATTGTGGACTTTGGAGGGACATGAGTAGGTTCAAAACATCCCATTACTCAGTTGCCTTTGGATATCTGCCTATAGGCAGGAAGACTTTCCCTTCTTTTCTCCACCACCCCTTCCACTAAGGAGAAGCTCACAGTTTTAGAAGACATCACAGGCATGGCAGAGATTTCAGAAAGTTCACGGCCACTACAAGTGATCTCTCTGTGGAGCTGACATGAAGAACACACCGAGAACCTTATAATACAGTGTATGTGAAGAACAAAAGCACTTCATCATACAATATTTGTCCTCCAAAAGTACTTGCTCCTGTTAATAATAGGAAACACCAACCATTTCCCCTAAAACTAGATGTTTTCATGGAAAAAAAAATCATGATTTATAACACTCATCTGGTTCCTCAATTAACTATCTTTTCAAATTTTATATATATATATATATATATACATATATATATATATATACATAAATATTTGTATAAAAAATCTTGAAACAATCTTAAATAAGTATTCCTATTATTGATGAAAACCATAGGATTCATCCTCCAAATCTTCAGAATTTCCAGAAACTCAGCCGACATCTTAACAATGTCAAATCATTATAAAAATCCTTTACAATATAAAGTTCACCACATTGAATCGGTATTACTAGAAAGGTAGTTTTAGAAGTCAGATTTCCAGTGCATGTGGGATTAGAAGCAGTTCCAACATCATGCACACTAACTTACAGCCATGTGCTCTAGAGTCAATGTGGAGAGGGAAGAGACCTCTGTCAAAGGGTGGAGCCTGTGAGAAATAGGGCAGAAGTGGGGCCCCAGTCACCTCTCTGTCCCTGGCAGAACTGCAGCACCTTCACATGGAGGCTGGAGGCTGGAGTGACCCCGGAGGGTTCTCACTGGAGAGCAGAGCTGCTTGCAGCAATAGTCAGTCCTTGAGTTTAAAAAATCAAGTCCTACTTCCAAGATAAGAAGTGGTTAGACAAGTCCAGACATCCAGTTGGTGGGAACTGGATGTGGAAGTCAGCAACTCTGATAACAGGGCAGGGAGGGTGGAAAGAAGGCTTCTGGGGACCTGGCCAGAGGCAGGACGAGGAGCTCACAAACCAGCTCTTCAGTGCTGCAGCCGAAATCTGCACCTTTCATTTGACTGCTTCTTACTCCACTTCTATTGTTGTTCTCGGGACTGGGGGACTCAGGACAGCTTTCCGTGAAAATGAAAGCTGCTCACTGAGCCCTCTCGAGTAAAATGAAACAAAACTACAGCTTCTTCCTATATCTCAGCATTTCTTATTAATTATTTTTTGAATTTCACGTGTTATTCCTTCACTATATTCATGTTGTTGAGGTTAAGTTAAAAAAAAATCACTTATAATTTTTAAGGCAAAGAGGCTCTCAGTTTTTTCCTGCTAAGGGAGCCCCCAGGATTCCAGTTACAGTGACCACAGTGAAACTGGTGAAGCTCAGTCTGCTCAGATGCTGGGCCCTGCCCACCTGACGGACGTGTTAGTCCTGCACCTACCGAGGGGATGAGTAGTTTGGGTGCTCAGATGGGGCTGGCCAGAGCCCTGCCTTGCCTGGAGCACCAATAAGCGCACGACCCATGCTAGCCAATTACTGCTAATGTCCTTAGTTAAAAATAGCTCAGAATTACATACCCCTTTTCCTCAGAAGACAGGCATTCCCTGTGTATGGCTAACCCTTTGGTAATAACTTAAGTGAAAATAAGCCAAAGACTCAAATAAGCCTGAAAGGAATCAAAATTTAAACTACAATGAAAAATCAGTTGGTAGTGGATAAACTTTTACTTCTCTAAGGACACAGGATAAAGTCATTGCCATTTTCTCTTCTTTAGTCCTGTATCTAGATTACATGCATATGCAGAAATATGCTGAGACCTGTTTTGGGAAAATGTCCTTATATCCCAATATAATTTAATCATGAAAATCTTTTACCTCTTTACTCTTAAAAGTCTTCTGATCCCTGAGAAAATGCCACTGATTATTTCTGGAGTTCCCAAATGTCCTATGCATTCAAGGACTTGTCCCTCAGTGCCATTTACAAGTCACTTTCACCACCCAGCCAGCACCTTCTGCTGCTCAGGAGAGACCCATCAGTGTCTTCCACTGGAAGAGCACCTCCCAGGGGGTCTCTGAGACCTGCCAGAATCAGGTAGCATTGTGGCCTACGGTGACCCTGAGCCTCTGTGACTCGGGATGTTAATGTCTTGGTGTTTAGAGCTTTTATATCCAAGGGGCTAAGACAGAAATGGATTTGAATCAGATTCTCTAGAATCAGCATTTCCACTCCTTTCCAATGATAAAATTTCAGTTATTGAATGAAATCCAAAATAGCTATCTTATCCTTCTCTCAGGATGTGATAACCTCCAGGATGCTCTGTTACTTTTCCTCTGTTTTATGTAGTCCCTACAGATATAGGGTCTTTTCAAAAGTACAACTTCAAGTTATTCTATTAAATAATTGAATTTCCAAGTCAAATGATTTTTGCAATCATTTTTAAGCTTTCATTCTATCTAACTAAAAATGTAAAATATGATAAAAAAGAAACTTCAAACAATAAATAAACAGATACAAAGAAAAAAATCTTCCTTTCCATGCAAAGATACCAGTCTCCCCTTTCTGTGCAAGAAAACAAAACAAAATCCTGGCAATTTCATGCATATACTCTCAGAAAATGTCCATCTTGGAACAAAGACAGCCAGCTGCTTGCAGTGGTTAAGTGATGGCCCCACAAAAGATCTCCACGTCCAAATCCATGGGTCCTGTGAGTGTGCCCTTATTTGGCAAAAGGGTTTCTGCAGATATAATTAAAAGGATTTTGAGATGAGGAGATCCCACTGAGTGAGCCTTATGTCCAATGGTAAATGTCTCTATAAGTGATGCAGAAAGGAAAAAGCACACGAAAAAGAAGGTGTGGTGCAGATGGAGGCAGAGCCTGGGCTGATCTGTCCACAGGCCAAAGGAGACAACACTGGAAGAGAAAGAGGGGCAGAAACGCTTCCTCCCTTGATCCCTGGAGAAAGCACAGTCTGCCACCACCTAGGAGCCACCACCTGGGCTAGGACTCGGAGCCCAGAGCTCTGGCAATAGGCTGTTCTAGGTTCACACCCACCAGCCTGTGCCAGGGCAGCCCTGGCTGTAACACACTGGCCTTTAATGGAAACAGGAGCCCACTGTATGCTCTATGCACTGGGTTTACTCTTCATTTTCCACTTTGACTCACTCAGATTTTTTTCATGTCAACATATACAAATGTTCAAAATCCTATTAAAATCTGAAAAGTGTGTTGTTATTTGGCTGTATCGTGATTTTTCTTCATGGTCTTTTGCTCTGGACACCCAGGTTGCTTCTGGTTGATTGATGCCACTAACATGATGGTGATTTCCCTCTCCTTGCCCCTCCCTCCCTCCCTTCTTTCTTTCCTTTTGCTGCTGTGGTTTATTGCTGGGATCAGACCCTGGGCCTGGTGCATGCTAGGCAAGCACTCTACCATTGATCTGCATCCCCAGCCCCTTCTGTTTTATTTGGAGCCAGGTCTGGATGAGTTACCCAGGCTGGCCTCCAACCTCAACCCTCCTCCCCACGGCTGGCATTACAGACACAGGCCACTGCTTCTGGCAATGAGTGACTTCTCTGCATTGCCTGTGTTCACATGTGGCCTCCTTAGAACAAATTCTTACAGATAGAATTATCTTTGAATGGCGTGCGCATTTCTACATCTCCCTTCTTTTCTGCCTCTTCTTTCTCTCCTTCCTTCTACTTCCCTGTCTTCTGTTCCAGGCAGAGTGAGCACCCAGGACACAAAGATAAAACAAGAAATCAGTTTATTAATGTATGAGTTTAGTAATAGATTTCTATTTTGCTTTGAGGAGAGAATCGGACTGTGTTCTTCCCAAGCTCCCGCCCTCCCTCACTCTCTGCAGCCCACAGGACCCAGCTGAGCCTCTGGAGTGTGACTGGGTCTCCCCAACCTCTCTAGCAGTCCATTCTGCCATCTCTGTACAGTCACTGTCATTCCCTGAGCAGCCGAGACTTTGCTATGGCTTCATGACATTTTTATCGAGCTGATTCTAGGCCTGAAAAACCTCTCTCCTTCTTTACCTGAAGCGCTTTGTCTTCTTAAAAGACAGAAAGCCTTGCTTGCTCTTGGGGGATCCCCTTACAGTCTATGGTAGAGCAAGTGGTCCCCCCTCGGGGCGCTATGATCACACTTCTTGTCACACGGGGGCACTTCCTTAGGGCTTGCAATGTGCTTATGTGTTTATCTTCGGTGTCATTCACTGTTACTGTAAACAGACTTAGCCAATTACCTGACATATTTTGGGCACTGATTTTATCATTGTTGAATAAATAATTAGCCAAAATTACGCCTTTGCTATGGAACAAATCTTTAAGGAGTAACACTCATGTGCTTTTTTTCAATTGACTGAGGCTCACAAAGTACAGAAAAGTTATTGTGGACCACTGAGGCAGTTTAAAAACAGACTGAATTATGTACATTGTTTTAAGAATTGTCTACTTTTATCATTTTTAATATAAATCTGCAGAGGAGCTCCTGCTGTTTATGTAACATGTAACTTCCTTTAGAAGAATTTTAAGATTCATAAGGTGTTTGAATGAAATCCTGATGACATTTTTATAAAATTAATTAAATATGTGTAAAACCACTTGAGATTTTTTCTTAAAAGTCTAATATCATGTTGCTTTACTTTCAACTTTAATTTATAAATTCAACAGAAATTAGCAAGAAAAATGAATGTCCTAGAGTGAACTTAGATTTCAGACAGCCACAGAACCATCTAACTACCGGATGAAGAAAAAGTCACCAACTCCTTAACTTTGAAGTCACTAAATTTGGGTGGCATTTTATGACTTCCCACAGCTTGATTGAGAAGGGTCATTAGGTTTTCAAAACACAATGTGGCACTGAGCTATGAATAATAACTTTTTTTCCTTGCTTAAATGATGTTAGTTTACCAAACATTTCCTGTCTTTATGCCCATTATGCTGCATCCACAAAGATGTCCGGGGAATGTGGGCAGCACTATCAAAAAGGACACCTCAAAAACAACAGGCAGACTCGGAACCCCAGACTCCTCCTGCCAGAGGCTGCTTCTTATAGATGGAGTTCTCCTTCTCCTTTCCTGCCGACCTACTAGCTGGGCACAGAGAGCCTTGTGAGTCATAAATTCAGTTTCTCACTCTTTACACACTTATGTTTCTGTCTCTCTTTCCCACTAGAACAGAAATATGAACTCTTTAAAAGCCAATTCTATGACTTCTTTCCCCCCCAAATTTTAGTGTGGCAGCTCAACGTTAATGTTCTTTAGACATTGTTTGAATGGATGGATGACAAATTATACGCCCTGGATAGAAATACACTGTTAGGAGAAAACAGGAAAACAGAAGAATATAGAGAGACTATTGTTACTTCTATATTTTCTATGAGGCTTGAAACTTACCCAATCTGGGGACTTTATTGAAGATACATAGTGCACAGTAGTCAGTATGGGATTGCTGGGGTCTTCTCAGCGCTGAGGTCCCATATAAGTGACAGTCTGGGCCTCAAGTTCAGGACTCTGCTCTAGTACTAAACAGGACCACAGTGAAGCCGGCTGAGGACTTCACTGTGGCAGGACTTGGACTCTGTCTCAGGTCCCCGTGACATGAAGCAATTCTCCCAGAGCTGGATGGGCTCTGGAGAGGTGCAGTCACCGGGCTACATCAACAGGACAGGCTGAAGGGACTCTTTTCATTAAAGGCTGCTGACCTCACTCTGAGAGTGATTTAAAAATTTTACTTAGCTATTGAAACTTCTACCTAGGTATCATCAGTTTTCCTGTATAAACTGAAGGTTCGTAATTTTTAAAAAAGGATAGGTAGATTACTAAAATTTACCAGGGTCAACTTTGTGTTTGGATATATGGATGAACTAAGAAGGAGAGAGAAATGCATCAGTGTCCAAAGTACCCTGTTCGCTCAGTGTGGGAACCTTTCCTTCCACCACACCTCGTCACCCTCACCCACAATGGACTTTCCTCCATTTATTTCAGGGCAGAGTTGCTGAGCTGGACTCCAAGGCTTACGATTGATTCTGGGAAATCTGGGTTTTCTCCAGATGGTTTCACAGGAGATCCAGCAGCCCATTCCCCATTCTTGATTCCTGTCTTGTTTATATCCAATTTAATGACTGTCTGGCCTTTGTTACTGGCAAAGGGTGTTACAAATCCCAATGGCCATTGGCGTAGATTTTAGACACAGCTACAGAGAGAAAGAGCGAAGACTGGAAAGACGAGCTGGCTGCTGCTCATGCTGTTTATATCTAGACTGTCTCATAAAAGTCTGACAAGTATATAATGGTCACTTCTGTTCACGGCAGGCCTGGCTGCTGATCCCAGGTCACGCTGGTCCTGGGCCTCAGGCTCTCAGACTCCTGGGCTCAAGCATTTGTTCATCCTGCTGTAGGGCAGCTCCTGTCAGAGACCAGCATATTGGACAAATCTCAGATCTGACTGGCCATTGCTTGAGAAGAGTGCTCTGACACAGCAAGTGTAAACTAAACAAGAGGCTCAGTGGCCACTTGGGTCTAAGGATTCTATTGTAAACTAAGAGAGTTGCAAAATTTTCCATTTTCTTTGCATCTTCTCCAGTTTTGTCCTCCAAACTGACTTTGGTGTAAAAAAGGTAGCATAGGAATCAGTTACTCTGAATTATCAGTACTCTGTAATGCAAAAATAACCTCTGTACAATTTCTCACTCGTATGCTGACATCAGTATAGAAATTTAAAATTAAATGTTCATCATTATTTTTTTTCTATCCACCACCCGGAATCCTGAGTGTTCATGTCATTGGGCATTTAGTCTGGAGTGAGCCAAGCCAAGGGAAAGCTTTTTTTAGATGTTCTTGCTGTTTTTCACTTGTGTGTTTGTTTTTCCCATTGTTAATTCCAGGAAGACAGAAGTGGTACTTATTATAATCTGCATACTATGGTTTGTGGAATAAAAATGAATTATATCAAAGGTACAAATTCACTCCACAGATTTGGCTTTTCAACGGAAAACCCTTTCATTACTTTCATGAGTCATTCACAAATAGAACAGTGTAGGGAAAAGCATCCTGGATTTGAAGTCAGATTTTGGCAGACAGAGTGCAAAACGAGTCTGGATTATTTGTTGTGTCAAAAGGGCTCAAAGAATGATGGGGAAATCTCCAGACTCTACCTTTCATGGGTTCTGTGGACCAAATAAGAAATGATTCGATCAAGATAGCTCAAATAATCATGAATTTAATCCATTAAATAAAACAGTAAATGATGAATCCAACATATATAGAACTGTGCAGACTGAAAGTTAAATGAGGACTAGGATATTTACTGTTTCAAACTACTTTCTCACAAAATATATGTTAATTACACAGGGCTAGAGCATACTTTATCAGTGGAAAATCTCAGTGATTATTGTCACAAAAAATAACTGAAACAAACATCAATAAGGGAATAGACTGAACCTGGGGCTCTTGAATAGATACAGTGAAACATGGTGCATGTCTTCTGTGATATCACTGCCCAGCCTCCACAGCCCAACTCATCAGCTCCAGGTCAGAATGTGGCCTTCACAATAATCAGCCAATGGTCTTAGATGTCAAGGTTAGCAGTAGAGGAAAGACTGAGAAGAAGGCCAGACTGGAGAAATACGAAGACTCAATGCAACACAGGATCATGAACTGGATATTTTGCTCAACAAATCACTACTGGTACCATTCAAGAAATTTGAATCAGATCTAAACCGTGGATGATAGCACTGTATGAATTTTAATCTCATGAGTTGAGTGACATACTATGACACTATAGAATAATGGTCTCATGAATAGGAAATAGACACTAAAATTTCAGAGGATAATGGGGTATCAGGTAGGGGGATTACTGTAAATTGTCTTTGAAGTTTTCTCCCAAATTTAGCACAGGTGGTTCATATTTTATCAAAATAAAAAATAAAAATAATTAAAACTAATTCTAGCCATGATGAATTGTGAAAAATTGCACTATATTCCGTTTAAAATCTCAGCCAGCCCAGTACCCACACATACAAAAGCCCAAGAACAACCCAAGTAATGACATGAAATCAACATTTGCTTTTGAAAAAAAAAAGGCCAAAGAAAAGGTTTTTAGAAAGTAGAAATTAATTATGGGATTTGATGATTTAATTAAAATGATTAAAGAATAATTTAACACAGAGAACCAACTCCATGCATAGTATCTTGAATGTGATCGCTGCTTTTTGTTTTCTCATAAATTTTTATTCTTGCTACTGTTTTTATACACTGAGAGGCATGCTCTGGCATTTAAAGGCATGCTCTGGCATATATATATATATATATATATATATATATATATATATATATATATATATGAAAAAATATTATGAAAGGCTCATAACATTTATGTTTATTGACCTCTGTTAAAACCTAGACTATAATTGGAAAATAGAAAATCCATCTGTCTCACTGGAGTGTAATAGATTCTGACTCCCAGACAGAGTAACTGAGTTATGTTTGGTATTGATATACATTGGTACCCACTTGTTCTTTCTCCATTTTTATTAGGTTATCCTTTCAAAGCGGGCTCCCTGGTGTGATTTTCAGGTATTCTATGACAATATCCTGATCTACTCTCTTAGCTGTTCATTACTCTATTTTTCTTCTGACAAGACAATGCAAATATGATAGTCATTAAAATTAATATCTTTTTTTATTAAATCATATAAGTTGAGCTCTAAAATTCTGTATGGGGCTTAATCATTTAGTTTACGAGCCTGTGATAATTAAACTATAGAATTACTGAACGATTACTTCATCATTTTTTTTCTTAACTCACTTTTTGCATAATACCCCTCCTCTTGTTGAAGAGCACATTTAATGTCTCGAGATACAGTAATTGCTAGCAGAATTATTACTAGCTTCTCAGTGTGGCCTAAGCTTAGCACATGGTTTCCAGAGGGAATGGTACATTGAACTATCTGAGAAGAGAGAGAACTCGACACCAGGACAACAGATGAGTTAAATGACCAAAGCAGAGAGAGATGGGGAGAATACCCAGAAAAGGGAAGTCGGAGGATCATGCTCCTCCCAGGTTCATCCTGCCCACGCAGAACCCAGAGAGAACTTCTCCATGGGGTGTGGAGGCCAGAGATGGAACCACAGGGAAGTGCTGCCAGTAACTGCAGGCCTTGGGAGAAGGCCCACTTCCAGCCACGGCTCCCAGCACGCTGCGCGGGTTGCTTGCCAGTAGACTGTTGAGGATAAATGGAGTCAAGTATTCTGGGCCGACCTGGTGGAAACGCTTTCTGCTAACGGGGCACAGGGACGCTGATTTCAACAAACCCAGGTTAAATGTTCATGCTGGCAATTGTAGTGCTGGAAGTAAGTGGGTGTGCTTTCCTGTGCTCTTAACAATAACATGAGCATATAGTAGGCTCTTCAACCAAAGGACCCATGAAGACAGATTTTTCTTTTACTTTATGAAGGTTTTACAAGGATAACTGATTATTCTCCCAGACATGACGTACTGAGTAAAGTGGTGTCCACTAATAGTGAGCAAGTCAACGGAGGCACCACTGATCTCATTTTTTCTGCCATTCTGAGTCTCTTTCCAGGGTTGCTCCTTATGCCCTATATCATCATCATCATCATCATCATCATCATCATCATCATTGCCTGTATCTATTTTATTGTCTTATTCTAGATTTATCACATTTCTACATTCAAGAGGAGCATGACTTCTCTTGACCCTCTGTTTTCTGCGTTTTGGTCTTTAACTCTTTAATAATGCTAATGATACAAAAATAACTCAACATGCCTACAAAACCACAAATCTTTTCTCCTGTAACAGCCATTTAACAGAGAACTTGATCCTGCATGCCCCCAGACATGTGATATCACATGACCAATTCACGACTGGGCCGTCCATCTGGAAATAGTACGAGTGGAGAGCAGGACTGAGAACCCCAAACAGTCTAGTGGGGATAATTTTAGCACAACTGAAGCTTGGCAAGAAGGAACAGGGAGCGCTATGGCACCAGGAACGGGGTAGTGGAGAAGACACTCCACTTTTAGAACTGGCAGGTAAAGTGCGGATAGGGTTACAGGAATGATTGCGCAATACTCTTCATAGACCTCAACTCCACGCAGGGAAAAACAGCAACACGGCCATGAGCTCTCAGGGTGAATATTCCTTTCAATGACTCTGCTAAATTTGGATACCATGGGGGAAAAAGGGCCTGCAGTTACTGAGAAAAATGGAAGAGAAATACAGAAACAAGGGACATGTGTGCTGTCATAGAGTTTGTGTATTATTGTGTGTTGTTTCTGAACCTCTGAAAAGTGAGAGAATAGATTTAGTTCTTCTGACAACCAAACAAATCCATGAAATAAATTTCTTTCATAGTCCTTACACATTTTATGTTTCTTCTGGATACAGAAAATAGTCAGTTTATACTGGGGGAAAAAAATATATATATCCCTTCTTTTTACAAAATTCTCCAGAACAAAATTGGAGTGAGCCTGAGTCACCCTTTCTTATGTCCAGTCCTCTTAAAATTATAATCCACAGTCTGTTGCTTTTCTTCAACTTTTTTCAATAATATCACAAAATCACTCATATTGATTGGATCATCACCGAATCCAATGGGAAGTTTCTCACCCTTTCTCTTCTCTCTGATTTCTCTGTAACATAATATTGAACTCTCCTACTTCTAAAAACACATTCCTTGTTGGGATCGAGTTTCCCATTCCCCTATTGGCTCTCTCCTAGCTCCTGTCTCCTCCTCAGACTCTTTTCCTAAATCTGCTCTTTCAGCCTTTGTATTCCTACTGTGCATCCTGGATCCCACTTTTTGTTACATTTGTGCATGCTTTTCATTAACTCAGTCATTTAACAATGCTTTGTTCACCAGTGACTTTTCTATGGTTTTTCTCACCTGGTTTTCCACTGCTGACCTCTCCACTGCCAGTTTATGTCTTTGGTAGAATACCAGGCAGGAAACATAAATACATAGTTCCCACATGGAATTTATTTTCTTCCCTGGAAAATTCAGTTCTCCCCATCATCTTCTTATGTTTCCTGGGTTAGGTGATGGCATCAAACACGTATTCAGTTCCAAGAGCTAAACTTTAATAAATCACCTTCAATTCTTCCTCTTGAAGCTCCACTTGTAATAACTTAGCATATTATAGTGGCCTGTAAATTATATCAACTTGTTTGTTTTTATAACTACTGTCCAAGGCCCTGTCTTCTTCACTTGACAGATACTTTCTTTTGTTCCTAACATGCACTCTCCCACATCAAATGCTCTGTTTCTAGAAAAGCTTGTTCAATATTACACCTTGTATATATCACAAAAAGTCACAGCCTAATCAAAGTCCTTTGTTCTTAAGATCTTAGCTGAAAGACTACAATGCTTCCTATGACAGCTCAGAAATCAACCAGTGCTCCAAACCTGTCCTCCTTGATTATACTTCTGTCGTATGTGAGCCCACTTGGAATGCCATGTCTCCTGTGGATGCAGGGATAAGTCTAGCTTGGTCTCCTTTCTGTCCTACTGCACAGATCTCCATGATAACCTCTCTTCTTGACAAAGCAGCCTGGGTCTGTGTCTCTGTGCACATACTTTGGTCATTGGATGGAGAGGTAGAGGAAGTTTGGCTCCAACTTGGGAATGTATAACACACTTCCTTCTTGAATTTGGTGAGATGCATAGATACCTGTTTGTTGAAATGACTCTGCTCCTGTTCTAAGTCTTACAAAGTTCTGAATGATAGCTTTTTTAAAAATCATCAATATATGTTCAAGCAATACAAAGATATACTTGCCCTTCACTAACATACATGTGGTTGGAATTTATTTTTGAAATCGCTTTACACTTTTCTCAGCTTTATCCTGTTGTGTTTTACCTTCTTTCTGCTTAATAATATCAAAGGTCCTGAGTTCACATTGTGCATGTTAGGTTTGTGGAATAATAGGGCAGTAGTTACGTTAAGTTGTAAGGCCATTGATGAGGTCAAGTGAAGTGTTCCAAAAAGGAATATCAAAAGAAGAAGGTGTGTGGACATGGAAAATGATATTTAGAGAAACTCAATAGTTGTGAAGTTAGGGAGCAATGCTATCCTCTACCTAGGGAGAAATATCCCCTTGGGTTCTGCAGAAGCAATAAGACCTCTGTTGTTTTGTTTTACATGCTGGTCCTTCATCTTGGCACTGTGGCCAGGCATATGATGGGAGGCAGACAGACTGGAGGAAGCCACGAGTAGCAGGTCAGAATTCCATAAAGCATTGCCTGGTCCCTACTGTGGGACAGATATTTAGATTGGAGCAGTGGGAAGCCAGAGGTTGGCACACACAGAGGGGGTGCTGAGCCTCTCAGTGGAACCCCCTAAGGGGAAGCCCTGGTGTGTACGGAGCCATCCCAGTTAGAGGAAGAACAGAGGTGCACTGTCTGCCATCAGGATAGGATGGGCCCTTGGAGTCAGAGAAGAAACTGAATAAGAGAAGGACATGTTTATTGTACTGTGGTTTGACTAAGCATCACACTTAAAATATAGAGGCACAACAAGAATGGTGGCGTCTTCTGAACACGAGCGTTTCTGAACCAAGAATGGGTTGAAAGTCCCCAAATTGGAATTTATTAACTTAGAAAAAAAATGTAATTAAAACTCTTGGAGAGCCATTCTCTGTAGTCATTGATGCCTTTTCAAAAATATGGAGGTCTATGCTGAGGCTTACCCTGAGAGAGCCCTGGAGAGGGATGTTTAAACTCAGGATAAAAACTGCAGATGGATCTGAGGGCAAAATGTCAGGTTGTTGGAACTTATGGACAAGATTACACCTTGTGATTCTCTGTAGAGTACTAAGAGAAACAGCTGATTTCTATGGCCCCTTTTATACTCTGAGTTTTTATTAGCAGTGATAATTTTTGCATCAGAAAATAAAATTTCATCGGCGCTAGCCTGGTTTCTCCCACCTAGTGGAAGTGCTGGGACTTGCAGTGAGATAGTTTGTAAATTAGATGGCCCCTGTTTTGCCATGTCTTCAACATCTGTGCGAAGGGATCGTGGTACTCTGACAAGTGGACCCTTCTCTAACATTTCATTCCTGACTTCCTGGGAGACACATCACTGTAAGTTGGCTAGAGAAGACACTGATGCCTGAGAAAGGGAACATTTTTCCAAGTCGTAATAATCATAAATGATCTAAGAGAGGAAAAAAGACCTCTTTGTTTTCATTCAGGATTGTACACCTGTCTGGACCCAGTCGGACTCCATTTTCTCTCTCCATCAGACAGTTGAGGTTAATTTGAGTAGAAAACAAGGCCTGGAGACTCCACTTGGTGAGTGTGTAAGTGAGTGCACAAGGCTGCCTCTGGGAGCGTCCTAATGAAGGCAGACACACCTGGGAGGTCCCCCGCGCTATCTGTGGGACCCAGCCCCAGGGGTGGTGGGCAACTCAGGAGCAAGAGTACGTTCGACAGCCCAACTCCACGGGATTCAAGCCATGCTCTCTGCCAACTAACTCTCCACAGAACTTAAAACCCAGGGGGGCTGGTACTGTCCAAGACCCAAATTCTACCTCTTCTCTCTGTTTGCTTGGGGTGGAGTCAGTTTTATCAGAACACAGGGGTCAAGAGCAGGGTCCCTGCACACAGAGGGCTCCCTTACTTCTTATGCCGGCCTTGGAAAGTCATGTGCCCCTGTCTGGCTCAGATTCTTGATCTGGTATGAAGGACACCATTACATGCTTTATAGAACGTGATAAGTAAATACACAGGAAAAAACACTCTTATGTTATTTATTATTATCCTCCCACCCCACCCTGGGTAGTTAGGCTGCATAACTGATCCTGTGAATCTCAGCTTTCCAACTCAGAAGATGCTGTGCACATAGGATAGGTTTTCCATGAAAAAAAAAAAAAAGATAAATGGGCTGAACAGACACTTCACAGAAGAAAAACAGTAAATAAATAAATATATGAAAAATGTTTATCATCTCTAGCAATTAGAGAAATGAAAATCGAAACTACTCTAAGATTCCATCTCACTCCAGTCAGGATGGCAAGTATCAAGAATTTAAGCAACAATAAGTGTTGGTGGGGATATGGGGGGAATACCCTCATACAATACTGGGGGCTGCCAATTGGTGCAACCACTATGGAAAGCAGTATGGAGATTCCTCAGAAAACTGGGAATGGAACCACAGTTTGACCTAGCTATCCCTCTCCTTGGTTTATATCCAAGGACTTAAAAACAGCATACTGCAGGGACACAGCCACATCAACGTTTATAGCAGCACAATTCACAGTAGCTAAATTGTGGAACCAACCTAGATATCCTTCAACAGATGAATGGTGCACACATACACACACACACACACACACACACACACACACACACACAGGAATATTGCTCAACCTTAAAGAAGAATGAAATGATGGCATTTTCCATAAGTGAATGGAGCTGGAGAATACCACGGTCAGCGAAATAAGCCAATCCCCAAAAGCCAAAGGCTGAATGTCTTCTCTGATATGTGGATGCTAATGTACAATAAGTGGGGAGGTGAGGGGAAAAGAGAAGTACTTTGGATTTGGCAGAGGGGAGTGAAGGGAGAGGAGGGGGTACGGATGGTCCGTGAATCAGACATCATTACTCTAGGTACACATATGATTACATGGCTAATGTGATTCTACATCACGTACCAGCAGAAGAATGAGAAGTGATACTCCATTTATGTACAATGTGTCAAAATGCATTCTACTGTCAAGTACAACTCATTAGAATAAATAAATAAGTCTGGTTGAGGAATATTGGTTACTCCTGTGATAGTAGGAGCAAATGTGACTCCATTTTGTTTTATGACTTCATCCTGTAAAACAACCATGCCAAGTAGAAAGGTCAGGACTGGGGCAGGATGTTCTTTGCCTTTTGCTATAGAAACCTTTTAGAACATGGAATTACCTAATGGGGCATTGTTTCTGTAACTAGGTAATGGGGCTCTGTTTTTGTAACTGGCGTGACTGGGCTAACTGTGATTGGTTAGGCTTCCCGCTGCTTGACTGCACTCTCCCGCTTCTGTAACCTGGCTGGCTTGCATTGGCTGGACCCCCGAACATCCCTTTTATGGTTTTCAGGCTTATAAAAAGTGCCCTTGTAATTGTTCGGGGCTGATTAGGGGAACAGCTTTATTTATGTTCTGGTCAGCCGCCACCAGTGTGCTTCAATAAAGGCTTGATTCCATTATACGTGAGTGGTCTGGAAGTCAGTTTATGAAACCCCGTACGAAGCTTTAACTGTAACACTCCTTCCATTTATGGATTGGAGTGGGGAGAAAAGGCCCTCACTTTTGCTTTAATTAAGTGGGTTATACTTGGAGACAAATTGCCAAATATTTGATTGCCCCCTCCTCTAACGGATTTCTTCCTATCCCTTTCTCCCAGTTAAACAGTGGCTGCTTCCTTGCCAAGGGAGAGGATACGGTGGGACGTAAATTCTAAAATGAGTGATTGAAGTAGTAAATCATCACACATGCTCCTGAGAGAACACAAAAGAAGGGTGTTTACAGTCAGAGGTTTGCTAGGAAGGTGGGTGTTGTGCTGCTCTCCAACTGAGTAAGGAGAGGAAGCTTCCCTGCCTGGGAGGCCCAGCCAACAGGAGGACCTCAGGGTCCATAAAAGGCCATGCTTGAATCCAGCCAGCTCCCAAGGACCCCAGAGAAAGACGCTTTCATGGCAGAGCTGGGAAAAGTCTCTGGTATCATCAAATGTGACTGTCGAATCACCAGAGGGACATTAAGATTCTCCAAGTAAGTGGTGTCTTGGTGCAGTCAAACAGAACTTGTGAATGTCATTGACAGTGACACAGCACTCACCAAGGAGACAGCAAGACACTGGGAAGAAATGGTATCATGACACATTCACATAAGGGACTTGGAAGACCCTCGAGGGGAGATTCCGCCCAGAAGCATCCAGAAGCCACCACACCTTAGGAAGTTCCCTGAGCAAGAAAAGCAGCCACCTCTCAAGCCCGTACAGAGGATGGATGACTAGAAACACTGTCCCCCGCCCTGCACGGATGCCCACCTCCCTCTGCCCAGGTGGAGGCTGCTGCACAGGGTTGGGGAGGACCCCAGGGGCAAGGCGTGGGACAGGCACTCCCCAGCAACACTGAGTGGGGCTTTCCCACATCTCTGTGGAAGGGGAGCTGAGGGTCATAAGTTAATTTGAGTTATACAAACAAAAGAGTTTGGGAATGAGATTCACTCTTAAAAAGTCAGAGTTTCACCTTAACCCACACTTAAAAAAAGGGATCTTAGAGAATAATTCCTGGATTCCACATAAACAGACCACCCTTACATTTTTCCAGTAAAATCCTTCCATCAACGTGGCCTCAAACAATTGCTGTTCAGTTTGTGGTCTCTACTTCTCATTTCCAGAACTAATGGCCTGATTAATTGATTTTTACCCCAAGGGAACATTTTGCTCTACGGGTAGGGACCCGTCTTCTCTTTCAACAAATCAAATCAAAAACTTCTCACAGCTTTGGGGAGTGGGGGGAACAAGTGTTTTGGTTTCTTTTTTTTTTCTTTTTCTACTAAATTTTCAGGCATTTTAGGATCAAGATCCTATGATCGAGTTTCCATGAATACTCAAGCTTCAAAAGCAATAATTTTTTTGTATTAAGAAGATTTTGCTCAGGATGAGACTGAGGCATGGAAGCCAGATCCTCCAAGGACAGGGTCAGGGCCGCTTCACCTCCTGGAGCAGCAACCTCCTTCGGAGGCTGTGTCTCTTCACCTAGTCTCACTCTGACCTCTGCCTTCCCTGTCCCCCCACCTGCCACCCTTGCTTTCTGTCAGCAAGGCCTCTGTTCATTAAGAACCGCCCCAAGACTTTACTTCCTCAGGCAAAATGTGTTGCTTTGTGTTTTGCCCGTCCATAAAACTCTCCAAAGTCTGCATTACAGCACTTTCTGCAGTGACTGTAATTATTTATGTGTCTGTCGCTCTCAATAAACCATTCGCTTCTTAAGAAAAGAGGCATGGTTTGTTTTTCTTTGACTCTTCAAAGCTTGTGCAGTGCCTGGCAGAAAATGGACTCTCATGGTTGGTGAACACGTGGCTACATGAACTGGGACACACTTTATAATCCACTGCCCGATGATTATTCCTGAGCAATTGTATCAGTCCAAGTCTTTGTGTATTTTAAAGCTCCAGAGAAAAGAGTTGCTGATATATTCATCACGTCACATGATATAAAAAAGGGTCAATATTTTTACAGGTTCAGTGAAACACTTTTTATAAAAAGGCACTAAATATTTTATCCCATAGATAACCTGCCTTTGGACCAACACAATGCAAACATGTGGCATCAATAACTGGGCAGATAATTACAAGAACACACCACGTGTTGTTAATCTGGTGGTCCATTAGGTAATCTGACATTTTTAATATGGAAAAACTGTGTTAGAAGATGCTGGTCACTCCTGGAGGCTGCCTGCAGGATCGGCTTATTTGTACTATTGGGAATCTCATGGCTTGCACATCAGCAGCTTCTCCTCTACACATTTCCTGAGGAGGTCACTCCCAGCCGCTCTTCATTCCTGGATGCATGTGTAGATTCATGCTATAATAATGTGAGACGGGAAGAGGACGCTGTGTTCATTCCTTTAGGTTATCAACGTAAATCGGTCATCTCAGTCGACTAGCAGAGGGCATGGTTTATATAGTCTAGATTACATTCAAATTACTAATTTTAAAGGACTAGAAAAAATATATATGTGACACTGGAAAAAGAAAAGAGTGAATTCTAAGTTCTGTCCCTAAACTCTAAAGGGAGAAATATCTGAAAACCAAAAAGGGCGTCTTGACAGACAATGGAAAGAGACAGCGGTTTCTTGTGTAGGGAGCACAGGTCCCTCAACTGGCAGAGGTGGTTTATGGACGTTAGGAAAGCAGTTTATAGAGCCCAGGCTTCCTGGTTCTGATGAAGGATGATTTAGGAGGGGAAGCCAGTGCCGCCATCTCCCAGCTTCACACTCGGGGCTGCCAGAGTCTGTGGTTAATGAGGCAGAGTTGGAGCCATGCCCTTAATTAGCTGACCCTGTGAATTGCTGCTCTGATGGTCTAAAACCTCACCCTCTGGAACATTCTTGTTCTGTGTTTACACCAGCCAAGAAGATTCTCTCTTGCTTTTCCTGATTTACTTTGAATTTCAAAAAATAAGTGGCCCACAAATACTTTCTCAAAATGCGTATCCTATGGGTGATTTTGACAAGTGTCTTTAGTGTGGAATTTCACCATGTACCACCTTCCCCTTTGGAAAGAGAGCTTACAACTGGACAGTGGGTCCCCTGGTAGGTCAGGGTGGTCCATCTTACACAGTCTGCTGTATGTCATTCCATGTTCTTCAAGACCGGAGTGTCATCATGATTGGTCCTGGAGGGACTGTGACAACAAGTACAGAGAAGTCAGAAGTAACAGTTTTCCCATGTCTTCATTCTTTATTTGCCCACCCCTCGTACATTGACTATACGTATTTTTCAAGTGTTGTTCAATGATTTTATTTATTGATTTATCGACAGTGTTTCACTAGATGTCCAGGCTGGCCTTCAACTTGGGATCCATCTGCCTCAGTCTCCTCATTATCTGGGACGACAGGCAAGGGCCATCATGCTGTGGCTTCATCAAAATTTTAAAAAGTAAAACTTATTACTTGTGTGAGTTTATTTATAACTAGAGTGCTTCTGTCTACTAAGGAACACAATCAGACTTTTACTTTTGTAGCTTAGTGGGTTTTGGGATGGGGGTTGCTTTTTGCCACCCAGAATGTGGAAATAGGCCTGAGTGTGGTGCATATTTGTTACTCTGTCATTAGAAGGAAAATAGATGAAACTAAAGACAAGAGAATTTAATCTGCATATTTGGGAGATAAAGCATAAACTATTTTCCTTCAGTGTACTCTAAGGTTTGACTTATGTGACCTTGGAAATGCCATTGGGATATATAATACTTTTGCTTAAAAATATAACCAATTTTAAAGAAGACATACCCACCCAGTCAGGGCTCTGGTTACTGACTTTAAAAATGAATTCGATTTACTGAACGCTTCACAAACTTTCTAAATCTGACGGGGCCAATTTTGAGGCCCCGTGCTGATTGATTATTTGGGGTGGGAGCCACATATAGCTTTCTGTTTTCAAATGAATTCAAGTGGAAACAGACCAGCAATTTTACAAATGTTTAGTTTTGCAACTGAGAGTAATAGCCATGAATTTAGGTGATTCTTAATGCAAAATAAACACACAAGCCAAACACCCTGAAAACAAAAACAAAATAATAAAAGAAAGAAATTATTTCAATTATAAACTAATTTCAATTTTTGAGTATTTTAAAGATAGGGAACTTGGCCTTTATTAGGTTGTTTTTTTTCACATTGTTGTTAAATAAAATTATCTGATTTAAATCTGCAGGCATTTGAGAACACATATCCACTGCCATCCAATATGTGGCAGCTTGAGGCAGTCCCTTGGTATATATCACATTTGGATGATAGATACCAAAATACCTGGAATGTCATTTCCCATTGCATGGGGTAGGTGGCCTGCCACATGCCAAGAAGCAGGAAATATCTTTTGACCTCTCCTGGAACAATATTTCAAAAGTTATTTTTTTGAGGGATTTATTAAAATGCAGGGTTTTGTTGTGGTTGTTTGTTTTGTACCTGGGTTTGAATTCAGGGGCACTTAACCCCTAAGCCACATCCCCAACCCATTTTTTATGTTCTATTTAGAGATGGGGTCTCACTAAGTTCCTTAGGGTCTTGCCAAAGTTTCTGGGCTGGATTTGAAATTGTAGTCCTCCTGCCTCAACCTCCTGGACCACAGGGATTACAGGTGTGCACCACCACATCAGGCTCAAATGCAGATTTCTTTACACAGTGTACAGCCCAAGGACTCAGTACTTGAGTAGACAGAGGAATCTGCATTTTTAACCTGAATGCAAGACCCTCACTGTAGAGCATCTCACTGTGTCTCCAGGAGCTCAGCCCCTTTGGGGATCTCGAGGCAACACAAGCTTTCAACACCCATGAGAGGCACACAGAGCACCAGGCTCAGGACTGATGGCACTGCAGCAATAACATGGTCATTTGAAAAATTCACATAGCTGTCAAAAGGATAATCTCTGGTTTGTTAAAGAAAAGCAGTTTTGTTTCTGTGTTGACCAAGCATTTGAGGACTGTGGCAGGATTGGAAGGACACAGCTTTATCACAGCCCTGGGATGAACTTAACTATGTCATTCAGAAACAATATGCCTTAATGTTTCTCAGTACATTTTCTTTTTAAACAACGTCACCCTACTCTTTCACAGGTCTGGACACTGGTGTCTAATTCCTTTCCTATAACTGCATGCAAGGGCAACTGCCGATCCATGCAGACTCTGGAACTAGTAGGATGACATCTATAACATGCAGCTAAGAAAAGAGAGCCTGTTGGTGGCCAACTGAAGACCAGCCTTACCTGTCACCTGTGCCGTCCACCTCAGCTTGCAGGCTTTAGTTGGTTGTTTGGTTTCCCACCAAACAATACTCTCATTCCTTTGCCAAAATGAATCTCAAAATGTAACACACACACACACACACACACACACGCATGTTGATATATGTGTACATAGAATAAACACACGAGTGTTACTTAAAAAGGTTCTCAGCTTGTCAACATTTGAGAACTATGAACAGCTGATGGGAGGAAAGGTTGGTAGATGATATTGCAAGGTGTTCCCTGCGAATTGCACATTTCATTTAAATGAGTATTATGTGCCTTTTTTTTCTGGAAGCTGTATGAGAGATGTGAATATAATTATTAACAATTTTATAGAAGCAAAATCTGTCTTGACCTGGTTGACCTGGCTATGATTTGGGATCAGGCAGTGGGCAGAGCAGAGGAGAGAAACACATTATCTCAGTTGTCCCTGCTGCTGTAGAGATGGGCAAGAGGCTGGCAACTTGATATTTTATTCAGTGAGAATCTGTATGTGCAACGTGTCCCCAGCTGTCCACTTTGCCCCACTGATAAACCTACATGCTAAGTCCCCACAGCACAGCGTGGAGAAGACACTCCACAGCACAGCCCAGGGAGCTTCAAAAATAAGGTCCTCCTTCTGCAGCACCTTATGCCAACCCTCTTTCCCTAAAAAATGCAATACGAAATCCTGCTCCCAGAGAGCAAACAATAGAGCCATAGAAAATAGAACGCGATGGTATGTGCAGCGAGATCTGTATTGGTAGAACGGGAAGTCACGGATCTTTTGCTCTTTTACATAGAAGTATGCTCTGTATTTTCTCAGGGTAAAAACAAAATAGCAAATGTTAATCTCACCTCACCCTCCCACGCAGAGATTTATGCACTTTCGGGTGAATTAAGAGCCTTTCTCTCATGAAAGGAGGGAGGAAGATAGAGTGTGGTTGTCATGAAGGTTGTCACTCCAGCAGGTTGTCATTTGGAATTGTGGTGTGAAACAGGCCACCGGAGGCAGGAATTAATGTGCATATAGAAATTCTTATTCTAGTTTCTCTTTAAGTCATATTAAAAGGACAATCTTCTCCTTATTTTTCATAATTGTTAACCATATCATTATTTGCCTGGATTCTGAAAATAGGCTACCTGGATGAATAAGCCAGCTTTGTCGCCTTCAACTGTTACTATGCTGGGAATACTGTGCGAACCTTTTGTGCCCATGACAGTATAGCACATTAGGGAGCTGGAACATTTGGAGAGATTAATTTGTTGGACCATATGATGTGTTTTAGGGGAAAGCATGGCATGTAATTATCATTTCCATAGAATAGTATCATTATTCATTTCATTTCTTTTCAAAAGGAAAACTTTTAAAACCCTTTATTCTATCTTTGCATTTTCAAACATCTTCTTATACATTCCAATATGTAGAAAAGGGGGGAAGAAAGATAATTACTGTTTATCACTTTAAGGTGCATTTTATAATTTTTCATTTTAAATTTTATAGAAAATTGGCAGGATTGGCTTAAAATGACTTTATAAAACCTTAAATATAAATTCACACATTTCAGAAATGTTTAGATTTTCTTATAGCAGTTAAGTATGGTATATGAAAATCAGCTGTCACTACCTGGTGAGCAAAGAGGCCATTTTTTTTTTTAATGGGGAAGAAAGCAAACCACTGAGCCATGATCCGACCCGGTGCCCAGTGGCTGGAATCGTGGTGTGACACAGGCCACCTGAGGCAGGATCATCTCTTCGGTGTCACGGGGACCAACTGCATGCAGTTGAAGGACCCAGTCAGCTGCTCTTCAAATCCTGAAAGCTCAGAAAGCAGGATGCAGTTCAATGGAAACTTTATTGGAAAATAAAGAAGAAAATCATGAGCAGAAACCACTACAGGTCATTCAACCTAACTTTTTGGATATTCACTTTGGTCCACTTTGGTCACAGCCAATTTGAAGTACTTATTACCAAAAATGATTTATATAAGACATTGATGTATCTTTCAAGTTTTATTAGAATATTCATTTCAGGTGTCTCTATTTGCACACAAGGTGTGTGGTTTGAATATTAATGGATGCAGACAATGATGTGCCATTTTGGCTCAATGATGCCATTCTGAGGTCATGGACTTCTTCACACTATAGAAGTGAATGCTTTTCAAACTCACTCCCCATCGCATGACAGTGTCTAGCATGATGTAGCAGATCAAGTCCATGGTAGCAGTTTCACAAGCTTGTAATTCTTATAGTCTAACAGATGACAGTGTCAAGAATCAGAAAACAAAGTTGTTTTTTTTTTTTTTTAAGAGAGAGAGGGAATGTTTTAGTATTTATTTCTTAGTTTTTAGCGGACACAACATCTTTGTTTGTATGTGGTGCTGAGGATCAAATCCGGGCTGCACACATGCCAGGCGAGCGCGCTACTGCTTGAGCCACATCCCCAGCCCAACACAGTTATTTGACCACATTGACGTAGCAAATTAAAAAAGAGAATTTGTGATTTAAAAAAAAAAGTGTCTGGTTCTCAAATTCTTTTAGCACTGTGCTATCTCTTGTCAATCACATTCCAGGTACACTCAAGTTGTGCTCCCCAAATTATACATGGGCATGCCTGTAATCCCAGTGGCTCAGAAGGCTGATACAGGAGGACCACAAGTTCAAGGTCAGATTCAGCAATTTAGTGAGGCCCTCAATTTAATGAGACCCAGTCTCAATATTAAAAAAATAAATAAAATATAAAAGGATGAGGATGTGACTCATCAGAATATTGCCCCTGGGTCCAATCCCCAGCACACACACACACACACACACACACACACACACACACACACACACACACACAAATCACCCTTGCAGTTCTTTAGCTACATGCTCTAAGATTGTTTTTCTCCATCTAAATGTTACAATTTACAAATTATCTCATTTTTTTTACAAGTTAAATAAAAAACAGCACACCCTCCTTTTCCTCTGTCTTATGGATTAACACAGTCTGAACTCTCCTCTGTTGGATGGTTACTACGGTATTGTTATCAACCATTTCAAACATTACTACATTACATTCTTGCACAATAGTGTCAAGTGTTATCATCCCATTTTAATAGAGGGATAAAATGTGCTTGAGATTGCTGGAGTAACCTTCATAACTGGTGAACGGTGAGGGACTTGAACCAAGTCAGTCAACTCCAGATTTCATGTTCTCAAACACCCTGCTAAACACCTGGAAAAATAAAAATGGAAAGAAAGAGATGTAAAGGAAAACCAGGATGAAGTCGGTGGAGAGAAGTGACTGAAACGAAGGCTAAAATACACATTTTTAAATGAACTTAGAAAAAGCTCCAAAAGATCTTGAGCAGGAGAACCAAAAGGAAACTTTAAAAATAATAGCATCAAAAGAATACATTGAATGTACTAAATGTACATACAAGGAACTAAATTAAAAGGAGAACACAAGAGAGGACAAATTGTAATACTGTGATCTTCCAATAGAAACATCAACAGGGTGGGGATTTAAGAACAGAACGGACTGTGTGCAGGAGAAGAAAGGCAGCTTGACAGGAACACACCAACTGGCTGCAGGAGCCGGCAAAGACGCAAGCCACCCCAGAGAGCCTGGTGGCATGCAGAACAAAAATAAGGAAGGAAGACAGACAGACAGACAGAGGGACAGGGAGAGAGCTGTGTCTGTGGTTTTGAATTTCTCGGGATAATAAGAAGCTTTGTAATCGCTTCTGTTTTCTTTCCCCCTCACTCCTAGTGCTGCTGGATTCAAAATGCCAAAGCTCCAGGAAATTCCATCACGTGCCTCAGTGACTCTGCACAAAGTGTAGAAGTTGGGGGCAAGGTCATCTGAGCCTTGTTACCCAGAGTAGGGAAGTCGTGCTGTTAGGGCTCCTCGTTTGGATGGGCTTGATCCATTCTTCCTCCACATTCCCAAATGAAGGAGTGTACACCTGGGAGCCAAAGGTAAGCACACCAACCCAAGTAACAGAAAACCTTGAGCTCCTACAGGTTATTTTCTGCGTAGGTATGTATTCCCACCTGGGTTTCTTAAGTGATCTGGCAGTTAAAATCCTAGGGCCCTGCTTCACAGCACAGAGCAGGCACAGGGACAGGGACAGCTTTTGGGATTCACATGAATGTGCCTGGGTCAGGAGATGGCGTTTCTTGCCATGGTCTTTCCAACATCTGTGCAGAGATCATACTCTACTCCCGGAGTCAAAAGAAATTAGAAAAGCCTTACTCGGGAACGCTGTTCGTTTAGTGCTCTAGACTCATAACCTTGGGAAAAAATGTTTTTCATGGCCCTCTTTATTTTTACCCCATAGTAAACTGTCTAAGGCCAGATAGTTTATAATTCCCTTTAAGAGCTGGTTATTACATTTATTAGTAACCATGTGGTTACAGTTGAGTGAGGGGGTAGGCAACAAGGACATGTTTAATAAATGAAGTGTTTAGAGGATGGACCTGCTTCAACTATTTAATAATTAAGCTCGTGTTGGCTTTGTTAAATAAAGGGCCATGTTGAAATTCTTACTGCAATCAAAGCACGAGCCAGCTTGTCTCTGCTGCTGGATCGGGATGTCTCCAATGCGGGCTTTGCGCTTTGGTGAAGGGTACCGGTACCGGGGCCAAGTGCTACACCTTGTCCTCTCCCCTCTCTTAGTTTAGGCTGCCCCTGAGGACAAAGTGGCAGGACACTTACCACATGTAAATGTTTAATGGTGCTGCAAAGTTCCTTCGCAATTTAAACCTTAGAAGTGCAGCACACTTATAAATCTTAGAACTTACAAGTGTCCCTTTCCCTATGGGAGCTGCTAAGCTCACAGGAAGGGGAGGGAGCAGAATCTCACACAGTTTAGGGATTTACAAGTCTGCGGTGAAGCTTGGGGTGTAAATTGCTGGCTGACCCAAGGGTGTACTTAAATATTTAAGGGTAAGGGGAACCAAGGTGTTCCCCCTGTTTGAAATCTAATTAGACCGGGAGTAAGAAGATGCCTGGCATGAACCCAAGTTTTAAGTCCTCTGCCAAAAAGAAGGGGAGAGTTGATGGGCCTCCCCAAGTCCCATTTTGTACCAAGCTTTTAAGTTAAAAGGTCACAATATTCTCAGAACAGGGAGAAGTTCTACATTATATGGAGGATTAGAAAGAACAAGTGCCTTGCTTCTAGAATTTATAAACTCCAGTATTTGCTTGTATGATTGTGCCATCCATAAATTATAGAGGAGCAATATAAGTTATCATCTATATTAGGACATTCCTGAAAGTAGGTGGTAATACCATTAGTAGTCATGCTATGGCATCCACATTGTCTCTTATTAGATGTGGCACATAAGGGGAATAAACTGGGACTCACCTGTGAAAATTGACACCTAATAAGTTCACCCTATTGATTACACTTCAGAATAAAAAGAAAGAAGATTTATTAGCTGTGTTTCTCTTTTCTAAAGCAAAGAATGATGATTAGGCATTTCATAATCTCGAATTCAATATATAAGATTGATTATTGTGGCCAAAATACCTGACAAGAACAACTTAGAGGAAGGAAAGTTTATTCTGTGTTCATGGTTTCAGAGGTCTAACCCAAGGTCAGCTGGCTCTATTGCTCTGGGCCGGAAGTAAGGCAGAACTTCATGGTGGAAAGCAGAGAAGGTTGTTCAGTTCAGGATGGCTAAGAAATGGGGAGGGAGGGATGAAGGGAGAGATGGAAGGAGGAAGATGAGAGAGAATCAGAGAGAGAGAGAGAGAGAGGAAGAAGAACAAGAAGAAGGAGGAGGAGGAGGGAGGAGGGGAGGAGGAGGAGGAGAGGAGGAGGAGGAGAGGAGGAGGAGGAGAGGAGGAGGAGGAGAGGAGGAGGAGGAGAGGAGGAGGAGGAGGAGGCGAGGAGGAGGAGGGGGAGGAGGAGGAAGAGGAGGAGGAGGAGGAGGAGGAGGGGGAGGGGGAGGGAGGGGAGGAGGAGGAGGAGGAGAAGGAGGAGGGGGAGGGGAGGAGGAGGGGGAGGAGGAGAAGGAGGAGGAGAAGGAGGAGGAGGAAGAGGAGGAGGAGGAGAAGGAGGAGGGGGAGGGGAGGAGGAGGGGGAGGGGAGAAGGAGGAGGAGAAGGAGGAGGAGGGGGGGAGGGGAGGATGAGGAGGAGGAGAAGGAGGAGGAGGAGAAGGAGGAGGAGGAGGGGGAGGGGAGGAGGAGGGGGAGGAAGAGGAGGAGGAGGAGGAGGAGGAGGAGGAGGAGGAGGAGGAGGAGGAGGGAAGCCAGGGACAGAATGGAATCTCCAAGCGCACTCCCTCAGCAACCTACTTCCTTCAACCACACCAACCTGACTAAAGTTACTAATCAGTATCCATTCAAGTTATTAACTCATCAAATGAATTGATCCACTGAAGAGATTCACCTCTCATCATTGCCTACAAGCCCCACCTCTGAAACTTTAAAGATCCAAAATCAAACAGAAATCGACCCACATTTTACAATATGGCATTCTAGGACTTGAAAATCTTTTGTATAGCCTGTTTACTGGGAATACTCTACTTGTTTTGGAGTGCCATCGCTCTCTTACAACACAGGGCTGATAAGACACTATCTGAGGGTTGTTTTACCACATAACACAATGACAGTGGCCTCAGGCAGGTGTCTGTTTCATGACATTATATGGTACTCCATCAATCAAGAGCATTTGGGACCAGAAGGCCCCTGGTTTGAATCTCATCTTTGCCACTTCAGAATCCTGCAGTCTGTACAAATCATTCTAAGTTGTCTCCTTATCTGTAAACTTGGGATCACGATAATATCCCCATTACCTATCTCTGAGGGTCATCGTGAATATAAAGTAAAGTAATACAAACAAAATATTTAGCATTGTGGCAGTCTCCAAGTGAATGTCTGATTAATACAGTAATTCATTTCTATTGTATTTATTTTAATGCCCTTAATAAAAGCCTTTCCTGGTACTATTCAGGAGTCCCAGTTTGGAAGTTCAGCCACTAATAGGCACAACATGAAGACCAGCAGCACATCGCTCACAAAACCTTGTACTTGAGTCACATTCCTTAATACTTTTTTTCTGTTTCTTCTGCTATGTCACTTCTAAATAATGTGCTTTTAATTGTATTTTCTGATTTTCCAACTTGAGAAATTATCCACGACTGTTTTAGTTCTCCTCAGTCACTCTGAAGTCTGTAGTTTCCCCTGCCCAGCCCCATAGCTCCTGGGATTCTGAGCGGGAATCGGCTTGCTCCTTACCAGAACCCTCAGCTGCGAGTCTGCGGTATTCACCTTTCTTACTCCCACTAACTCTCCTCCCTATTTACAGTTGTTCGTGTTTATATTATTAAAGTCATATCATGTTGGTATTTATCATTTTCTCTGTTTTGAAATATGTACTTTTTACATATTTGTTCTTCTTTTATTGGGGTCAGGAGAGAGAGAGAGAGAGAGAGAGAGAGAGAGAGAGAGAGAGAGAGAGAGAGAGAGAGACCAATATATAAGTCGGTTCTGCCACGTTGGACTGAGACCTTTATGAGAGGCACCAGTCTTCCTGCCCTGATGGTCAATTTCTGATTCCTGCTCATCAGTGATGGCTCACACCTTTCAGGACCTCTTAAAGTGGCATTTGTACTGTGGTGTCCCTGAGACTTACATGCATGGTGATACTGTGTTGCACACTTTTTCAGCATTATTTTTTCACGAGTTGTGAAGAATCTTTTTTACTTCTCTACAATGAATTTAAGAGAGCTTCCTCGTCTCTTCAAATACACATCCACCAGGACCCTAGCGGGGACAATTTAGGAAGAGGGTTTTCATGAGGCCATTAATGGTAGGGGTAGAAAGGAAGTCATGCTGGACTCCTGTGGGTCTTACCCAAAGACAGTCTCCTGATGAAAGAGGACAGTAAAGCCACAAGACAACGCAGCCTTGGTGGAAATTCTGCTTCTACAGGCCAAGGGCGTGGGATCTGACGCCAGGGGGAGCTGCCCCGGGAGCAATCAGAGGGCATGTGGCTGAGCTCCTGACCTTGGTTCTGGTTCCAGAACAGTGAGAAGATTAACTCCTGTTTGTAAAAGCCAGGACACTTGTGGTCATTTGTGGCAGTGGACTGGGAAAAGTCCCCGTCCTCCCGCTTCACTGTCACCTTGATTCAAAAACTGATCATCTCTCACTTGAGCACCAACAGTCCTGCACTGAGCTGGCCTCCAGTGACCTCTCCCCACCGTGTCCAATGACATCTTTGCTCTTTTGCCACCTCTCTTTACTGTCCTTAACTTTGATTAGGTCAGCCACATCCATGGTGGCCTGCTGTTTTTCTTGAAGTCATTTAAAGCTGCCTTACCATTAAGAAACTTACTCAAAATTACCTTCTGTCTGGATTTCCTCTTCTTGGATTAGCTGTGCTCTCTCTACTAATTAAACTTCCCTTGAAATTCTTTGATGCCCCAAGAAGCTGACCCAAATCACTAAGGAAAGGAGATGGTCTACATCCAGTCTAGACATGAAATTTGTTTATCATAGGATCACATTTTTATTTAGCTTATTTTACACTTAACACAAATAATTGAAGATTTTACCATTCTAACATCTGTTACTTTATATTTTAGATGTTCAGATATTCATATTGCAAATATCTACACAAAAATCATAAACTCTATGTTTAAAATTCTAATAAGCTAACAATGAATCACAATAAATCATGTGATGACTTGTTTTACAGACACTAAGAAAAAATATGTTGGAAAAAGGGCGTGTAACTTTTCAGATATATCTCAGTTTTGTTTTTGCTTGTGGCACCAAGGAACATAGCTAATGGCAAGAGAATAATTAAAGAAAGCAATTATAAATCACTCTGACAATAAAAGTGCCATTTAAATGTTCAGAAGTTAACTGTTGTCTCTGAATAAGAAAGAATCATGGATATTTCAAACCTTGCCTCAACAAAGCAAAATAAACATTTTATGTTACATCTGAGGTTTAGACTAGATTATTTGTGTATGGGTAAAGCTAGGAATAATTAAAATCACATTCTTTTATTTTAATACTTCATTCAGTGGAACAGTAAAGAGATCTCAAATATCTGTGATGCTATTAAACAATAAAATATAGTGAACATTAGCAAGAGTGTGTTTTTAATAGAGGTGAACTCATTAAATTAAAAATTGATGATTCTCATGATTCTTTCAGTATACAGAACTTTAATTTATTTCACTGAAAAATTGCTTATGTTTCTTGACATAAATTTTATAATTAGTTGGCAGGATTTTTGACCTCTAATATCCAGCTTAATTAATGTAAATCAGAAATCTCATTTTGATCCATATTTTACTAATCAATCAAATACAAATTTCTAGGCACAATTTACTTGAGGGAATTCTGGAATATATATAATTTAACAACTGAGGACCTTGCACATTAAAAAGATAGAAAAGCATCAGACCTCCTACTGAGCTGTTCTAAGTGTAGCTTTTAAATGCTCCTTACAAGCTATTCAGTAGGTCTGCAAGTATTCTGAGTGTATATACCTTTGAAGTGTTTTAAGAGTATAGTGGCACGTTCTAGAAATTCTATTTTGGGCAAAAGAAGCTCTTTTATTAATTTATCTAGAGGGAAATCATCTGTTTGGTGAACTGTGTCTATAATGAAAGGAGGCAAAAATTTAGATCAGAGCTGTCATGACTTAGACAGTTTTTGCCCTAATTTCATATGTAATATTTTAACTACATAATACCAAAAAAAAGGCAAAACCCCCCCCCAAAATGCTCACTTTCTAAAACTGTTAAAACCTATTAAAGTGTTTTAGCATGGACACAGCAGAACTGCACCAGCGTACCTTTATTCCCAGTTTCTCTGTCAACAGCAGAACAATGGCCATGAAATTAAATAAAACAAAACAAAACATAAGGGTTTGAAAGAATATCTGTTCTCTAAGTTGGAAGAAGAAGCTGCCAAATCTCCCCAGTTCCCATACATACTGTCCCAGGACTTTTTTTTCCCTCTTCTTTGTTTTCTTCATGTAACATTTACCACATTGCGTAAAATTCTACCATTTAGACATGAATTAGGGCCAATGAGTTGTTCTTTGAAAAAATGTAAATAGCTTTAGGGGGAGTAAGGTGTTGAGAATCTCTCCCAGACTGAAACAACTGAATTTAGCCAAAGGTCCTTTCAGCCTCCTGCTGAGCAGGAGGATCCCAGGGTAGCCAGCCCTGACCCCACACAGGACCTGACATTCCTGATGCTGCAGGGGACCTCAGTGGCACGCCAGGGCTTCCCAGTCCCACTCTGTCCCTCAACTGGGATTTTCCAGTGTTTGCATTTTGTGACCATCTCTTACGATAACTAAGATGATTGGTGCATGTTTAGTTTAGAAAACACCTCAGCATACATTTGTTCTCTAGCATTTTTATCTTTATCAAGAGAATAGAATCTGTTTTAATATTAACTGGATTTCCCTGGTGTGAAATCTGAGTTTGGGGAAGATTATATAGTGGATATATTTGGGTTTCCTGAGTCAATTAAATCTTCCAAATTATGCATTCAGATTCTAAGACTAGATTTGTTCCTAGATACCGAAAAGTATGAGCTTCCAGCAACCATACCTGAATAACCACATGGAATCATTCTCACCTTGTTTGTGAATATACTCGCCCTTTTCCAAATAAAAATTGATATTATATAGATTGACTCTAAAAGTCTATATATAATTAGTGGATTAATCACTGACCTGTTTATACAAAGACAGACCTAAATAAAGTCCAGCAAGAGCAAAGAAGCAAATCCTCACCAAGTGTCATGAGGATGAATGTCCCCCTCACAGAATGAGTGGGGACAATGAATAGGAATGCAACACTTGACCGTCTGGTAAAATCCTGAGGATGTGGTATTTGAATTTTTCTCTTCACATGGAGGAATTCACAGTACTTATATTAGGCCAACTATACTGGGTTCTAGAAGAGAAACTGGATTGGATGGTCTTATTTTTGAGTCTTTTAATTTTAGTGACGATGACATTGGTAATGATTTCCATTTTGGTTTTTAAATCTTCAAGGTCAAACACCCCATACTTATGGAACCTTTGTCACCAATTAGAATCTGTTTATTTATGGTGAGTTAACAGTCAGGAGGATTATATTAGACAGATGTTTGACTACTTTTTTGTGTATACATTGTTCTGTAATGTATATCACTATTTGCAATTTATTATACATTCTGTATATTAACACAGTCATCTACAACCAGTATCTTTAAGGCCATATATTATTAAAACTACCACATCAGATACAAAAGCAAATGTCTTCATATGTCTACAAAACGACCACATAGCTAAGCAATTGTGGATGAAGAAAGGCCATTTGGAGGGAAAAACTGCAGAGGGAAAACATCTCATTCCATAACCATAAAGAGACATAAAACCAGTCATTATCGCACACTATCTGATGATCGCTGTTCTGGGAGTAAAAAGAGCAGGACTGAAAAACAGCTTCCTCTGGAGCCAGACCATCCAGGTAGGGCCAACTCCCCCTTACTCTGCCAACAGAAGGTACCTGTCAGTGCCTTTCCTGGAAATCATGAAACCGTAGCCTCCTGGAACAGAAGGAGAACTCAACAAGTATTAGTAGTTGCTTCTATTAGATTTTTTTTTTAGATTGAACATGATGTAAGAATTATGGGGTGATTCTAATAGATTTAATTCAAAGATTCTGCAAATAGAAGTCAACTCTACTCACAAGTTACCACTTTGAAAATTACTTGTTTAAAACCTAGAAGTTTTTAATACTTGTAATTCAGCATGACATTCTATGATTCAAAGTTCACTAAAATTCTTACCTTATAAATTTCCTTTAACTATGTACATGTATACCAATACTAATATTTGAAAAAAATAGAGAAAACACCTATTTCTCAGTTTCTAGAGATCTAATTAATCATGCAAAGATCACAATAGGGTTCATGAGTAATAAGTTTTTTTCTTTCTTTAATTCTATTACTGTGAGTGTGTATTACTAGGGGAAAGATGCCTAAATTGACTAAGCCATCCCAAAATACCATGCATGCATATGTGTGCGTGCACACACATGCATAAACACACACACATACATTTTTATAGATCAAAAATGAGTCCTCAGAAATTCACTTGTTGAGGCCGTGTGCCTCTGGCTTGCTGGACTCTGGGCATTGGAAACTGCAGGGACGGCAGGAGGCTGGCTTCCTCAGGCGGCTATCACTCTTAGGTCAGTCTCTGGTTAGTCTCAGAGTGTGTCAGGATGGAAAGCATGGGCATGCTCCTCCACCATGCCAAAAGGCGCCCATTGATCATTGACCTTGGACTTGGATGGAGCTTGATAGAGAGCCACAGACTCAAGGAAACTAGCATAGGAAACAGCCCCTTGACCATCGCTACACCAAGGGGCCAGTTGGCTCTGAGGCTGGATCCGTGGCGTCCTGGGCATTTTTATGAAATGGAAAGTGCAAAGAGTCATTTTAATGGCCACATCTGGTGTGGAGGCCTATGGGTCTGAAGGAAGCAGCCATAAAATTGCACAGATGCCACAGAGGGGAGAAAAATAGTGAAAATGCCAAGGGGAAAAAGTGGAAAGGAAAGTCTTAGTCCAGAAACATCCACATTCAAAACATGCCCATAATCTGAATTTACTAAATGATTCAAGGAATCAAGCAATGAAATAAACATTCGCTCCAGGAAAAATTTATCTTAGAATATGTTTAAGAATTCAAATCAAATGAAGTTTGGATGTTCAGAAAATAAAATGCTAAATACTGATTTAAAAAACAGTAAGTATGAAATAAAAATCCTCAGTAATACATGATAATGTAGCTGAGCATGGTCACACACGCCCGTGATCCAGTGACTTGGGAGGGTGAGGCAGGAGGATCTTGAGTGCAAAGCCAGCCTGAGCAACCAGTGAGGCCCTAAGCAACTCAGTGAGACTAAATAAAATACAAAAGTAAACAAAATGCAAAATGTGAATTCTAAATAAAATATAAAAAAGGACTGGGGATGTGGCCCAATTGTTAAGCATCCTGGGTTCAATCCCCCATACCAAAATAATTACAATAATAACGATGACATAGATAAACAAAAGGATAGATTAACACATAAGAAATGTTTTCATAGAACAGTGATCTCTGAAAGAGACATTGTATTACAATAAAAATAAACTTTGTCTATCTACCTATGAAAATTTTCCCCAAACTGACATAATTAAGAAATTTATTAAATATCACATGATAAAAGCCTTTAGAATTCTCACTAAAGGTATGAAAGAGTCAGAATAAGAAAATAAAGAATCAATATTTGAAGAGGCATCGTCAATGTGGTTCTGGAATTTATGTAAGTTCCTGAGATACAAAAGTCAATGCAACTTCCCAGAATTTAACAGAAACATCAACAAAAAATAAATAAATAAGAAAGAAAGAAACCCAACAACATTGCGTCACATTTGAGCATATGTGAAGGACCGCAGAGATGCGATGAGTAAGAAATTTGATAATAGAAAAGAAGCAACAGGCTTTGTTCCAGCAACTGTGGCTTCCACAGAGATGAGAGTAAACCAACACCAACTAGGAGTTTCACATCAGCAGACCTGTCATCCCAACTGAGAGTAAAACGGAACAACTCCTCGATAATAAGACAATAGAATATAAAGCTCAATAACCCCACTGCACTATTTTAACCCAGCTTCTTCTGAAAGAAGAAAGCAAAGTCAGAGAAAGGTATATCTATATCTGACAAGTCAATAAGCACAGACTGGAAATAGTTCAACAGATTTGCTCTGAAACTGGTAGAATCCGCTCAATTTATTTCAAACAAAATTTAATTTCTAACACTAAACTATTAATATATCCATAGTTAATATCTTTGCCCAGGATTACCACTATCTGCCTTCACAAACTTGTTTCAGAAGATCATGTCTTCCAAAGTAATTAAGAGGTATTTCTCTATGATCTCTGATTATTTAATTTTACCTCATTTCCTTTTTTTGTTCAGGGCCTCTCACATGTTGGGAGAGTGCTATGTCGCTGAAGTACATTCCCAGTCTCTGATTACTTGTGAAGTGCCCTTTTTCCCCCTCATGCTTGAATAATAGGCCTGCTTGCTATTAAACATTAATAACTAGCTTTTAACAACAAAATGATCAGGACACTTCTGATAGGTCAATACGTCAATAAGTGTGGAACTGTGAACAAATTGACTTTTTGGTGATGAAGAAAATTTTGACAAGTTTTTGTTGAATAAATATTGCATTGACATTTCTCTAATGTGAGGAAATTAAATTAGAAAGGAACAAAACAAGTACAGTGTATATATCTTGAAGGTTTAAAATGTATTCTCCAACAACTCATGAATGAAAAAGAAAATTCTAGTGAAAATTGCTGTCTATCTAGATGTGAATAACCATGAAAAGACAATGTGTCTGCTTTCTTTTCTTTCAGATGATGATAATTCTATCTTGGAAAAATCTATTTCTTATTAAACTTTTCTCACCCATTTAACTTGTTGTCCATTCTGGGATGCTTTTGAAAGTGAGTCAGGAACTATAAATTATTATCCTGGGACGAGAGGAATGATCTGAGATCAACCTAATCTTTCCATCTTCATACTTGAAATATACAACATTTTTAATACCTCCAAAAATTCATGTTGTTTCTTGTGTACTTTTTGTTTGAAATTGTTCATCTATTTTAAGAATCAACTTTGGCTTAAAATTCTTTTTGATAAAATGTTGTCATACTTCCTCAGCCTCTCGGAGGCTTTCATAAATGTGAATGTGTTTGGAATCACTGAGATGACTTCCTCACAGCTCACTGTCCACCTAGCTTCACAAGGACTTCCTTTTATATGCTTCTTTAGCTTTTTTCTCTACCATGTAAAAATGCCCAGATATATTCCCATGAATGCAGTTAGCTTTTGCTCTAGTATAATAAATATGTTAAAAATTATGAGTACCTCAGGATAATCCAAAAGTCCTAAGATGAACAAGAACAATCCAAATCCAGACAGTTTCTTAATTCAGTGAAAGTCATGGCTGCCAATAATTAGTGTGTTGTGCAACAGAGAAGTAGAAGCAAAACTGTCATCACTGAGCATTTTTTCACCTTGTAAAATTGCCAGGTGGCCCACTCAATTTCCAGCTTGCATAAATGTTTAACAATTAAATGTGACTTTGAAGAGGCATTGTCTTTAAACTTTATATGATTACCAGTTGCTAGTATGCGAAAACAAGGTAAAGGTGATGTGGAGAATTGGGTGTTCTTGATGCTCTTGTGTGTGGGTACAAATTCTAACCAGAGCAGCTCCCCAGGAGATGTCTCCACAGGACAAAGGTTGCATAGGTGCACAGAGGAGCCAGGTGCAGGCTGAGCCTGCCTGGGGATTGCAGGATTATCTGGGACACTATGAAGAAGCATATTCTAAAACCATTCTCTAGATCAGAACTCTGAGAAAGTCCTCTTTTCCTTTGATAGACTAATCTTTTCTCTAAATTTCATCAACACACATCATTTTAATATTTTCCCCATTTTCTAGTAGCACTGACGTTTACCCAGCTGGGCTGCGTTAGTTCATAACTCTGCTTACACACAAGTGCTCCATTTACTGAAATATTGTCACAGTCTTATTCATCCTCGAAAAACAAGCAGTCATACTCCTGAAGTGCCCTTCAAATAATGCCAGTTTCCCTCTGCAAAGCCCTTCGGACTCCTTGAAGGAGGTCCAGAGCTCAGGGAAGGCAGATCCTCTTTCCTGCTACTTTCCTGCAAAACCTCCATCAGAAAGTAGCACAAGTGTCCTCGCATTCCTTCCTCAATGGGCTTCTGTTACCATGGAGTCTCCTGTTTTCAGGGTGTCAACCTAAACTATTTGTTCTCACCTGCAGGGATTTCTGACTAGAGGGCATCTTTATTCTTCCTTCCCATTTATTCTGGGAAATTATGAACTTTACCTAGAGAGGGACAGAAATTAAAAATAGTTTAATCCTCCCTCAATCAGACCTCAAGCTCTGATGATGTTGAGGGGTGAAAGATGCCACCTTCAACGCCAAGGCCGTTAAACATGTCTGAAGCCTCTCTGGAGCCCTGGCCAGGAGCAGGCCCCTCAGAGCCGTCTCCAGATGGCCATGATCTGGTCGCTGTCAGGTGGCTGGCTCTCTTCACAGGCACTTGGCTGTGAATCTCTAATCAGCCATGTAGAACCTGGTGTCCTTTAGGACATGAGGCTGTGGCCTCGTCATCTGCCTTCTGTATCCCCACTTCAGGGGCAGAATCCAGAGCGTCCTACGAGGGACAGTAGGCCTGCGTGAATCTGGGTCAGCACGGGGTGGGGTGGGGGGTGGGGGTTCCAGGGAGAACGTTTTCAAAAGAAAACAGAACACGTGTTCTGCAGCTGGAGGCCACAAGGACCCTGGCTGAATCACATGTAGTAGCCATGTCCTATAGGATCCCTCTGGGGCCACCAAATGCTGCACCGTGGAGAGAAAGGCAGAATTTCACACCTCTTTCCATTTTTAATATAAATGTATTACTTTTTGGAAAAAAATAAGTCAAGGAAATTATAATTCCCCAAAACCACTGTAAAAGGGGGGAAAGTAAATTAATAAAATTATAGCTTCTATTTAATTCTCTGATGCAGTGTGCCTCCTTGTCAAGTATGTGGCTTGTGATGAAATAACATTTACTGTAAGCGCAGGCTCATACTGTCTAGTCTTCATAGTACTTCAGCAGCCGCCGTAAAATTAATCTCTTATTTCCTTGGGGGCTAATGGGACTGTGTCTACTGGTTTGGGTAGACAGTAGATGAGGGCAGGTCAGTGCTGTGCTCTCCGTCTTCCGTAGTTCTTTTTCCTGAGGAATTTGGCCTTTCTTCAGGTTCATTAAGGAAGGTTGTGGACAAGTGAATGCAGACCTGGCACTGTCAGAAGAGCTGAGGGATTGAAAAAGACCAAACAGCTTTGTTTCTGCCTCCAAGTTTGTCAGGTATTTTTTTTTTGTCTTTTTTTAAAAAAGAAGATGAGCGAAGCCAGTGGAGCAAATTGCTGTTGATCCCGATTTTGTTAATTTGAGCTTGAGCAGGGGACGAATCAGAATTACTCCTGTCAGTTTTAGAAGACAGCCCTGGTGGAGAATCCTACCTCTGTGCGGGCACTACCAGTGTCCAGGGCCGGCCATGAACTTGCCTGTGACTCCACGTGACCCATGAACTATAATCACTCAGAGTGACGTTTCTTTAGGATTACATCTGAATCCCTTCCAATTTCTCACGGCACACAAAAAATACAAAAGTAACTACTGACATGAACATTGAGTTCATAAACAGCTCGGGCTGGGGATGAGGCTCCATGGTGGAGCGCCTGCCTGGCACAGCCAACCATCCATCTCAAGCACAGAAAAACAGAAACAAACAAAAAAGTTGCCAGAGATTTTTGTTTTAAAAGTTATTATTAACTTTTGTTTTATACTCATTCTGATAAAACACAATAGAATGAACCTTTAAAAATGCCCTACCTAGACAATGGAGAGAGCTACTAAAATATAAACATTGAGATTTTTCTTGTGCCATGATCAAATTTAGTCCTAATGATTGTGCATCTGTGTGTGAGTGTGTGTGTGAGTGCATGAGTGTGTGTGTGTGCATGAGTGTGTGTGTGTGTGTATGTGTGTGTGTTTAAAGCTAAGGTTTATTGCTTAGCTACAAATAAAAAAAATCTTGTTTATATTAACTAAACATGAATATTAAAAGAAAAATTTTCATGACACAAAGTTTGGAAAAATTTTTTCAAATCCTTGATTTGGTTAAAAGTTTCAAGATACATTTTTGAAATGTTGAAAAGCCATGGAAACCTAGACAATAACATTGGTATGCACTCCTGGAAGTAATATGGAACTAGTGTTTCAATGATTACCAAAGCACACAAATATTAAAATGCAAAAAATGGAAATTATTATTTAGAAGCATGAGTACCACAGGTTTTAGCACTAGATATAGTCCAAAGTTTATTTACAATCATTACGTTTAGAATTATTAAAGAAATAATATTAAAATGAGAAATTCTTAGTAACTACCATAGTAACAAAGCTTTAGTTGTTGGTGACAAGTATCTGCTTCCTGAGCAACTGCACCGCCTGTGTCAGAGTGGCTGTTCAGAAGTGAGAATGAAGGGGCAGAGTGGGGCTCAGGCCCGGTTCAATCCAGCCAGCACCACCAGCATCTTCTCATCACTACCAAGGTCCTGGGCTCTGGGAAATTCGGATGTTCACTCAGAGCAGCGTCAGACTTTGCTGTTTACTGCTGACCAGAGGTCAGACACCATGAAGTTACAGGTTGACCTCAAGAGCTGGGCTGGGAGTGTCCTACTCAGCTGCTCCAGAGGCTGAGGCAGGAGGGTCCTTCAGCCCAGAGCTAAAGAGCCAGCCCAAGCAATGCAAGACCAATCTGAAAACCAAACAAATAAATAAGCTGAACTATTTATTTGAATAGGAGAGACATTCCTAAAGGTTATTGTTTTATTGCCTTTGCATAGTATCTGATATAAAAATCTTATTCTGACATTCCTTTTTAAATGTCCATAAATACTTAGTTACTAAAATGCCATCGGGACCAGTTTTACCCGTGCCATTTCCCGTGGATCATGAGTTAAATACAAGTTTGACACATTATATGTAACTTTTAACTTTTCAAAAAGAATACCTTGAAACTCTTAGTCAAATCTAGGATTCAGAAAACGGTTAGACCTAGCCCAAAATAACTGAACTCTCAGATCTCTAGCATATCTCAACACATTTGGTGAAGAAGAGCAAGTCTACAGTGGCATAGCGCTCACCTAGCCTGTGTGGGTCCTGGGTCCAACCTCCAGCTGCTCAGATAAACACACAAATAAATAAGTAACAGAAAGCAAGTCTTTGTAAAGTAATGTTAATCCACAAATATTACCAAATGGGAAAGTAGATGGATCACATCAAGTGGAAATTAAATATTTCTTGATTATAATTAAGTACATCTTAGTAAAACTTTCATTTATGTCCGCAGTTAACAATTTCCACAGGGACTAACAACAACTGAAACAAGATTTTCTGTACAGTCAGCAACACATGGCAAATTTATCAACGTGCTGTCATTTCTTTCTTCAAGATTTACTGATAGTTAGCGTTGTACATGACAGCCCATCCATCCAAATGCATGGATTACCAGTATATGTGGAATATCACCAATAAAAAGAGTTGTAATGCTGATATACTGTCAGCAGATAAACCTCACAAACGGCATGCCCGGTGGAAGAAGACACAAGTCCCAAAGAGCACCTATTGTGATTCTACTCATGTGAAACAAACCCTGTGGAGAAAGGGTATCCATTAGTGCTTGCCTGTAAATTTGAACAGCTCAGGAATAGGCAGGGGCTGCTGACAGATATGAGGCTTCTTTGTGTGGCCAAGAAGCTGCTGCCATATTTTGGTGAAAGCTGGACCACTGTTAATATACTAAATTCCATTAATTATTCACTCAAATGAATTCCTATGGTGGTAGGTAAATTACATCCAAATAAAATGGCTGAAAATGAGCTGTTTTATTATTACTTGAAAGTTTTTAATATACACCTCTATTTCCCAGTGTAGGTAAGTCTACTGAGTTTAGGATATTCTCATTATTCCAGCATTAAGAGTGAACAGGGTATGATCATGTGATACAGTCACCAGTCCTGTCCTGTGGGCATGTGGTAGCACAGGACCTGGCACTATTGGGGCTAATACTAACAGATTGTGATAGAAAGTATATACATTTATACATACACATAATCATGAAATTTGATCTCCAGAATTACACAGATGCTGTCATGATGAGCTGCATGCTCACAGGGCTTGGCCTCATTTGATAGCCCGAGACTTAATGCAGGGTTCAGAACACCTCTTGAGGCCCAGGTGACCAACTCAGCAGGGTGCTGATAATGGTCAGCACTTGAAATCAAAGGAGGAGGAGTTGTTGAGATCCTAAAGGGCAAGGAGCTGGTGCTGATGTTCACTATAACATGGCAAAGATCCCACCTCCTTTTTTTTTCCCTTCGTCCATTCCCTTTATCCTTTCTCCTAAGGACTTCTCAATTCTTTGCTCCTATTCTTCTGGAACCCTGTCAGCCACGTCGTCAGCAGTGATGGAGGCAAGCTCTCAGAGGTGACAGTCACTAAAGTCAACCAAATAGACAAATAATTGGAGATTTAGAGGAAGGTGAGATTTCAATTTCAGAACGTTTATGGACTATGTGGTTGAGAAAAAAGTTTTGTCTACCATTCTGCCTATAATTTAAACTAAAATACTAGGAATAGGCCATTTTTATAGTCACAGAGGTGAAGCCACAGGAACGGAAGTGAGTGGGTGTGTAAGTCTACAACTTTCCTTGCTGAGGGAAGGGCTCCAAGGCTGTAGCACTTTCAGGAAATTAATTACCAGAAAAAGGAAATATAATCCATGTAAAAATAACTTCTAAGATTATGCCATGTATCAGTGCTTACTACATACAACAGAATTGTATTAGTTTAGCCAGAAGGTTCTTCCTCAAGTACTACTCTCAGAGTCATGGTGGTCGGATTTCATGATCCCACCGCCACTATCCTATGCCTACTTTTAAAAGTCTGGTCTCTGAAAAATGAAGCCAAGCCTGATTCAACAAGTGACACACCTTCTCTATTTAAGAGCTAAAAGATTCGTGGGCATTCTTTCAATGGCTCAGGTTGGGATGAGGAACTGCTTCCCACTGTGCTTTGGGAGGGCTGTGTGAGGGCTGGGAGGCGGTGCTGGCGGACAGAGAGTGTGCGGTAATGAAAAACTGGAGACTTCTCTGCAGACAGTTCAGTCTTTGCAGACAACTCCCTCTGTTTCCTGTCTGGACTCTTTTGTTTTTATTTTTGTTCCTTGTGAAATCTTAGGCAATACTTGTCTTTCAAATATGATTCCTGTGTGTCCTGGCATTTCTTTCTCTAATTTCATAGATCAAAAATGCCATTATGTGCTTTTATTTAACTTAGAGATTTACTATTGATGAAAGAGACTCTGGAGTCCTCATGTTGTGACACCAGATTATCCCTTTTTCATTAAAATCTTACAGGCTGATGAACTTTCTAGCTGTAAACTGCTTAAAATCCATTTTTATATGGCCAAAAAAGATATGCAACACCTAAGAAGAGCTCTGCTACAATGCATTCATCTGTATGGATCATGTCTTCACAGGGTTTGCCATCCACTTTGTTTGCTAAAGTGAAATGATTTCTAACAATCTTTTCTTTTTAAAAAAACAGATTATTGAAACTTAAAATAAATGCCAGCCTTCTTTACTACTTTTACCTAGAGGAACCATTCAGGTATTATTTTGCCCTTACATAAAATTATAATACCTATGTACTTTAGCATGGCTAATAAGTTGTGTAGATTATGATATCTTAACTGTTACTATACTTTTCTGATTCACCATTCTAGCAGGGACATCAACTTCAGTGAAATTCATACTTACAGGAAAAGAAAATTTCATTTTTGCTTTTCTTAGTTTGTTTTAAATACTTTTTTTTTAAAAAAAATTTTGAATGTTTTTTTCTAATTAAAATAGGCCTAAATGCCACATCACAAATTTTTAATTTTTAATTGTGAAAGATACTATTGGTGTGTGGTATGTGGTATGTGATTTAAAACAGAGAAAAAATGGATTTTAAGTAAATTTTCCAGTAAAAACCAAGACATTTATTCTCCATATATATTTAAAACAAAAAACAAAACTATTTTTCTCTGTTACAAATTTTAGAAATTCTTAAGGCAAATGATATATTTTGGCTAAATAATTGACTTAAGTCAAAATTTAATGTTCAAAAGATAGTTTAATATAGTTAATTTAAATAAAAGTTGTAAGTTGATTTTAATGGATACTCTTTGCAATATTTAAAAAAATGATTTGGAACAGCAGAACTACTAAATAAACAAACTGAATGAACATATAGCCTAAGACAAATTTCACATTAGATATTTAGAACAATGTTTTCACACTAAATTATGATTGGAAACCAAAAAGAAGTCTAGCAGTTACAAAATCATTATCCCCTTTTCATTAAAATCTTACAGGCTGATGAATTGTCTAGCGGTAAACTGCTTAAAATCCATTTCTTTTTTTAATATTTATTTTTTAGTTGTAGTTGGACACACCATCTTTATTTCACTTGTTTATTTTTGTATGTGGTGCTGAGGATCAAACCCAGGGTCTCACATGTGGGAGGTGAGTGCTGTACCGCTGAGACACAACCCCAGCCCCAAATCCATTTCTTATATAGCCAAAAAATATATGCAACACTTAAGAACAGCTCTGCTACAGTGTATTCATCTGTATCAATCATGTCTTCACAGGGTTTGCCATTCACTTTGGTAGTAGTGTGTTTCTATGCTCAAAGACCTGAGTTCTCTCACCAGTACCCAAAAATATCTATATTTTAAACAACTAAAAAAAATTGAGATAAAGCTCTTTAATCTTTAATGTGAAACTTGAACTTCCTTTTTTCCCTAACCCTAAATTGGAGTCAGATTTGTGCCAATTTCATTTTCAACTGAAATGAGATGCTCCTGTTTTTGCTCATGATGCTCGCTACACAAGGCAAAAGCTTGAACAACTGCGTAAGATATGTTCATTGCTTCCCTGTCAGTAACAGGATACTGTTTTCCAAAGAAATCTGGACTTTGTATCAAGAAAGATCATCAAATCAAGTATGGTAAATGATGAGTTTGTGCACAAAGCTTTCCTGTTCCCTAAAGACAAGTTGGCTCTTGCTCAGGGCCTGAGATGAGGCGGAAGACATCATGGCAGAGGGCAGGGCAGAAGAAAGCAGCCCAGGACCTGGCACTAAGGAAGCAGAGACAGAGCTCTGCTCAGCAGGGACAGAAGAAAAACCCCAGTGATGACCTCTTCTGACCACACCCCACCTGCCTGCAGCTCCTGCCCAGTTAACCCATTCATGGGTCAAACCACCAATTAGGCTATAGCTCAAAAACTAATCATTTCACCTCTGAATATTCTTGCATCGTCCCACATGTGAGGTTTTGAAGGCCACCACTTATTCCAAACCATAACAGCTGATATGCAGTTATGCGATTAACATCAAATTAATTTAACATTATGATTTACTCAATTTTTCATCAGACAAAAATTATTTATTGGGCATTAACTTTGTGACAGACACTATTCGATTCACCAATATGAAATGATTAATGAATAATTTTAGGCAAAAAGATCAGGAAGAACAAACAAGTGAGAAACTAAACAAAGAAACCATGAAGGTACACTACAGGCCAGGTCAGAAATGTCACGCTGAATCCCATTAATATGAACAACGTGTGTTCAGGAAAGTAAAAGCCATTGAACTCATGTTCAATATTAAGTTAAAGAATCAAATCATTACAAACCATGAAAAGAAATAAATCGGTCACTAAAGCAGAAATGGTAGGAGGAGATCAACGTTTGGATGATAAAGGGAGGATTTTCTTGAGCAGCATTTGTTAAGCTGAGAGCTGAGAGTGAGAAACAGCCCTGCGGTGAGGAAGGGAGGAACTCTTTTAGAAATCCAGCCCCTACGATGACGTGCTGGGTGTATTTGAGGGACTTTGCCAGTGTTGTGGGAGCATTATCAGGGGACCAAGTGCAGGGGTGACCTCAGGCACAATAAGCCAACACCCTCAGTGATTTCTGACACTGGTGTGTGCACAAGTCCACTCAATTCTAAGCAAAGGGCTAAATCTTTAAGGCAGTTTTCCAGGGAAGATCTAAAATCCTTTGCCTAGTTTAAATGAAAGGCTTGAATTAGTGGACTATATTCATCAAATCAAATGTTCAATATCTTTTTTTTCTGTAGGAACCATGTAAGGACTCTCAGGAAGAAAGCTGTTCATTAGCTGCACCATTCCAATGTACATGCTTTATAGCAGGAAATTCATTTCTGCATGTGTGTGCGCTTTGATGTTGCCATTTTATTTCATCTTCCTAAATTCTTTATAAAGGCTTATCAAATAAAAGCCTCGGGAAATATATATAAAAATCCATTTCAATTTTTATCCTATTATTGGAGTCTTTTCATTGAAAAAAAAAAAATCCCTAAGGTTGGCCTCGTTTAGTATGCAGTTTGAAGATACCGTTTAATGCCTGCAGAGATACATTTATTTATCTTTGATCATAGCTGAAAAACTAATAGTGTGTTTTAAACACATTTTTCTGTTAGATGATAAATATTATTTTATTTTTACCAAAGAATAATCTAATTGGCATGCAAGATATGTATACTTTTCCAAGAAAAAAAAAACTAGTCAGCAACCCTTTTATTACATAAAATATATGTCAGACTGATAAATATTACTGTTTTAGGATGCGAATTGATAACCACATCATACATCACAAAAACACTTTAAAGAGCTGGAAGGTAGCTTTGGAACGACACTTTCCTAACATGCATGAGATTCCGGGTTTGATCCCTAGCACAGCAAAAAGAGCTTTGCACTACAAAATAGTAATATTTTTCTGAGAAGAGGCCTTCTTCTTCTTCATTTTTTCTGTGTGTGTGTAGGGAGGTGCTGGGGATTGATGAATGGTGTGACTCTGCTTTGTGTACAACCAAAGGAATGAAAAATGGGACTCCATTTGTGTACTATGAACTGAAATGTGTTATGCTGTCATGTATAACAAATTGGAACAAATTAATTAATTAATTAAGGGGAAAAAGTCCCAACAATCCTAACTGTAAATGCTTCTAACAATAGAAATTCAAAATGTATGGTGAAAAGATGGACAGAAAAAATAACTTCATAAAACATAGTAATTTATTAAAAAGTTACAGTTCTCTTACTTTTTTCTAGTAATCACATTTTCTGTGTTATGTTGAATTGTTATGCTTTAAATGTAACACAAAATATGAAATCAATCAAGTTCAGTGCTATGATTTCAATATGGTTTGTCCCCTCTGAAACTCAGGACCGAATTCCATCTCTTTGATGAGATATTAAGAGGTGAGAACAGGAGGGACATTTTAGAGCTGATGAAAGAATTAACCAAATGAATAGACTAGTTAGTTGATTAATGGGTTAGCAGGTTATCTCCAGAGACAGTCTGTTGAAAGTGCCAGTTTGGTTAGATTTCCCACATGCACCTCTCTTGCTAGGTGATGACCTTCACTGCCCCAAGACCCCCAGCAAAAGAGGTCAAAATCAGACGCAGTCACTTGTCCTTGAATAAGAAAGGTCAGCTCCAACAAACTTCTATGCTTTATAACTTAGTCCATAATCTTGTGTTATTAGCCATGGAAAACAGAATAAGAAATTCAGACTTGAGTCATTCAAATTTTCTTAGTATGATATCATTGTATTCATTTCAGGGGAAAAAATCAAACTGTTATTTCTTATTTTTATTGGGGGAAACATTAGGCAATTCTTTAACTAACATGGATACATTTAGCAGCTCTTTAATTAGAAACTCATTAAAGTAATTTTGGAGAGTGAAGTAAATTATTACATTTTTAAAAATATAGTTAATTTGTTAACAAATACATGCCTTTGTGTAGTAAGTCCTCCTGGGGCCAGACCTGATATCACAAAACCCACATGTGGTACAAGATATTCAGGCAGGTGAGAATAATGATACTTAGAGCCAGTCTATGACCCTGGAGAATAAGGGACGACTAACACTAGTCAGACAGACTTCTCAAAACTACCCAGGGAAAATCCCAGAACAATTATGTAAGACATGGCTGGACTCCACACTGGGAAACATGGGGAGGAACAAACTCAGAAACCAGGGAGTCATGGGATCAGATAAACAAATGAGGGAGGTCTTTTGGGAATCAGGATATGAAACGGAAGGAGAGTGGGAAGAGAGTCTCCACTGGGGAAGATAATGACGGGAATTGGGTGAAGGTGAGAGTTTCTGATTGAGGTTGTGGGTGGAAAGGAAGGACCAGGAAACAGCAAAGATACCTGCACAGATAGAGAACTGAAGGGAAAGAGGAGCTCACTGAGCAGAGGGCAGCACTTCCGAGGGTCTGAACCAAACCCTTGCTGCTTGCTTTTCAATGCAGGGCTACCCACCTGTAGCTATTGGGCACCTGAATGTCATTGGCCTGAAATGAGATGCAGGTGTAAAATGCGCATCAGAGCTTGAAAACTGAGTAAAGGAAGAGGAATCCAAAATGTCATGTTAAGTTTCGTATTGATGATGTGTTTAAGTGACAACCTTTTGGACATGTCATAGAAAAGTAAAAGTAAACAAATGATTTCACCTGCTCCTTTTACTTTTTAAAATGTGACTATTAGGAAATTTACAATTGCACATTTGACTCAACTGAACAGCAGAGCTTATACAATTATCTGGACTTCATCAATTTGAATGTCAATTAACCTTTCTATAACTACTTCCCCTTAATTGCATACAAACTGCTCTATTTCCAAAGTGCACATATCTATGTGAAAAATCAATTGAAGCAATAAATGAAAGGACTAAGTAATAAAATCTTTTAATATATTAATTTAGAAGGTATAAAATGAATGAGATGCACAATTTTACCTAGTTTACTTTGAAAATAATTTATGTCTAACAGTAACTTCATTGAAGATGCAGTTGTTTTTGATCCCTACAAATAAGCACAGACTATGATCTAAAGAATCTATTTTAGGAGGGCAATATTGTTTTTTTGCTGTAGATTTTAACTAAAGCACGTTAGCAGTATCTCCTAATAACGTATGACTACTCTCTAATAACCTTGTAAAATCAAATGTTCCTAGGACATACAGCAATATATTCTCTTTGGCCTAAAACTACACTTTCATGTTTCTTCTTCAGTTTTCTAGAAGTCATCAAATAAACACATAGTTGTCCTACCTACAAATTATGGCAATTTAATATTTTTAATAATATTCTTTAAAACTTTCTACTTTTGCTGTATGTCTCAGTTTTAAGTTATAATTAACATGAAGATAAACATTTTTAAATATGTTTTTAGTTGTAGATGGACACAATATTTTTTATTTTATTTATTTAGTTTTATGTGGTGCTGAGGATTGAAACCAATGCCTCATACATGCTAGGCAAGCACCGTACCACTGAGCCACAACCCCAGCCCAAGATAATTATATTTCTTACAAAATAATCATTTTGAATACTGTGAAGAAGCAATTTTGCAGACTAAGATGAGCCAGTGGTAATTTCTAAAGCAATCTCTAGTTAAAAGTAAATGTTTGTGCCTCTCCTAATTGGCAGGGTTTCAGTTATTACATGCAACATTCATTTGAGAGAATCACCAAAGTGACTTTTCACAAAAATAAATGAACACTTGCTTTTGGCCTTGTTTTCAAAATTATGTACAGTGGGAATTGGTTTCACTTTAAATTGCACTGAAACATCAAAGACTTCAAAGTTTGCATACCGTGTCTGTGATGTAAAGAAAACATTAAACACGTAGTCTAATGTAAAGTAGCAATAAATCAGTCATAAAACATAACTGCACATATTGCTTCTCATTTATGTACATACAGTGTTAATTTGGGTAAGAACAGCACTAAATATTTAATAATTTTTTCATGATATGTGAAATGAGATATTCTCAATCTTTCTCTATAGTTGAGATTAAACTATATTCTTATTGTCTTTAGGGAAATTTTTAAGCTAGAAAACATAACTTATATTTTACATGTAAAATTGAAAAATAAATAAATAAATAAACCAACAACTTGAAGAAATAGGTCCTGATGAATTCATGATTTTTATAACAATGATAAATCATTTACTGTGTGTTTCCTCAAAATGAAATATAAATTGTTTGTCCTTCTTATGTGCAGCCTAGAGGATAACAGCAATCCTTCTTTCCAAACTAGTTCCTTCCCTTCCCACCTGTTCTATACATAAGTAAGGATAGCAAATCTGTTTCCAGTTCTGTAGTTTGTACAAGAAAATTCAATGCAGTCTGTCATTCCCTGAGCATTGTGAGACAGCTGGATTGTGCTGCCTTTATACAGGACACAGTGGTGATGCATGGGAAAGGTAGCAGAGGTCAGCAGAGGGCCAGGGTACTATTTGTCATGTGGCTCTTTTGTATTTTGTCTCATTTCTCCACTAGAAATTTCCCTTCTCATGGTGTCTATCCTGTATTTTCCATCAACAGCAAAATATTCTAGTTGCTGTCTGGAGGAAGGTTTGCTATGAAGAACACAGGGGATACATTTATGGTATGTTGAATCCTAAAGGTCAAGAAACACCACAACACAGAGTTAATGGAACACAATCTTTAAGATGAGGTATGAATTGAAAACATACTTTCATCATGGGAGGCTATGGATTTTACCAGAGAAACTTGCTATGGTGTGTGAAGTGGTTACATAAAGACATTTTTAACAAAATATTCAGATAGTTCTGTTCCTTTTACTGAGCTGTTCACTCATTGCACACTGAGCTTCTGTGGATGCTTCTTTGTGCTAGGCAGAGAGGAATTCAGCAGCAAATAAAACAGTTCTCACAGTCATGAACTGAAAAGACATTTTGGCGATAAACATACTTTTAAAGTCACATAAAGTACACTCTTACAATTGTGATAGGTGAAGGGAAGGAGATCTCAAATGTCTAGGACACCATATGTCATGAAAGATGATGAGGTGGTTTGACATTACCATGTAATTATAGATATTAATAGGAAAGCAGATGGACTGGCAGGGTATAACTAATGACTGTGCTTTGTAATTTTCCTCAAATGCTAAACAATCTTTCTGAAGAGAGAAAAATTGAAAAATTACATTTGTTGAATTATTTGCCTAGAGATCTTGCTAGGGTCTTTTCTATATTTTGATTAATAACTTAGAGAAAAAGAAAGGATTTTTCCTACTACCCCAAATGAGGAAAATGTTATGAATTGGTATTACAATAAAGTCTGGTCTAACTTGCACTGAAGGAATTATGACTGAGAAGTTTCTATTCACTATGATACCAAGAATAAAAAAACCCATGAAATTATTAGAAGTGTTTCTACTCAGATTGATAGCTAGAAAACTAAAGGGGTAAAACCTACATACCATCATCATGCAAAGATTTGTATGCAAATGCTCAGAGTAATCTTATGCCCGAAACTGGAAATAACCAAATTTCCATGCACAATCATGTTGTAGCCTCAGTGAAATAATATCCAACAATGAAAAGGAATTAATTATTGAAACATGCAACAAAAATGAATGTTAATATCACTATTCTGAGTGGGAAAAAAGAGACACAGAAGAATAGATATTGCAGATTTCATTTTTACAACATTATGGACTCCACAAACTTATTGTGGTACAGAGAGCACGTGGGTGGTTATAGGGATTGGGTTGAAGGTTGGCTGGTCCATGCAGTCCCTACCCTAGTGACCTTCTATCTCCTCGCATGCTTCTACTGTCAGTCTATAAAAGCTAAATGCTCAGATTTTCCACATGTATCTCAGCCTGAAGTGACAAGTGACCAATGCTCCACTAATCAGATACAAAAGAACATGCATCAGTATCATCTATTTCTTACCCAGTTAAGGACAGGGTGGAGGGCAGTCCTCTTGCTATCATTAGGAAAAAAACAAGCACAAAAATGGAATGACAATGAGCAGTCTGAGCCTGGGTGCTGTCCTTTTCTGGATTTATCAAGTGGGTGCAGGGAAGACGTTAATTTAATTATTCATTTATGTTTTTTAAAATTTTTCCAGCTTTATGGAGATACAATTGACAAAACCATTTATATTTAAGGCATGTGTTAGGATGATTCGATATGCCTGTGTTGTGAAATGATTGTCACAAACTGATTAGTTGACACATCCATCACCTCACCAGCTTTATTTTTGTGATGAAAACACTTGAAGACCTGCTCTCTTAGCAAGTTCAAGCGTACAATCAATTTTTACTGTAATCCTCACCAAGAGGAACCGCAGACCTGTTAATTTGCAAAATGACTGTAGTGTTCAGTCAAGAACCTGGCCGTCCGTCGTATCTTTGGTTTTATGTCTCTGGGTCTTGAGTGTTTTCTCCAGTACATTTGTGCCTCATCTGTTTGGAGAATTTCCCCTTAAATTCCTCAGACATCATTGTCCCTGCGAAATTGTCCCTGTCCTCTCCTCTGCATCATTCCCTCTAATTCTATGTGCACATATTTTTTCTATTTCTCTGAACAAACTCTGGAGTCCTCGTTTCCCTTCTTCCCTGACACTGCGAGACCTAGCATATTTTAGCCACTCAGTACATGCCGGTGGGACTGAACATTTTAGAATGCTCAAATGAGTCAAATTGTGTGGAATCCAATTAACTGGAGTGGTATGTGAACAGAGCACCTCTTAAAGAGCAGGATGTCAGTAACACAGGCGGAGACTAAGTGGATGTGAGAGGTACCGCATTGGAGAAGAAGGGCAGCATCTGATATTCAGAAGATATTTACCCTGAGAGCTTGAACTTGAACAATTTACCAAGCAAATAAAATGTTAACAGAACTAGGAAAATTAGAAAGAAGACCTAAATGTGGAGGTAAATGATGAATTCTGCTTTTGATTGGTTTTCTTTGAGAAGCAAATTTAGCAATTAACTTTTGGAAGAAAGTCACATTTCATACTTCATGGTAGTCACAAAATGGCATTTGCTTAATCCATTTATCTTAACAGGCAATCATTAAGGCAAAGAATAAGAAATAAATGAAAGACTTAAAAATCCGGGCAAATAAGATTTGAAAATATATAAACTAATACCAAAGTGACATTTGTTTCCATCTGTTCTCCATCAGGAAGCTGTAAATCTGCACAGCCAAGGCTCTGCATATGTGCGTATGCCTGCATGTGTGTGTGTGCTTATTAAGGCGGTAACAGAGCAGCATGATGCTTTTCATTATGCATTTGCTTTTTATAATTTTACTTTATGCTTATTTAATGCATATGTTTTTATTCTTTGAATGATCAAAACTCTTTTATAGTCATTAAGATCACACCAGATTTCAGGCAGCACAAACATGAAGAAAGCTCTCAAAGAATGCTGGGATATTTGTAAAAGGTGATTTTTTCCTCTCCTGTGTTGTCTCCACATCTAGTGAGTGCAATGGAACAAACATGCATTACACGGGTGTGAACACATTTCTGGACAAACAATTAGGACTAAGGGTGGGAAGATCCGCAACTGAAAATTAAAGGGTCACTCCTGTCCTCTCCTGATTACATACACACGCACTCCCACACAGAGGTCCTGGGAGAGCAGTAGCTCCAGAAAAGGCATTTCTTTCCAGAAATTGAATGAAAGAAAAAAAAGAGAAGGATGGCGGAAGAAAGGAAGGGAGGAAGAAAGGAAGGTGGACAGGTGGGCAAGAAGACAAAAAAACAGGAAGAAAGGAAGAAAAGCACCTAGGGAACCTGGGAAAAACCAGATTTCTGATGCTACCGCTCACTTGACCAATTGACCTCTACTTCCTATGGGGGCATCTCAAGTGCAACCTTGTAAGCTCAGGTGACCAGAGTGCAGCCTGCCATTCAACGTGCCACAGAAGTACAGAGCTTGGTATTTACACCCAGGTCTGTCAGTCATGGGTGAGGAACAGCCCCTCCATCCCTAGTACTCTCAGACTCCTGGGCCCATGGGCAGAATGGTTCCCGGTCGCCACATAAGGAAGGAGAAGGCAATTAGGGCTGAGTCGTCCTGCATACAGTTGTCAAGGCTACTGTGTGTGGCCAGTGCACGAGGACACCTGTGGAACAAGCCCCTGATGACCTGGGACAACAACCCAGGCATGGCTGTTCTTCCTCACAGTTGTGACAGTTCTTATAAAATACACTCTGAGCACAGCGTCCTCAGATATAGAAAATACCTCCAGAACAGTCTGGCGGTGCGGTCGTCCCACCTAGAGCAAAATATTCTACCAAGTTTGAACTCTGAGTTAGGTGTCGGTGGGATGTATCTGTCCAGGTGGCGCGCTCTGGGGGTCTCTCAGCTTAGTACACTCGGGGTGTGGGCAGGGAGGAGACCCCCTTGGCCCTGTGATGCTTGCTAAGCTCTGAGTACTGGTCTGCCCTGGGTCCTAAGCTGTGGTTCATCATCACTGCCTGTCTGTGGGGACATTATCTGCTCTGCCTGGCTTGTTGAGAGTCCTGTGTGATGCTGGATGCACGCACTTGGACAGTACCTGCTCTAAACATTTTATAAAAGTGAAATTTATATAACCTGTAAATAATGCATCTATTGCCCACTGCTTCTAAGAAGTAAACTTCCTGATGGCAGAATAATAAAAATTTAACTTAATCTCCGTGAACACTCTGCTGTTCCAACTAACAGGTCCTGAAAAGGAGGTGGCCGACGTGGAAGGAGCAGAAGACAACAGGAAGGGAAGGATGCAGTGCAGCGCAACACGCGGAACTGTGGATTTCCCTCCACCAGCAGGCCCTCATCCCTCAGATGACCCTTTGGAAAGAGCCCAGAAACCGCTCCTTTTAGCCGTCCTCTCATCACTTGCAGAAAGTTGGACTATGCTAAGAAGAAGACGTGAAGGGAAGGGGTGATGGGAAAAAGAGGGCAGAGGGAGAGCAAGAAAGAAAGAGGCGGAGGAGAGGGACTGGGGAGAAGGGGAAGGCGGGCAGCACAGGAGAGGTCAGGATCAGGAGTGCCCTGTGATGGGGGAGGGGGTGCAGAAAAGGCAGGAAGAGGGACGCAGCCTGGAGGGAGGGGGCCAAGGCAGACACAGGCACCAGGCGGGGATCAGGGGACAGCATCTCAGGAAAAGAGAAAGAGAGGGGGGTGTGCTGAGGAAGAGGATGGACTTGTCTGAGAAAATGAATCAATATAAAAGCCTTTTGGAGGAGCCTAGTGGATTGGGAAGGAGGAGCTGGTAGGGCAGCAAGGTGGGTAAGTCTTTGAGGGTGGAAAGCAATATGATCTGGTCTTACACCCCCACCTACCAAGTGTTAGGAATCCTGAAATAGTCTTAAACTGTAGTTTTTATGTGGATTTCTTTTGCCAAACTCTGGCTTTTCATTAAGCTACCCAAGGTCTTTCTTACATAATCAAGTTTGTGAACAGCAGCTCTGAAACGTGTACAAAGAATTAAATGGCTCACAACCTGAAGCTGGCACTTAGGCCCAGCATGTCTGCAGGGTTGCGTATGCATCTCCTGTTGTGCATGAGAGCCCACGAGCACATGCAAATACACACACACACACACACACACACACACACACACACACACAGTGACCCACACCTGTAATCCCAGAGGCTTGGGAGGCTGAGGCAGGAGGATTACAAGTTGAAAGCCAGCCTCAGCAAAAGCGGAATGCTAAACAACTCAATGAGATCCTGTCTCTAAATGAAATATAAAAAGAGCTGTGGCTGTGGCTCCTCAGTTAAGCACCCCTGGATTCAAGCCCCATACCAAAAATAAATAAATAAATAAAGTTAGAAAATCATGAAGAGAATGCAAAAGTGGATTTTAAACATAATGTTAGTGAACACTTTGGTAGCTAAATGCTAATAAATAAAATGCAAATATCTGAGTATGATGATTGATGTTTCAGTATATTTCAGGAACAATGTCACATGGTGTTTATCAGCTCTAAACCAAATTTGAAAGGAATTAATGAGTGGGGAAAAAAGAAGCCAAAATTTTTAAAAATGAGTAAAATATAGTAATATCTGCTTTACCTGAGTTCTATTATTTTAAGGTTGCTTTTAAAAACTAGTAGGCAAAATCAAAGGCTTTATAATTTACTGTAACAAATGCATAGTGCAATGAGAAGTCCTTTCAAGACAAAAACAAAACAAAACAGAGAATATGCAGATATTTGGAATCCAACATAATTCCACCTATGTTGGGTCTTATCTATTTTTATATGAATAGGAACCAAAACAAGGATGCACTAGGTTACTTAGTTTTATTTTGCTTGATTTACGAAGTATTTTATGGTTCTTATTTAACATGGAAGATTTCTCATAGAAAGTCCCATGAAAATCATTAAGAAGGTACCATATATTTCCAGTGCCAAAGAGAAGGTTGTTAATTGGTCAGTGTTGATAGTTTATTTACATAAATCATGAACCCATTCACTAAATATTCTCTTCCTAAATAGCCGCAATTTTAGACTTGAATTATCTAAATAATTGACTCCATTTTTCATCTGAGCTTGCCATTGTACACACAACCTTTGACTTGAAGATGAATATGAGCTTTTGTGAGTTTAGCTGACATTACCAAATCACTTATTTTCTTAGTGATTTTTATCTAATTACAGTCTTAATCTAAAATAACTTATTTTCCCTAACCCCACAGCAAGCCACTGCTGACATCATGCTTCAAATTCCAAAACACACACTACATATCAGGAAGACGTTGGCTGGCTCACTGGAATTCAGTTGGGAAATGTAACAAGGCTTTTACAAAAATAAAATGTGGTGGAAGAGAGTCATGCATTTTTTTGAATGGAGTGGAATTAAAGCAAATTTAAACAGTTTGTTTTCTATGGTATTTCTGACTGAGTTAGTTTATCACTTTGACATCATTGGTTCTTTACTAAATGCTACAAGAACAAACAAATGAAGACAGTTATGTTTCTAATTGATAATATTTGCCAGAAAAAGAAGCAAACTGATTTGCATGTTTTCTTTTCATTTCTTAAGTTTTGCCATGATCCCCCCCCCCCAGTTCTAGGGCGAGGGGAGGGGAGAGCTCTCTTCTGCTATTTTACGGCTAGCATTCCCACTGCCACTGACAGCCATAATTAGTCAGAACAACAACAGTGATACTCGCACACGAACTTTCCCAGCCAACAAAAAAGATTTGGAATTTTTACTTATCTGGAGTTGAGCTTGAGTTTCCAATTTCTCCTCGTCAACTTTCCATCGTGTATAAATCCCAGGAAAATAAATGTCATACTTGATTAATTGTATTGTTTTCACATTCATAGTGTATGCAATAAATTTTACTTATATTTGTAAATTAAGTAGCCTGGTGTGCCTATATATGAGTTCTTCATCTCTGTGGTTTGTGGATCTTCTACCAGTAGCAGAAACTTCCTGGGATAGTTGGAAATATGTGGTTATCTATCCTGTCGCTCCAAGCTGTGAGGTAAATCATAGGGTCTGGCTGGGAAATTTACATTTGTAAAGGCAATTAGTGACTATTTTGTCCTCTAATGTTTAGGAAACCCACTCAAATTTCATATCTGTGTACCTGTGTACACTTACGTACATAAACATGTGGTGCCTACACACATACATGTGTATATAAGGCTTGTAGTTGAAGTTCTGCTTCGCATTATCTATTGCAGTTAGCTTTATACTGTCTGAGAGAACAGAGGGCTTCCTCATTCTCTCCAACCACTGTTGCCTGAAACCCTTTGTCAATGGGTTTGTGTCTGCAGTAGTTTCCTAGGACTGCTGTCTCAAGGTGCCACACATTTTGTATCTTCAACAATAGGAATTTATTGACCCGAAGTTATGGATAGTCGTTCCAAATCAAGGTTGGGCAGGGCTCTGCTCCCTCTGAAGCCCTGTGAAAGGATCCTTCTTTGTCTCTCCTGGAGTCTGGGTTACTTACACTCTTTGGCATTCTCTGGTGTGTAGATGTATCGATTAGTGTTTGTCTCTGTGTTGGGCTAATTCTGTTCAAATGTCCTTTATAAGGCTAATCCTAATACAACACGACCTCATCTTGCACTCACACCTACAAAAGACCCTATTTCCAAATTAGGTAGCAGTCATAAAATCTGGGGCTTGGACTTTAATTCATGTGTTTGGGTCAGACACAATTCATACGGGGGCCTAGGTCTTGAATACATGATTTGGACAGACACAATTCAACTCACAACGATGTCTATAAACATCATAATTAAAGGGGGAAAGAGTTATATTTGTCAGGAGCTTTTATTTATTTTTCTAATATCTGTTTTTAGTTTTTTTTCTTTGTAAATATCTATGTTAATTATTATCAATAGTTATCTCTAATGATAGAATACTCAAATCTCAGAACATAAAAAATGGCACACAAAGAACAGCTCTGGGGATTTGTAATTTAGCTGAAAAATAAAATCCATACATAAAAGAGTTCAATGAACAGGCATAGTACCAAATGGTTACCAATAAAACTAAAAGATAGGGGCTGGGATTGTGGCTCAATGGTAGAGCACTCCCTTCACACGTACGGGGCCCTGGGTTCGAATCTCAGCACCATAAATAAATAAATAAATAAATATGTTGTGTCCAGCTACAACTACAAATAAAATAAAAGATAATTACCATGAGGCAGGCTAGGAATGGGCATGTAAGATGGTAGCATTCCGGTGTGGGAAACAATGTGAGAAATGTGTTAAGTTTGGAGCTAATAAAATACACAGTTCGTTTTGATAACAAGGAGTTATTTATGTAGGGAGAATACTTGGGGTATGCTTTGGACAATGGTTGAAAACAGCATTAGGAAAAAAATCATAGCACGATCAAATTGGAAACCTTGAATCCTAGAGGACCATAAAGAGTCCAGAGTTTAGCATACAGCTAATGTCGGGGTGAAGTCTCTTTCTCCTAATACACTGGGGCCATTAGTTTTTTCTCAAAAATGTGTTCACAGTCTGCCCCTAAACTTGTGATTAATTTTAAATGTTGGATTTCAATCGGTAACTCTACTAACAAGCTTGGTCTCACTAGTAGTGCCTTCTTTCTTAAATCTGAGGCATTACTTTTACTTTTCTAGGACTCAATAGTAATCCTATTACCATAAAACTCATCAGTTTCTGGGTTCCTCTATGCTCTTGCTATAACCAACCAGGAAATGTTTTTCTTCTTCATACATTTCCAGAATAATTGGAAATAGGCTCACATCAATCAACACTTGCCCACCCACAGTTTTCAATGGGATCAATTGTATTTTTCTTAAGTATTTAGCAATCAAAGTAAGCCTGTTTAGGAAAAGGAACCACTCACATTCTGAATGTTCTTGCCCTTGAACCAGAAGTAGTTGAAGGCACAGAGATGGCCATAATTCATTTCAAGTTGTGGCTCAGTTATCATGTTTAGCAGCAGTTGCATGGCTTGTGCACCAGGACAGAGGTGAAGTTGCCTGGGTTTCAAAGCATTTCCTAGGTCTCTGAGATGCACACAGCACCTTCTACTCTGGATGGATGCAGCACCTTGCAAGGTGGCCAGATTCTCCAGTCCAATCAGAAGCAGCCTCCTTCTGACTGTACCAACTGTAAGGGGCTCTTAAAGATACAAGATTGATTTTCACTAGTCCATTTACTGTTAAGACCTTGTCAGAACAATAGGAGGGATAAAACCATTGAATCAAAATGCTTTTGGTCATTAGGGGAAAATGTGAAAATTCAAGAATACTCTTATACCTTGATCATTTTGTTCAGTGGAAAGTAATTCCTCATCCTTTAACACATTTCAATGTAAACTGTAAAATTTAAATGCAGTATAAATTTGCATCTTTTTTTCCCAAAAGAATAAACACATCATATATTACAGGTTTTTTGTCCCCTCAAAAAATATGTTGAAATATTAACCCTAGTACCGGTGAATGTGAGTTGATTTGCAAATAGGATTTTTGCAGATGTAATGAAGCTAAAATGAGATAATTAAGGTAGGCTCCCATACACTGACTGCCATCCTTATAAGAAGAGAGACGTTTCTACAAAGGCACAGAGAGAAGATGGCCATGTGATGACAGAGACAGAGACTGGAGCCATGTGCCTGCCAATCAAGAAATGCCGAGGAAGAGAGGCAAAGAAGGCTTGCTTCAGCCTTTGGAGACAGCTGCCCCTGCTCACAGCTTGATTAGAGAACTTCATCTCCCAGAGCCACAAGACAATGCATTTCTCTTGGGTTTGTTTTTTAATAACTTTTTTTTTAATGTGGTGCTGAGGATCAAACCCAGGGCCTTACAGGTGTTAGGCAATTGCTCTGCCACTGAGCCACAATCCCAGCCCCAATTTAGCCACCAGTTTTCTGCTACTTTGTTACAGCAGTCCTACACTCTTTTTCCAATTTTTAAAAAATTTCAAAATTCTCAAAGCAATTTGTCAACTTCTACATTTTCTTTCCTTTCCTCCAAAATAAATTAATTCCAAACAAAAAGGTAAAGTGGCACTAGAGCTGTGAACTCCTCGTATAAGGCAGATAACAGGCAGCTGCAGAGGAATGTTGACTAGGGAGTAGGGGTTGGGATTTTTAATTGATTAAGACTTAAAAAAAAGAAGGCACTAAGTAAAACTAGAGGCCATGAATGAAAGGAATGAAGAGAATGAGGGGAACAGAAAGGAGGCAACAAAGAAAGAAAAATGGAAGAAATGAAGGGTGTTCCTCCTGTAGTAACAAGATACAGAGTCATCACAATGATCCATGTAGAAATGGGAATGAAAAACAGAATGAAGAAATCATTTAAAAGAGGTATTGAAATTTTTTTTATGAGCTATATTAATCTCCCTGAATCTCAGAAACAGAAAGAACTCAGTTAACTGTAGCCCTGCAAAACTGAGTAGGAAAATTCATCAGTAGTGTACTGTGACGCCATTTGGAAGTAGAAGCTTGTTTAGGTGAGATACAAAGGAAAACATAAAGAGCTAAATTTGTGTATACTGAATTTAAAGTAAGCTAAACATATCACTTAGGTACTGAATTCAGAAAGTCTTTGCATAGATCTGGAAAAAAAGGGGACAGAGGCTGTGAGTGCCCCCCACTGGGTCGAGGTCCAAGGAGCAGGACTCCTGGCTTATCCAGGGCTTGGCTCTGTTATTCTTATATTTTGGTTCTCATCTTCATGCTTTTAAACTTGCTTCTAGACAGTCAGTTTTCACATTCAAATTCCAAACAAGACAAAGGAAAAGAAGAAAGAAACAAAATGAGCATGCCAACTCTGAAGATCTTTAAAACATTTTTCCAGGAACTATAACTTGCCACTCCACCATGGCCCCATGTCTCTTTATGTCCAAAGAGAGAGGAAGCAAAGATGGCAGCAAGACAGAGGAGAGGAAGCAGGTCCACAGCTAGCAGCCTCTGCCATGGGACACCCCCGTCTGCTCAGTTTACTTGATTGTTGAAATATGATCTAATTCACATTCCCTGCCAGGGGCTCAGCTCCAGAAATTTCAGTATTTTCTTTTTTAGTGAGTTTTAGGGAAAGCCTGTAGATTTAAGCTAGTAAATCACAAAGTACAGTTATTATTGTCTAAACATTTGCGTGTTAGCATGCCTGTGTGTACTTTCCTGCTTTCTGAAGAGTGATATGAATCATTGCTGCCATTTGTTCTCAGTAGTATGTTTTTCTTACATCTTCTATTAACATGAATAATTAAAAGTTAAAGGTAAGAAAACATAAAAGCAAACTTTACCCTTGTCGATGATATAACTTCAATCATTCTTTTCTTTTCCACTTATCAGCACACAGGTAGTGGAGCAAACAGTAACTTTTCAAATGTGCATCATTGAGTTGTTTTGCTCAGAATATTATGTGAAAACCTAATGTCCTAAGTCACGGTACAGTTAATTACAAAATTGCCCATGATACAGAGAAAAAAAAACTTCTTTAAATACTTTCAAATATAAGGAAACAGAATAGTTTGTTCAACATTCACTCAATAAATATTTAATTTTTCCCTAGTGCCAGACATTATGCTCAGCTCTGAAGACAGATCCAGAGGTAAATAAAACAATTTGAGAATCAATATTGTTCAAGCAGTTTGTGGCCAATGCAAATAACATATCTACTGTGTTCAGACTCTAAGGCATTTTTGTTCATGATATTTTTTGCACAACAAAAATACAGCATCCACATGGAAAATGTGTTTTGTGGAAATGAAAAGGTGCTAGGAGGTATTTGCTCCAGCTAGTACTTGTCGGGACCACCCACCTAGCAGGCTGGTGGTGTGTTGAGGTGAACTGATCCTTGTGCTGAGTGTGATAGGCTAAAAACAAAGAAAAAAAGAGAAAGAAGTCAACGTGGAGGGTACTTTCTGCACTATTTTCTCATGTAGAGGTCAGAGGCTTGCCCTTAAACGCATAACTCTTGATCTGTTTAAATAAAGTCCTGTCTGTATTCGTCACCTGGCTCCCAGCAGCACTGAGCACTGAATTCCCTGACACAGTGGAGATTCGGTGGCCTGTTAGAAAATGCTCAAAGTCTTCGCAACCTTAGAATCACTGAATTGGCACAGAAGTTAAGATGAGGAGGCAGGTACAGATGCATGGCCTTCTACCAGGAACCCTGGGTTCATTTGAAGTTTAATTCAATAAGAGAATCTTAAACAATCACACATAAGAATGCCCCCCTCCCTGCCCCGCCACGTTGTCAGTATATAAAGTCCCTTTCAGTACAGTTACATCAGCTTACACTGGAGGTGAATTCGAATATATGTCTTGCAATATGTAAATAAAAAACAGGGCAGTTCTGAGATTATGATGTATGGTCATGTTAAAAAAAAAAAAGCACCTGTGCTGTTTCCCATTGTAGGGAATATTGTCTTACAGGTTTTCTCCTGAATGCTGTGCATTGTAAGAACACAGAGTCAGGGTGGTAAAACACATATAGCAAAACATGCTGTAATTCAAAGTCCCAGAAATTCTCTTTCTAATTTATCCACACAGTATCATTTGGGGGCTTCCAGTAAATTAAATTGTGGGAATAGCAGTGTCTATAGAGGCAGAAATATTTCATGGACCATGGGCAATGAGGTCAGCCACTCAAGGTATTCCCAGGACATACAAAGGTTATAATGACATTGAATCATGTCAACCTTCTGCAGGAGAACAGATGAGACATTTTCAGATAATAGGAGCAAAAAATACACATATAATTAAAACAATGCTTTATGTTTTAAGTTATAATTCAGAGAATTCTACTATTGTGACCATTAAATCCAATTAAAGAATTGTCTTATCAGCTTACAGTTTTGTTAGAAGCCTAGTCAATATAAGATCAGGTAGAGTGAAGAAAGCATAAAGATGAGAAGTCTGGATAGAGAGGTTTTTGCCATCAGAGACGCTCCAGGACTTCTCTCAGCCTGGTTTTCATCAGCAGAATTTACAGCTTTACATCCTGACCTGACCTGAACAAACCAAAATGAAAATTCATATTAATTAGGAATTTGCCCTTTCCAAGGACCATATGGTGGAAAAACTACACACACCCTGTTTAAAAATGAATAATTGTAATGCTTAGTTAATTGATAGAGTATTGATTTACAATTTCTCCTTTATATTCTGAAAGCTTCCAGAGGAGCAGCAAATTACCACATCTCATTATGGATGAGAGCCCTGGCTGATGCCCAAGTTGCCCTGTAACTTCTCTGAGTCCTATTTTCTCCACATTAAAATATAAATAATACCCAGTTTGGAGGGTTATGGAAAAGGGTTAAATTTACATATAAAAATTTAAAAATATATATCATTTAATTTAATATATATAAATATATATATATATATATATATATATCCATATGTCCTATGTATCTGTGTATATCTCATGTAACCTGAGTTTAAAATATTAGCTTCTACTAACATCACCATTGTAAAATCCATCATTAATATGTAGAAAAGTCTTTGATTTATGAACTTTAACATGTCAGCTCATATCTGAGGGTTTCCAGTCCAATGTTATGTATAGCTATAGTTCTACTATGGATTGGATCATTTCTGACACAATTGTTTTTAATTATTTAATTTAGAAGAAAGTAAGTGTAATAAACAAAATATCTAGATGTTTAAATCTGCCTATTTTAAAATCTACCTTTATTAAACTGAGTAAAAATATGTTGTTAAAATAAAGCCAACATCATCCATCTAATTAATAAGGAAAAAAGTTGGCTATGTTTTGTATCATTATTTTTTTCCCTTTATCTAAAATAGCCAATCTAAGAGGGGGAGCATGGGAGGATTAGATGAATTCTAGATAGGGAAGAGGGGTGGGAGGGAAAGGGAGGGGGCAGGGGATTAGCAAGGGCGGTGGAATGTGATGGACATCATTATCCAAAGTACTTGTAAAAAGACTCGAATTGGGTGTCAACATAATTTATATATAAACAGATATGAAAAATTGTGGTATGTATATGTAATAGGAATTGTAATGCAAAGAAAAAAAGTACATGTATAAAGGCATGAATTGGCATGAACATACTCTATATACAAAGATATGAAAAATTGTAATCTTTATGTGTAATAAGAACTGTAATGCATTCCACTGCCATGCATTTAAAAAAAATAAAATCAATAAAACTAACAAAATAAAATAAAATACCAATCTACTCATGGGCTAATGACCACTAAGGATTTGGGAGGTGAAAAAATAGTTTGAGACACATTGTTATAATCATAGTTCTTCTCAGATATATGTAAAGTTAGAACTATCATTAATATGATCATTATTAAACACAAAACTAATTTGTAGAAAACGACTTTTTACAAGTTTCAAAATACATTAGCTCATACCCTGCAGCTTCCAGTTGGAGATAATATGTAACAGTGATCATCTTGCACTAGGAGTCTGTGAGCAATTTGAATAAAGCAAAAGATCCAAGGAATCATATATCATTTTGCTTCAGGGCAGAAAAAGTAATATCTTTTTCTCAGCTCCCACATAGTTCACGGCTGACACTCCTGTAACAAATGTCAGCTTATCAAGAGGAAAACATAGCAAATTTAATATGTCTTACTTGACACAGTGGCCTTCAGAGATGAAGACCCAAGATCCTGGGAGAATCCTATTCTTATGGACATTCATGCAGCAATGTTATTGGGGAGCACTGGATGTGATTGAGTGGCAATAGGAGGGGGAAGTTTGCAAGGCCTCTATGGTCAGATAGAGAGAGAAAAAACACGTTATGCACTGGAAAAGAAAGAGACATCACCATAGGAAGGAACCCAAGGAGGCGTGTTGTACGAGAATACAAAGTAGATCTGCCAGACAGAATTTCAAATGTCCAGTTAAGTTTTAATTTTAGATAAATAAAAAATATTTGGTTATTATAAAAATGTTTCATGCAATATTTATGGCATAAAAATAGCTGTTTAAAAAATTTGTGTATCTGAAATACAGGAAGTGCTTACAAAATTAATAAATACCAGATGAATGAATGTCTACATGGGGAATTTAAGTACTAGGGTTTAAAGATAAAATTTATATTACCATTTAAAAAACTATTATCAAAACAAACTATTCAAGTAAAAGACAGTTTATTTTTATGTCGTGAATAAAATATTAGGAGATCATTTATGTTTTTAAAGTTTATGTATTTTCTCTATATTCCACATGCCAACCATTTTTATCTAGCAGTTTAATAAGATAAAAAGAACAATTAATTGATAAATTACAGGTGAAGTGTTACTAAGACATTAGGTTTCAGAAAATTCCTATTTGCTTACAAATCATAGCAATCTTTTTTACATTAAAATATTATTAAATATTCATTGAACATTTTTCTTCATGAATTATGGCACATGGAAATATTAATTGAATTATTGTTTATAAGTAAAGTCACTACAAACATGAGAAAGACACTAAACTTACTGGTGAGAGATTCACAAGTAACTATAAATATTTAAATAAAATCCACAGATCCAGCTGCTGTGTTTAGCACTCAAATGAAAGTATATGTCCATTTTTTTTAATTTGTAGAATTTTACTGAGAAAGCTATACACGAAAACTCACTTTTGTTTTAAAAAATTCATATATATTATTTCATAAGTCCTAAGCAAACTCTCTGCAACTGTATACTTAATACATCTAATGCCATTTAAAATTGCAAATTAAAACAGTTTTCTCTACATGCCTTCAAAGACTCTCTCACACACACAGGAAGAGATAGAAAGAGATTCACTTTTCCTCCCTCCTAATCAAAAATAAGGAATAGTCCTGGACATCTCCAGTATGTCAACTATTTTTATTGACAACTGAGTTAGCAAGGAGATGCATTTTAATAGCTAAACATAGTACATATTTTGGAAACACAATGAATTAAATACAAGGCAAAGAATGAGCATAAAAGTCAACAAGATATTAAATAGGTTTTGACGGATTCCAATATGAAATAGCAACAAAAGAAGGAATTGTAATTAAACAATGTTTTAATAAGGGACTTTGATTTTTGTGTATATTTGGGGGGAGCTTTTACGTAGACAGTCTTGTAAATGCAAACAGAGATGGTTTTATTTCTTCTTTTACAACATATATACCTTTAATTCCTTTTTCTTACAATGAAGAAATGACCAGAGCTTCTCCAGGTGTTAAGCTGTGAGAACTAACCTCCTTGCCTTGCTCCTGTCTTAGAGGAACGCTCCCATCTTGTTCCCTGCAGCAGGATGTTAAGTGAGGTAGACTTTGTTGTGGTGATGTTAAGTGCTGTTTATTAAGTAAACACAATTCCAATACATCACTGTCTTGCTACAAGTTTTTTCGTTTTTTTTTTTAAGGTATGAGTATTTGATTTTTTATCAAATGTTTTTCTTTTGTGTGTGTGTGTGTTTGTACTAGAGATTGAACTCAGGGGCACTCGACCACTGAGCCACATCCCCAGCCTTATTTTGTATTTTATTTACAGACAGAGTCTCACTGAGTTGCTCAGGCCTCACCTTTGCTGAGACTGGCTTTGAACTCATGACCCTCCTACCTCAGCCTCCTGAGCCTCTGGGATGTGCCACCGTGCCTGGCTTATCAAATATTTTTCTGATCCAGTGAGACCAAATGATTCTCCTCTCCAGTGTGTTTGTGTGGTAGGTTCCAGTAAAATTGGAATGTCAAAACATCCTACTTTTTGATAGAGCAGAATTCTTTTACAAAATTGGATTCCATTTCTTCATATTTTGTTGAAGATTTTTGCATCTAAATTCATGAGAATTTTTGAGCAGTGGTGTTTTTGTTTTGTTTGTGCGTGCTTTGCTTTTGGAATAAAGGTGGTTCTGACCCTCTTCTGGTACTAATTCTACTCTTCACTCATCCTTTACCGTCCCCTGCACTGTTTGTGTTGGTGAGTTCTATTTGTCCCTGGGTTCTCTGCTTCTGTGGTGTGTCATCATCACCCTGCTCTCAAGTGCGTCCACTGGGTCTTCAATTGGTGTTTTGACATTTTTCAGTTCTATAATTTCCTTTGGTTCTTATTCAAAAACTTCAATTTTTGCTGAGTTTTTCTATTTTTTTTTTTTGCATTTTATTTAAGAGACTTTGTAATTGCGTTGAATTGATGATAGCTGCTTTAAAAACCTTTTCCAAAATCCCAATATGTATTTATTTCTAGATTTTCTTTCCTCAAGTCTGTTCTGGTTTCTTTGTTTCTTAGTATGGTGGGTGATTTTTTTTTTATTCTTTCCTGGACATTTTGTCTGTCCTGATGGGTGAGTAAAACTTCTTTGTAAATCTTTTATCAGGCAGTCCTCTTGTTTAGGCTTCACATGCAGACTCTGGCCTACATTTGTGGGTTCTGTAATTACGTTTAAAGTTTTAAAACTATGAGTTAGTCAGCTTGGTTTATCTGGGGGTGCCTGAAGGGACATTGCTGTCAGCCAGTGCCCTGCCTACTCGACCATTTACAGCAAAGCACTTACACATGATATCCAGACAGGAGATAGTGACTTAATATGGGGGTGGAGTGGGGACACTAAATGTGGCTTAAGGAAAAAATGTGTTTAATCTGCACTTATATGCCTAGAAAACATTATAATAAAAATTATTTTCAGAAGACAAAATATGTTACTAATTTGTGTGTGTGTGTGTGTGTGTGTGTGTGTAATATTAGTGAACTCGTGCTTACAGATTAATTACATGAAGTTATAAAATTGCCTACAGGAAGAAATTTATTTACTAATAATATGTCAACTGTAAACCTGCCACATGAATTTCTGGGATTTTAAAAGTTGTAGTTTGGGCATTAAATTACTAATGTCCAATTATATATCATATTGTTGCTTCATCACAAGTAAAATTAATTCTAAATAGTTTAAATGACAAAATAAATCAAAGATAGACCTTAACAAAATCTAAACAGAAAACACAATTATAAATTTTTAAATTTGAAAAATGGGAAATTCTACAATCTACCCATTTGCTCCTCTTGAATTGATTTTAAAAGAAAAGGCTCAGGTAAGAAATAAAAACAAAATTGGTAGTCACTTATTAATTAGCATTTGTCTTTAGGTTAATTGTGTATTAGTAAATTAACAATAAAGAATAATAAAATTCTCATCTTCACAAATTTTTAAAAACAATATTGGCTAATAATTTTCAAATTAAATATAAGACTCATGTTAATCTAGAAAAGACTTTCTTAATTGCACCTCTCCAGTTAAAAAAATTTAGTTAACATCATATAATTTCTCGTGATTAAATCAGTTGTAGTCTCTGGGGTCATGAAACATAAGATAAAGAAAAAAACCCCAAAATCCTTTGTATAATATTATAAGAGAAGATAAAATATTGTTAAAAGTCACCAGTAGAACTCCTTTTAGGTTAAAATACAGGTTTAAATTTAAATTTGTAGATTAAAATTGCAAATTTAAATTCCCGTTAAATTACAGGGTTCATCTTGGCCATCTGGAACATCTCTGAGCTTCTCCTTCTCTCTTCCTAACTTCCCAATGTTCCAAGTCTTTCTCTTTACCCCACAAACCAGTTGGAGCTCTTAATCTGGCAATTGCCTTCCAAGAGCAAGATTGGAAACTACCACAAATTGGGAGAGAAGAGCCGCTCCCCCATTAATGGAAGGAGAAGCACACAGATACTGCCCCTGGGACAACTCACCTGCCACATGGGACCACTTTACCTAATGTTTAAAAAAATCCTTTACACAAATTGGCACTAAAATGAGCCACCCGTGGACTATATCATGCATCACAGCCTAGTGAATAGGAGAATCTGGTGTCTGGGAACTTGCAGTGGACATTTCCTCTGTGTGAGACTGCCCAAACACACTGTGAGCCCCATCCTGCTCTGCCTGGTCCCAGCACCGGAGAGAGGGTGACCTGCTATAGCCCCACAGCCCCTCTGAGATGGGTGTGAGCTGCCAAGATGCCAATCACCTGCTGACTGCCATATGTCAGGAAGCAAGACTCCCCCCCAAAACCTTATCCCTGACTTTGATGTACCCCCTTAAATAAACCACGGGAGCCATTTTTAAATTGTATGGCTCCAGCTCCTGTGTGGACTGTACCTATCAGGGCTCCAACTTTTGGAAACATCTTTCTGACTTTGTCTTTTGTTCTTCATTAATTATTCTAGATTTTAATTTCTTAGATGGCTTCCACCCTCCTTGGCAGGAAGAAGAACCCCCTAACAGGGTGCTGGCAGCCTCCCCGTGGAAAACATTAGTGTCAGACATGGAATTACATAAGCAGATCAGTGGAAACAAAGAGGAAGTGCAGAAACATACCTGAACATATAGGATTACGTATAATATTTTACTTTTTATTCACTTTTATTGACATATAATAATTGTATATTTCTATGGGAGATACAGCATAATGATTCAATATATCTATATAATGTATGATGATAAGATCAGGGTAATTAGCATTTCTACCTCTTTAGACATTTAACTTTTGTTGGGAAACTTTAAACTCTATTCTAATTCCTTATGAAATATGGAATGTAAGAGGGGCTAAGTCAATCCTGGTGTAATTGATTGATCTTAACTTTAAAGTTCTAATTCATATCAGAGTAGACCTAAAGTTTGTATCTTATAAATTAATAATTACTTGAAGCAACTTTATATTAATACCAAATATAATTTAAAATGCTATTCTAAGACAGATTTTGTATTCTTAAGCAAGATACAAGGCAAAAAAGGATAAAGAATAAAAAATAATGTGCCTATTAAAAAAAGAATAAACCTCCAAATTGCAAATGAATTAAGGTGAAAACCTATGTCAGGAAAATATTTTTGTAGTATGTTACAATATTTAATAAAATACTAATGGTAAAATACTTAATAAAAAAACATCATTCTAATTGACAAATCGAGGCATATACACATTAGAAATTCAGAGGAGGAACAAAGTTATGAGCAGACACACTTGAAAAATTCCCTCTCTTACCAGTGAGGAGGTGACTGAACTACTTGTAAACACTTACCAAAATTAATAATAATGATAGAATAATTTTGAGGAGGAATTTTTGTGTCTTGATAGCTTTTCTGAAACACACATGCACAGAATTTGTAATATTGATATATTTGTGGCAATTCCTATGAAAATGGTTAAATTGTATATGGCATATCCTGGGAAATAATATTTCATTAAAATAATGGAATAATAAAACAGATTTTAGAATAATATGTATGCTGCTAGTCTGCTGAAAGAAAATTACATGTGTGCATATTTGTATGTATCAATTTACACATCTGTATATACACATATGTACAGGCACGGGTATGTGTGTGTGAAACGCAAGCTGGTGCAAGGGTTGTTGTTTGTATACCTTTCATTTAGCTTAATACTTTAATTACAATGATTACTTTTGTAATTTAACAAAGAGTAAGGGGACTGAATATTATTAAATTCCACTGGGGCCTCTTATTAGCCATTGATCATGGTATATCTCTTAAATATGAGTTTGGTTCTTTTCTAATCTGTAAGTAAAGGTAATAAATCAGTCGACTGTCTTGTGGCAATTAAATCAACTAATGTGTGTGTGCAGAACTGTGTGGCAGGCTGGACTCAGAGCACCCAGGAGAGCTGAGCCAGCCTTTGCAAATAAAGGCGTGGTTCTCTGTGCTACCCCCACAGCACCACAGGCTGCCCTGCTAGCACTCAGGTTTCTCCTGGGCACGCCACTAGTGCCACATGCTCAAGAGACTCCATGTCTAGGCAGAATAACATCTCTGTTATTTTAACCATTTAGAGTTCTTGCTTTTTATTATCTATTAAACTAATATTTTTTTAAAAATACCAGGAAAATAGAGTAAAAAAAAATCATTCCTTGAAAGTCATTTCACATCTTTTTAACCCTTATTTTTATGAGTCAGGCGTTATTACTTAATGAAAATCAGGATGTTGGCTAATTGCAATGTGACCATAGGTCAGAGCCTGGGGTTCTACTGGTGACTCAGTCATTGTCCTGTGTGTGTACATGCCTGTGACCTGGGCTCAGTGACCCAGGTGAATGAACAAGTATCATGTGCCCAGAGCCACCCATGTTCAACCAGAGGGGCCCAGGCCTGCATGGAGCTGTCACAGGAATCAACCAAACTTTATGGTAAAAAAAAGATCCAGAAAGAGGGTAGTTTGTAAAAAGAAAACATTAAAGTTTTGTTATTGAAATAAATAAGGACAGAATAACAGACTCAAGTTTTTCTTGGTCAGTTGAAGCCTAAAACAATATTGTTTAAATGTCATAGGGCTACAGTTCTCTGAACCAGAAAAGATCATTGGAAAGATGAAAAAGAGTGGATTGGGAAGAGAAGTAACTCAGTCTGAGTCAAAGGAGCACTGATGAATCACAGGACTGTCCCATCAGCCCTGGCTGTGAATCCTTGTGAAACACTGTCCCTGGTGGGAGGTCTCCCTGCTGTCCTGTTCACCACAGTTCTAAAAGCAAGAGGATGTAATCTTACCTGCATTTATCTAAGTAGTTGCATAAGCATCCCATTCTTGTTAATATCCAAGAACATATTTAAGAGCCAGGTGCGGTGGAGCATGCCTGTAATCCTAGTGGCTCAGGAGGCTGAGGCAGAAGGATCAGGAGTTCAAATCCAGCACCAGCAACTTAGCAAGGCTCTGTCTCTACATAAAATATAAAACAGACTGTGGATGTGGCTCAGTGGTAAAGCTCTCCTTCACTCAATCTCTGGTACCCAAAACCAAAAACAAATAAATAAAAAAATATACTTAACACTTGGCACAAATTTACAAAGAAAGGGATAGAAGAAAGGCCCAAATGTTGAGTTTGTGCTTCAGTAAAACTACCAAAACTCATCATCAAGATCATTTGAGAACAAACACAGAGAACAATGATTATGTAGGTTGGTAAATTTGAATTCCAAGTATGGATAGCTATAGGAACTAAGAACATGGGAGTTATATTTGAATAGAAGTGGGAGTACAGGGAGTGGATGGTCACACCTCGTGCATCTCATTTTCTGGGATAGATTTTAGTGATGATTTCTTTGCCTTCTAACAATCTCCACATAGAAAATCCCTTTCATTCAGAAAATGATTCTTTTAGACTGCATGACTGGTATTTATGCTAAAGGGCAAAGCACTGAAGGAGAACCATGGCTTGCGAAATCTCACATTAAACCAAGATGGGATTGCTACCCAGAACTGAATTTGAAGGCTCTGGCTTAATACAGGGTTAAAGTATATAGAGTCAACAACTTCTGAGACATATATGACACTAATCAATTTTACAAGTTGATTACAATGTAATTTTTAATATTTATTTATTTATTTTTTAGGTGTAGTTGGACAAAACGCCTTTATTTTATTTATTTATTTATTTTTATGTGGTGCTGAGGATGGAACCCAGGGCCTCGCGCATGCCAGGTGAGCGCACTACCACTTGAGCCACATCTCCAGCCCCCTGAGCCCACAATTTGAATTTTTAAGAAACACTGATCTGGGCAGAACATTATGTTTAGATTTTAGTTATTTTAAAATCTACACTTCCCATTCACTTTTTACTCATTATATTATGTCACATGTCTACAAAAAAAAAAAAAACAGGTCAAGTTGAGATTCCACAATAATCAGAGCTAGCATCTATACAGAAATCCCTATGTACCAATTGATTCTACGTATTTTACACACATGGATTCTTTTAATTCTAACCTCGGTAATATACACATTAGGATAAGGAAGAGGGAGATCAATATGATTGTTCAAGATGGCACATCCATGGTCTACATCCCTGTCATCTCAAAACATCTGGTTTCCCATTGTATTCTGTAATGTTGAAGATCCATTTGTATCTAATTCAATACTTTTATTACCATAAGCTCTGTAATAAATTGTTGTCTAATTCCACTCATTCTGCTTCTTTTCTTTTACCAGCTCTGTGCCACGAGGTCATTAGGAGCCTTCTTCCAGTGTTTCTCCTTAAGAATGCAGTCAGCACTCACAAGTACATTAATGCAAAATATGTCTTCTTAGGTTGCAGGCATGCTCAGTTAGCAAGCCGCGCCCCACTGATCCTGATGTTCTCCTCCTCGGTACCTTTCGAGAAGCACCAGATCATTGCAACCCTGCCTCCGCTGCTTCAGACTCCACGCCCATGATATTGTGCACCACAAGAAAAAGCAGATGATCTCCAGGATTAGTACCAGAGCAAATTTATGGTATCCAAACACAGAAATAACCACAATGGCTTGGCAATCCTATTACATTTTCCTTATCTGGCCTATTTCCCATTCCCCTCAGCAATTACTCCAGCTTTTCTTCATTTTCCTGAAATCCCCAGCCCCGATAGAGTCCATCTTACTCCATCAATTATCCCCTGCCTACACTGGATTTATAGACTTCTTTAATGCTGCAAACCCACACCCGCATTCACATAAATGCTATACGTCAAAAGTTGAATCTACACACATAGCTGTGTGTGTAAACACGTGTGAGCAAGTGTGAGTGTGTGTGCATTCAACTTGTGACACAACTAAAGTCAGCAACCTTAAAACTCTCTCCTTCTCCCCTCAACCCACCACTTCCTTTAAATTGAGACTTCTAGTCACTTGGTAGTTTCCTTCAAAAATGCCTCCTTTCTTAAGATACGAAGTGCATCGGGATTGTACTGAACCTTCATTTCTTCCTTGGGGATCTGTACTGAGCCTTCAAACTCATTTTTCAGAGGCTGAGAAACAGCACATTTAATGTGGCAGACACACTGGACAGTTAGGAAGAGGGGTCCAGAGGTTAAAACCAGCACAGGCCTCTGAAGACAGAGAGCTGCTGTTCAAAAAACCTGACTTGTTCAAAAAGCCTTGACTTAGTTACTACCCTGTGAGGGTGATGTCCACCTCCATACTCCAGACCTGGAGTTTCCACTGTGTGCCCAGCAGACAACTGGACATCTCCACCTCTGCCTCTCACAGGCACCTGGGACTTTATTAAGACTGTGTATCCTTTTCCTGTTTCTCATCTCGCTGAACACCATCAGCATCCTTCTGTCCAAAGTGGTGCCACGAGAACCCATTCTAGACCTCTCCTGTGACCTCGACTTTCGTCACTGAGGCCATTTGGACCCTCTGTTTACTCTCCCCAGAATTCTGCTCTACTTCCCAGTCCCTCCAGTGGCTGACCTAACTCAGGTTCTTTCTGTTTTCTATGTGCAATGGTCCCTTCCTCCAGCTTCAAAATTTTTTGTACTCTAATAAGAAACATCTTCCTCAAATAGAAGTTCAATTATGCCTCTCCTCTAGTTTATGTTTGGATACATGACCAAGATGTTTATAAGTTGTGAAGACACTATAATGATATTTATATTGATTTATATAAAATAAGAGCCAGGTTCAACCTTCACATATTCAACGACTAGATTGACAGCTGCATGCTTTCCATGTCCATTTATCTGATTCAGTTGCCATGTGAATTAGATGAGGTACACCAAGGCAAGAAAAAGAGTGTCTCAAAATGAGGAATTATGTCAACATCAGGTATTTAGTTACTTTCAGCTCACTTCACCATTTTGCAGATTACACAGCCAAGGTGTGTTTATTTATTAATCATTTAATCTAGTTTTGATTAAAACACCATCACTCAATAGAAAAGTGAGAGACACAATTTTATGCAAAAAAACCACAATTGGGAGAATAACAGAATGAAGGAAACATCAAACAATAAGAACTCATCATATTTATATATTTCTATGCCAGGTGCAATGGTGCATGCTTATAAACTCAGCAACTCGGGAGGCTGAGGCAGGAAATGGCAAGTTCAGGCCACCCTGGGCAACTTAGCAAGACCCTGTCTCAAAATAAGAAATAAAAAGGATTGGGGATGTAGCTCAGTGTTATATTGCCCCTGGATAGGATCTTAAGTACCAACCAAACAAAATAATCACATCTGTCCTTTGTGAAGGATATGTAGCCATCTCCTCTTAAGTAGATGGAAACAGTAATGACTTAATCCAATCAGTAAGACTGGGCAAAAACATCAGATAGTATTCAGAAGATATGTTCCATGCTTGTATAATTATAACAGAATGGATTCTGCCATCACATATAACTAAAAAGAACTAATAAATTAAAAAAGAGAACTAAGCTTTTCTTAAAAAAAATAATAAGAAGAAGACCATATGAAATATGGGTTTATATCCTTTATTGTTGATGGTGGGCTTTACGTAAAGATATTTTGTGCTGTGAGATGGAGGCTAATGGTAACCAAAAGCTACTATTAGTATGACTTTTAGACATATTAATAAACATCAATATTTGAGAAAACTAAATAAAATTTATAATTCATCTTTATGTCATATTTTTCTATTTGTATATTTTGTAATGTATGTACATGTAAAACAATAGGTGTATTTCCTTTGAAAATAATGAATATATGCATACCAGTGATTTTTGTATGAAATTTTTATATGTAGAAGTGAATTATTAAAACATTTTGAGGCCAAAAATTGAGTGTAAAATTTATAGATTTCATTAATAATGAGTACAGTATCCTCCCACAGTTTGCATCGCATGCAGCTGAAATCTGGCGTTTTCAAGCTTCTTGGGTTTCTCAGGATACAGCACACACATTATAGTGTATGTTCCCTCATAAACCCAACCCAGCTGACTGGTCACCTTCAGTCCATTGCTGCTGAACCTGGACACCCTGGTCACCTGACCTCCATGGGCACTCCCCTTGCACATGTCCAAAGTGACTGCATTTCTGCCATGAGGGCATTGTTCTTTTGGCTGCCAGCTCATAGCAACTTGTGGACAAATAACGTCCTCATCTTCCCAGAACTGTGACTCCCCCTGGTAGTCATGGGCTGCGATTGAAGCTGAGACCTTTTTTAAGTTTCCATGACCTCACATGTGACAGAGTTTGGTCAAGATTTGAAGCAGATTGTGTCCCCCAAAGTATCTCCCCTGCAGCTCTACAGCATGCAGACTGTAGTTAACAACACTTCATTGTGGACTGGAAATTTGATAAGAGAGCAGATTTCAGGTACTTTTAGTCCTCAAAAAAGAGGTAATGATGTGAGATGGTGGATATATTGTTTGAAATAATCATTCTATTATATATACCAAATCATCATGTTGTATACCTTAAATATCGATACTTAAAAAATACTTTAGAAATTTCTGTGACTAGAGCTGTTTAACTTCAGATTCAGAGATTATTTTACCAACACACAGTAAAAGGGGCTCCTGCATTGAATGAAAAATTATATCAAAAGGCTTTGTTCCCATGCACAACTAAAATTCTATCAGGGTTTCATATAAGCATAAAATTTAAGATTCTTCTTCCCTAGAGGGAAAAATCTGATTCAATGCTTTTCCTATCTAGCTTTAATAGAGAAGTATTAATAAGCACATTTATTAAAATTGAAGTGAATGTTATTATTTTTGGATCAGCAATGTGAAAAACAGAAGAGAGACTTCTTAAAGGTCCCTTTGTTTTTCTCTTTGCCCCCTTTCCCCTACTCACTCCAACAATCCAGGGAGAAGCCACTGACACACTCGCTAGATAAACTGAAGCTGTTTTACTGGGAGTGTGAGCGCCAATTCAGCCCAGAGTCTGAAATCAACTTAAATGTATTTTCATCATCTAATTTATCTTTCTCCTGTGGATTTTCAAGCTGTTGCTTAACAGTTTCTTAAGTTTCACTAGTCTGTTTTAAAGTCTGAGGTAATATAGAAAACTAAAATTTTTAGAAGGGCCATTTGGAATGTTCCTTTTACTATAAAATGTTTTAGTACAGTATCATATTTCATGTGAGACTCTCCTCTGTTAAGAAAAAATACTGATAATCACCAATCAGAATGAAGGAAGAAAACCAACTTCTTGTCGACTTTGTGCACGTAATAATAATAAGAAGCAGGATAACATACCTCAAATCCATAAACAAAGAGCTCCATTATGGATCATTAGGATCTACCTTTTTTTTTCAGGTTACTTTATTAAGTATTTTCCAGTGTTTACTATAAATTTTTGATAAGAATTGTTTATTATGACCATGATCCACTAAACCATGACACAATGGTTTTAATGACTCAATGTCTGCCTCTTTAGAGAGATGCCATTTTGCACTTGTTTGTGATGTGTATGTGGCTGGGGTGTAGTTGGCTGGGCAAGAGAGAGAGAAGGAAGTTGAAGGAGGCCAGATGGCAGAAAGAAGAGTGTGCATATTGAGAGGATGGAGATGAGTTTGCACATGGAAAGAAACTGAGGTGAGCTGAGAAGCCAGTTGGCTGGACTCACCTTGCGTCCAGTCTTCGTAGACTTGTTTGATACTAAGAACAATTTAAAGCAATGGTGCAAAGCATGGATTTTGGAATATTAGTGGTGCTTCAATTTTTAAACCACCTGCTGTCTCTTCTGATCACTGCTGGGCTTCACAGGAAGGTTTGAGCTGAAGGGCTGCCTCGTGTATCTTGCAGGATGGCCGCCATATTGGGGCACCCGGAGTCTTTGCCTGGGCATCTTCACCACCCTGGGGCCACAGCAGCCGCTTCCACTGCCTCTCACCCCCCTGGCTGGGCAAGCTGGGTTCTGATTTCCAGTTCTGAAGCTTCCCTCTGTGGTCATCAGACAGACTCGACACACTTGCACTGGGTACTACTTGTGCTCAGACGCCGTACAAAATTTTTTGCTTGTCTTTTTTTTTTGTTTTTGTTTTTTATTATCAGAAAAGCCTAAGGTGGGGGCTAAACCTAAGAATAAATAGGTGGACAAATGACATGCTGGACACGTAACGTTCCTTCTTTTTTGAAAGTGGGATTTGTGACTTTGCACCAGGAGACATTTGACAGTGTCTGCTAACACTGACCGCTGCCAGAGCAGGGCAAAAGGTCTTGCTGCTGTCTGCAGGTGGAGCTCAGGGATGCTGCTGACTACTGGACAGTGTGCAGGACTGCTCCCAGCAGTAACAACTGTCCTCCTCACAATGCCAGTCATGCTGACCTCCTGAGCTCTGCCCTTCAGACCTGTTTCCATAATAAGCTTCTGGTGTCCCTCTAGTTTTAAAGGCCAGCACTGAACAGGACGACTCAAGCTGATGAAGACCTTGAGTTCCTCACCATCCTAAACAGACTCCAAAATATGCACTCCCTCTCATTTATTCGCCCAATCAAGTACACACATCCATAATAAGACCACGTGCTGAGCAGACACAATGAATGCAAGTATTCAGAACAAATTGACCTAAGATAAATCGATTGTTGAGGATCTAGAGCTATAGAACGAGAACCTACTTACTAAGTAAGAGAGAAAATAATCATCCTGAGCTTTTCCTAGATCTTCAGTTATATAGTGGGCTCCATTCACAAACCTGACTTTCTTAGGAGTTTAGTAAATTTGTGGTTTTTCTGTGAAACAGCTTCTGATTTGGAAGCAAAGACACATTAATGAAACTCCTTAAAATTTCAAAACTCAGTCTTATGTAGAGTCCATAGCACATTCATCCATGCCTGAGTATACGTTCAGCTTTATTAAAATGAGACCTAGGCAGTTTTTCATACAATTACTAGCTTAAAATTACAAGATTCTATGTATGTAAAACATTTTATGGCAAGTGTTAATCTATAGTCAACTTTTATGATTGCAAGCAAGAATTCCAGTGAAAAATGTTGAAAACTCTTAAATACATTTAATGAGTCTTTTCACAATAATACTTCTGTTTTTGTAAAGATATGTTGCAAACTCCAGGAGAACCACTTAAAATTCAATAAAGTTCAATTGACAGATGATGACTGGAGAGAAAAAAAATGTAATTATATAAAATGTTCAATTAAAACCAGTCAAGGCTGATAAATGCAGAAAAATAACCAAGAAACAAAGAATGAAGGCAAAAAGTAGAAGCAATTACAGATGCTAATCCAACAATGTCAATGGTCACTTTAGTTATTAGTGATTTAAATACACTAATTAGAAGACAGAGCGTCAGAGTGGATAATGAAAAAAAACATGACCTATCTAAATATTACTTGCAAGAAACCCTCTTCAATATAAAGATACAGGTTTAAAGAAAAGAGATGGAGAAAGACAAACAACACTATACCTAATTAAAAGAAGACAGTCTCTGAATTAATTTCAGAAGGTGCAAACTTCGTAGCAAGAAAAATGATGGGAAAGGGAGAAATTATGAAATAGTAAAAAATTTGAGATAATGTTTCTGCATGTGTATGCATGTGGAAAGGGTTGTCACCAACAAGCAGGTGGCACATCCTGTAATCCCGGAGGCTGAGACCAGCCTGGGCAACATATTGAGAGCCTGTCTCAAACAAAAATAAAATTAAAAGGGCTGGGAATGTGGCTCAGTGTCAAGCACTCCTGGGTTCAAGCCCCATTACCAAAAAAAAAAAAAAGATGGAAAGATATACCCTGTTCATGGATAGGCAGAACTAACATCATCAAAATGGCGATATTACCAAAAGTCCTCTATAGGTTTAATGCAATGCCAATCAAAATTCCAATGGCATTGCTTGTAGAAATAGATAAAGCAATCATGAAATTCATATGGAAAAATAAAAGACCCAGAATAGCAAAAACAATTCTAAGCAGGAAGTGTGAATCAGGTGGTATAGCAATACCAGATTTCAAACTATACTACAGAGCAATAGTAACAAAAACAGCATGGTACTGGTACCAAAACAGGCGGGTGGACCAATGGTACAGAATAGAGGATACAGAGACTAATCCACAAAGTTACAACTATCTTATATTTGATAAAGGGGCTAAAAGCATGCAATGGAGGAAGGATAGCATTTTCAAAAAATGGTGTTGGGAAAACTGGAAATCCATAGGCAACAAAATGAAACTGAATCCCCTCCTCTCACCATGCACAAAAATTAGCTCAAAATGGATCAAGGACCTTGATATCAAATCAGAGACTCTGCGTATGATAGAAGAAAAAGTTGGCTACGATCTACATATTGTGGGATCAGGCTCCAAATTCCTTAACAGGACACCCATAGCACAAGAGTTAATAGCAAGAATCAACAAATGGGACTTACTTAAACTAAAAAGTTTTTTCACAGCAAGAGAAACAATAAGAGAAGTAAATCGGGAGCCTACATCATGGGAACAAATTTTTACCCCCCACACTTCAGATAGAGCCTTAATATCCAGAGTTTACAAAGAACTCAAAAAATTAGACAATAAGACAACAAATAACCCAATCAACAAATGGGCCAAGGAACTGAACAGAAACTTCTCAGAGGAGGACATACAATCAATCAACAAATACATGAAAAAATGCTCACCATCTCTAGCAGTCAGAGAAATGCAAATCAAAACTACCCTAAGATACCATCTCACTCCAGTAAGATTGGCAGCCATTATGAAGTCAAATAATAACAAGTGCTGGAGAGGATGTGGGGAAAAGGGTACTCTTATACATTGCTGGTGGGAATGCAAATTGGTTTGGCCAATTTGGAAAGCCGTATGGAGATTCCTGGGAAAGCTAGGAATGGAACCACCATTTGACCCAGTTATTGCCCTTCTTGGTCTATTCCCTGAAGACCTTAAAAGAGTGTACTACAGGGATACTGCCACATCGATGTTCACAGCAGCACAATTCACAATAGCTAGACTGTGGAACCAACCCAGATGCCCTTCAATGGATGAATGGATTAAAAAAATGTGGCATTTATACACTATGGAGTATTACGCAGCACTAAAAAATGACAAAATCATGGAATTTGCAGGGAAATGGATGGCATTAGAGCAGATTATGCTCAGTGAAGCTAGCCAATCCCTAAAAAACAAATACCAAATGTCTTCTTTGATATAATGAGAGCAACTAAGAATAGAGTAGGGAGGAAGAGCAGGAAGAAAAGATTGACATTAAACAGAGGCACGAGATGGGAGGGAAAGAGAGAGAAAAGTGGAATTGCATGGAAATGGAAAGAGACCCTCATTGTTATAAAAAACTACATAAAAGAGGTTGTGAGGGGAATTGGAAGAAAAATAAGGAGAGAAATGAATTACAGTAGATGGGATAGAAAGAGAAGATGGGGGGAGGGGGATAGTAGAGGATAGGAAAGGTAGCAGAATACATCAGTCACTAGTATGGCATTATGTAAAAATGTGAATGTGTAACCTATGTGATTCTGCAATCTGTATTTGGGGTAAAAATGGGAGTTCATAACTCACTTGAAACTATTGTTCGAAGTATGATATGTCAAGAGCTTTGTAATGTTGTGAACAATCAATAAAAAAAAATCATACAAAAAAAATGGTGTACATCAAATTAATCAAATTATGACATGAAATTCAATTTTGACTCAAAAATTAAAAGAAATGCAAAAATAAACAGATAAATCTATTATTATAGTTGAAGACCTCAACATCTCTCTGTCAGTTACAGGCATAGATAATCTAAACAGCATTGTCAATCAATCTGATCCAATTGGAGATACAGAACATTTTATCCAATCATACTGGAATTTGCATTCTTCTCAAATTTACAGGGAATATTCTCCAGGATAAAACACATTCTAGGCTATAACAGACACATTAACAAGTTTAAAAGGATGGAAATTATGTGGATTATGTTTGCAGATCATAATGAAATTAAATTAAAACTCAATAACAGAAAAATAGCTAATTTTTTTAAAATGTTAGGAAATTAAGAGGCACAATTTAAAGCAAATACATGTCAATGATGAATTCCCATTCAAGAAATGTTTTGTAGTAAATGAAAATGAAAACACATCTCATAAAAATTTGTGACAGAAAAGCAAAAGCAGTGTCACAATTGAAATTTACAGCATTGAATGAATACATAAAATAAAACGTGTACAACCAATAACCTGAGCTTTCATCTTAGGGAACTAATGAATGAAGAACAATATAAATACAATATTAGCAGAAAAAAGGAAATAATGAATAGAGCAGAATTCAGTGAAGTTATATAAACAAGTAAACAATAGAGTATGATAACAAAAGCAGAAGCTGTTTCTTGAAAAGATCAATTAAATTGATGAATCTCTTCATTAAAAGAAAAGAAAAATGAGAAAGCCCAAATAACAGTGCCTTTTAAAGAAAATATTGTAGGATTGTATAATTACAAATCCTAGTAGTGGTTTTCTTTTTCAGATAGGCAATATGAATTTATAGGGATTTCCTCTTCTAATGAACAAAAGTCCATGAAATATCTATTCATGTCTGTGAACATTTTGTTTCACAAGATCATATGGGCATAATAAACTCTAAAATAAATGGTTGCATTTATGACATAATCAGAGATTTAAGCAATCAATTAGATGGAGAAAAAATTAATGGAACACCACATGTGGAAAAAAGAGGGAGTAATTCTAGGCAAAAACCCAACTTGTACAGTAACACCAGGGCAAATGGCTGTCTATGGCTTGTTAAGAAAAAATTCTAAATTCAACATTGTACATAGAAAGATGGGAGTGGAGGTGACTTGGAAAATTCATATTGAGGCATATGAAAAATAGGTAGGTTTGCTCATTGTCTTAAAGAGCTTAGAATTCAACCCATGTAGCTCCAGGACTAAGGGTGGGGGAGCTCTACAATAAGACAAGAACATGACAATATATGTGCATGGTCTGGCTAGTGAGCTGGATATGAGAGAAAATGTAGGTGGAGAGAATATTTAAAAAGCCAGCTGTGTGGTCCTTGGGAAGTTTCAATGGGATCCCAGCAACAGTCGGGTAAGATGGCAGAGAAGGGGAGGGGCCTCGTGTGCCCTGTGGGGACTGGCTTTGAGACGGAGCTGTCATTTTTTCAGCCTGGGGAGGAGTAGCAATACTTTTATTAACCTCTGTAAATAAATAATAGTAAGTGGAGGAGTTTTAAAATAAAATCCCCATTTGCACATTCCGTTTGGTTGTGTGGCGTTGGATGAACTTACATCATTTCTTACCAAGTTTTCTTGAGCCCCAAAAGAACACTAAGAGGCAGTACAGGAAAGTCATTAAGTGCTCAGGTTCTAGAGCCAGATGGTGTGTATTTGAACTTCAACTCCATCTCTCTAATCAACCTATATAAAGTTTATAGGTTCCTCACTTGCAGAATGGAATTAATAAAAGCACCTAACTTACAAGTGTTTTGTGAGACTCGAATGAGATAATAGAGGTAAACCACACAACATAGGGCCTGGCACACAGTAGGTGCTCAATAAATGTAAGCAATTACATACATAGATAAAAAGGTCATTTATTTATACTAGGAAATGAAGTGATAGAGCTAATAAAATCAACCAGGAAGCATCTAAGATTACAAAATAAATGAGAAAATTAGCAAAAACTATGAGAAACTATAAGAAATAACAAAAAAGTGGGAAAAGGTAAGAAAGATTAACAAAAGCTGATGAGAACGGGTATACGTGATATGAGGAAAATAAATAAGAGAAAGTGTGGGGTGTTATTAATACCAAAGGAGAGAAGAGTTTCAGGAGCGACTACGGCAGTTCCAGGACACCCAGGAAAGGTTGTCTGAAACCAGAGGTGGCACTGAACCCTATATTTAATCCTGTCTCACTCAGGTAAACATTTTTCACACACTGTGGTCGTGACTTTCAAAAGTTTGGGGAGAGATAGCAAAACTAGCACACATTTCTTTTTCTCCCTTTCCACATACAGAAGATTCATTCTCACCGTAGGCCCTAGCAACACAGGCAGACACGATTCTCTCTCCTTCAGCCCAGAATCTTCACCTTTTCTCCTGAGGCTTCTCCTTGGCCTAGCTGAATTGGCAGCATCCTACCCATCTGCTTAGGGGCCACCGCTGCGTGGAACAAGGATTACTTGAGCATGCACTGTGATACCATGATAAGAGGGTGTGTCCCGTGTGACCAGTGCACAGGTACGTTACAGTGTGGGGCATGAACACAGGAGTGAGCCACATCCCAGGCAGGATGAGGCAGGAAGGCAGCAGACTGTATCTTGTTACTGAAAAAGGGCACACGATTGAGAACTGAAGGATTCTTGATTTTTGTCCATGTCATATTTTCAGACCAGAGCTGATCATGGGCCCATGGGTATCATAGAAATCAAAACTAGAAGAGAAGGAGCACCTGTGCTGCTGATTTCCACTAGCACAAGTAAGAGCACGAGGCAAAGAAGCATAAGCTCTGAGAAGGCTCTTGGCACTTGGAAGTTAGGAGGTGTTGGAATCACGAAAGCACTTTGCAGAGACGCCAATAAAACAAGTTCCGGAGCACCTAAGATTGATCCATGTATGTCAGTGTAAATGGTTGTGGACAACTTCAAGAGAAGCTTGGTGCCTAATGAAGTAGATGAATATGTGAAAAGTGATCACCATAGAAAATTGAAGTATTTGATTAGAGAAAAAATATAAGTAGGAAAGTGTAAAGTTTTAATGGCAAAATGACATCATTTGTGGTATCTAAAAGAAAATAAAAATATTAGAAGTATCAAATCATTTAGCAAATCTGAAAAGAACTTCATTTATATATAAAAAAGAAAAAAATAAATAAGTAAGCAAGTTGCTTTCTTGTATCATTTTTATTAAACATCTATACATTTACAATCTATAAATTTAATTAATTGCAAAAAATAATCAGGTAAGATGAAGTTGGCTTCTCTGCTTCTGCTGGCCGTGGGGTCTGCACTGAGTTGCTGGCCTCTGCAGTAGAGAAGGGTTGCGGCTCTTGGTGGCAGGCCATGCCCTCTGTGTTCAGCTGACCCCAGCAGCTCATCTTCAACTTCTTCTTTCTGGGTCTTATTTTGTGAGTGCAAAGAATGAAATCCACACTACAGGATGTGAGTTATAGAGCAGGATTTACTGAAGAGAATAATCCGGAATAGAACTTCTGCAGTGCAGGAGGGGAACACATGGCAGGTTTCTCCTTATAACTAGGCTAGTCTAGGGGTTTGTAGAGCACCTGGGGCATGGGATTGGCCCAAACTCATGCCAATTAGAGTCTGGGAAAGTACTGACACTCTTGGATACTCGTGAATCCCATTCAGTTTGCCTTACTTCCATTTTTGCCCCACTCCAGGAAGAGGGAGGTTGAGGTCTATGTTTGCAGGTTCGGGCTGCAGCCCTGTGTGCAATGGCTTCTGCAGCAGGCCTCTGCCCAGTGCCGAGGCCTGGCCCCCAAGGGTGACGGGTCAGCATGCTTGGTTCCACTTGGCACTGGCTCACCTCTCAGGCCTGCTGCTGCCCTTCTGTGTGGCAGGCTCTGCAGGGCAGCCAGGGCCAGCGGCCTGTGCTTCTGCCACTTCAGTGGTCCTCTGTCGCTTCTCCGCAGGGACCACTGGCTGCTGCACAGCTTGGTGGCAAGGCAGCCACTTTAATGGCACCCAGGAAGGGGGCTTAAAACATTGCAGGGAGATGTGAACCAGACCTTTCGGAGTGTCACTGGCTCTTGGTGCATCAGGAAGCACAGACCAGCCAGGAGAGGGAAGCAGGCCTCCGCCTTGGCCTCTGCCACGCCCTGCATTGTCCCCAGGCCCTCTGTGATGGAGCCTAGCATGACGGCCAGCCAACCCAAGAGACACAGTGCAGCTCTTATATCGTAAAGTAGACAAGATAGATTGATTTGAAGCTGGAGTGTAATGAATAATTAACAAAAGATCCTAATACAAATGAAAGTTTCTTATATTACAAATGACCAAGGAAATTACAAAGCCTCTAGAAATTATGGAACTTGTAAAATCATAGTGTGGAATTGCATTTGAGGAATTATTTTAAAAAACCACACAAGAAAATCCAGAGATATTCAACATATTGCCATTAAACAGGACCTTTGACAAAGGAACCATAAACAAAATCAAGCAGCAACAGTGAAAAACACTGACAATTTGTATTTCAGGAACCTGGGCAGTTATCCTACTATATTAATAATTTTTACATGTCAATCAAAAATGCACTGACATTAATAGTCCCAAAAGATACTGATTAGACATTGCAGAAAATATAAATATCTCTTAAAGATATAATGGGATGTTCAGTTTCTCTCAAAATAAGTGAAAGGAAACTATCAACAGTAGTGAACTATCACTTATCAAATTAGCAAAGACCCCAAAATTTGATGATATTATTAGCTAAGAAACTAGTAGGCTTGTGCATTTCTGGTGTGCAATCGGCAACTACTTACATGTGTGCATATTTTTTTTATTTTTATATCCCAGAGTTCTCCTTATATCACTGAAAACTGAAGTATATCCATGTATATTGGTTGAGATTTTTACTAGATTGATGCCACCCTAAATATCCACCAGCAGCTGATTGGTTAAAAAACATTGTACATCTAAGTAAGGCAATAGCATGCATCTAAAAAGAAAATCAAGAAGCTTCTTCATGACATGGAACAAATTCAATAATATTTATTTTAGGAGTAAAAAAAGAAGAGGAAATTAACAAATATGTGCATTGCTCTCATGAAAAAAAGCATAGATTGTTTCTGAAGGACACCCAAGAAAATGCTCATCTGTCTCTAGAGAGGAGAAATAAATGACTAGTAGAATAAAAGGGTGCATGGTACAGTACACTTTCCTGTAACTTTTGAACAGTTTGTAAGTGAATAGTATTGAAAATATGATAAACCAAATAATGTCAACTTGATCAGTTACTTTAAAATATTGGAATATAGTCATCAATTAGGCAAAGTTCTAATCTTGGAGTTGTTCAAAATTTTTAGATCTTTAATTTAAACACAAACAATGGCATTGATGGCTTTCTGCTATAACTGGCACATTGAAGTTATAGAAAGTACTATAGACACACATTGCTGTGTAGCTTTCCATCCTGTTTGATGAATACATCTCAAGAAATGACCAGTTCTGGGGGAATTCATCAGCTTGAATGACTTTACCTTTCTTTTCCTTATGCAAGTCTACTCAGTTTCACTTTAATAATTATATTGTAGGAGCACAGCCTATGCTGAGCTCTTCCCATCTGACCATATTCACTGTTAAATCACCAGTATGAACAATTCATATTTATTGATTAGTAGCTGCTTCATGGTCTACCTCCTGCATCTCTGATGGACTTCAATGTGCTAAATGTCAGGAAGAGCAGACAGACATCTCCAAGCCCTCCCAGTGCCTATCAAAATGTTTCTCTAAAAGTGAAAGCTCACTCAAAACTTATCAGAAAAAAAGTAAATACTACTCTTTCACAACTTTTTAGGCATTTTTGGTGGTAGATTGAGAAAATCTGTAGTTAAAAATCAGAAATATCAATTGGGCATGGTGGTGTATGCCTGTTCCCAGTGACTCAGGAGGCTGAGGCAGGAGGATCACAAGTTCAAAACACTTGTGGTGACTTGTTCACCAATTAATGTCTTCCAGTTACAGTGCTACAACTGAGCAGAAATAATAATAATTTTGAAAACCAGGAGGAGGATGAATTAGGAACAAAAAGCTATTCCAGCTGTCACTGGTACAAAGTCCAAGTAGCTGCTCAAACCATCAAGGTGTTTTTAGTTAAGGTTTTATAGAAAAACATCAGGTTATGTCTATTTGAGAAATATGTTTGGAATAGCAAAATAATCCAATAAGTAGTACATCCATAGTGGTTTACAAACCATCAATCTCTTTTCCTAGCACATATATCAAAATCTCACATAAACCTAATTAAGGAAAGTAAAGGGAATACATGCTTTACTGCTTATATAGTGAGGGTAATAAATTTCTCCAGACTATTTGCCCATTCAAAGGTACTTGAGGAGTTATATTCCAAATATTGAGGCATTATGTATATGCTATGTACAAGCTATCCATCTTGGCCAACTAACAACAAATGTGCAACAAAACGCTCATGTCAATCCTTAATAAGTCACATGGAAGTCTTGTGAGGTAGGCCCTTACCCAGAGAGCTATTCTTAAAAGCTTAATTGCAAAGAAAGGAATTTCCCTAAGTGTAGGACTGACTGTCTGAATCCAGCCTTGCCTCCATCTCTGACCGCCCAGAGCCCGGCTCCCAGCCCACATCCCTGGTACTCCGCACAGCTCCTCTCCTGTACCCAGCCTCAGCCTTCTCTTCCAGATACCTTCCACCGGGCCCTCTGGGGACTCGCTGCCCTGGTCAGCCACCTCTCGAGGTCCTGGTCTTTGGCTTGCACATTCTTCTCCACTGCTCTGCCTGAAACCCGGCCCTTCCCTTAGACAATGTTCCCCTGTCTTTTCAGGGGTTTCTGCTTTCTGTTCTACATTCCTTCCTTGCTGTTGCTGTTTTCCAAGTGTCCTCCTCTACCTCTTCCTCCATCCCCTTGCACTGACTATCCGGACAGACCTGTTCAGCCGTCCTGCTCTCCTCTCCTTCCAGAGTCTTATACAGTATCTCTCGACTCAGGCTCCTCTGCACAAACACGCTCTTTTGTGATTACTGGTTATTTCAAAATCCATGCTTCTCCTGAAGCACCTTACCTTTTCAGTCATTCTCTTTCTTCCAGTGATTCCAACTTCCAAATTCCCCCAGCCACTACCCACAAAGTCAAGAATCCATCGTTGCCAGGAGGTGCATTCTCTTGGCCACCATGTCCGTCACCCCACTCTGCCTGCAGATTCTGTAGTTCCAGCTCAGTCACTGGAGTAGCCACCCTCCCAGTTTCACAGGGACCGTTGGGCTTCTAACCCATTGGTCATGGTTACTGCCTGCTGTGGTTTGGATACAGTGTCCCCCAAAGCTCACGGATGAGACAATGGTGGAAGCTGAGAGGGAAAGTGATTGGCTTAGGAGAGTTTTAACCCAATCAGTGCACTTGTCTCCGGATGGGGGTTACCTGGGTGGTAACTGTGGCAGGTAGGGGTGCCAGGGAAGCAGGTCCCCGAGGGTGTGCCTTTGGGATTTATATTTTGCCTCTGGCAAGCAAGAGTCGCTTCTGCCCCCTGATTTTCATGTCCGGAGCTGCTTTCCTCGTCACACGCTCTGCCATGATGCTCTGCCTCACCTCGAGGGCCCAGAGCTCTCCGGGGACTGAGACCTCTGAAACTGTGAGCCCCCCAATAAAATATTTCTTCCTCTGACTGTTCTTACCAGGTCTTTTGATGACAGCAGTGAAGTAGCTGACTAAAACACTCTCCTCTTGACTCATATTAAATCCCATGGCTAATTCAATTGTATATATTTTTGCACTCTTACCAGCCCTTTTTCAGTTCAAAATATTCTTATGACAAAATACAAATTTTTAGTCTGATTCAAAATGCACTACCTCTGTGTGTTTACCTAGGCAACTTAGCATTTCTAAAGAGGAGTGAAAGGAATCCTGACTTGTCTTGGTTTCAGGTCGCCACGACGGTTTGAGTCAGTCTTTTCACTGCTGTAACCAGAACCTGAGAAAAACAATTAAAGGAGGAGAAGTTTATTTGGGGGCTGGTGATTTCAGAGGACTCAGGTTAGAGAAGGCATCTCCATCCCCCAGGGCACAAGGTGAGGTACAGCATCAAGGTGAAAGAGTGACAGAGGAAAGCAGGTCAGGATAGGGAACCAGCAAGCACAGAGAGACTCCACCTGCCAGAGACAAAATCCACAGTCAAAGACTGCCCCCAGGTACCCACCTCCTCCAGCCACACCCTAACTGCCTGTAGGCACCTCTCAGTTAATCCCTATCAGGGGCTAATGCACTGATTGGGTTAATGTTCTCATAACCCCATCACTTCACCTCTATGCATTGTCTCATACATGAGCTTTGGGGACAAACTGCTTATTTATCCTCCATCTCAGCTCCTTACCTTGATTTCTATTTCACTGATGAATAGAGAGAAAAATCCAGATAAATTTCATCATTCCCCTTCTCAATCCACATAACATTCGGTGATAAACATTTCACATTTTTAATTGTTTTGTGAATATTGCACTGTATGGACTTTAATTGAGCAAGGGGGTCTTAGGAAATTTGAAAATGATGGCTGTGTGAAGGCACATATGATTATACAAAGGACACTCACCCAATATGTTTGTATTACTAAAGGTACACATATGACTCTCTCTCTGGTAGCAAAACCTATAATCCATGATATTTGCTTGTATTTTGCTAGATATATCTGATAGGAGACTGGTAGAATTCAAATAAAGTAAGTTTCTTGATCAATGAAAATACTTTATATCGTCCTGTTATGTTGGCCTCATGTTATGATAATCTCAGTATAAACATACAATATGGTCAAGAACTCGAAGTACTGTTGATATGACAAAGCATCAGAAGTGACATATGTGTTAGTGTGACCTGTAATATTTCTCCTTCACCTTTAGAACTGAAACATAATAAGACTCAGCTTAGGCTATTTTCCAATTCCAGATGTTCACAGAGTGAGTTAGCTATCGCCCTCTGAATCACCCATCACAGGAGAAAGACGTCAAAGATTGGCCATGTTAGGTGATCACTGTCACCAGCATTAGTTTCTCATGTAAGAAGCTGGGTGTTTTTGAATGTTTGAAAGTTTGTCTCTGTTTATGTGGTATTAATATTCTATGTAATGTCATTCATTCAAAGTTCTGACATTTGGGACAGTTTATACCACTGTGTTGGATTGTATTTCATTTTTGAATTGGCAGTAGAAAATATGTTATTTTTATCAATTTTACAAGATAAAATTTTGATAGCCAAAAATTTATACTCCATCTGTTAAGAACTACCCATTGTCCCTGGAGGACGGCCAAGAATAAACTTACTATGATCTGGTCAAATAGCATGTCAGATAAATTTATTTATCAGGCCAAATGTGTGTATGCATGTGAGTGTGTGTGTGTGTGTGTGTGTGTGTGCATATGAACATGTGTGTTTCTAAAAGGATACTGTATGTTCTTTGTTTTTCATTTTGAAATTTACAATTTAAAATGCTTCAATGAATGTATCATTGCTCAAAACTTTGGAATTTGTCCTATTCAAATGTTTCAATTTTTGCTTTTAATCTAAATATGTGAAATATTAATATGTAGTAAGCCTTACGTTTACAACATAAAGGATAAAAAAAAAGTTACAGGTTATGAGAAAACAAAACTACTGTATTTTGAAAAGAAAAAAATGTATTCTAATTGAAGGTTAAATTAGAAAGTTAAATAAGAAAGAGATGAATTTTGTGACACCAAAACTCATGAGCCAGAATGATCCACATGAAGTCGGCTAACTCTGGGTCAGCGCCACTAAGAGAAGATTTCTATAGAAGTGACATCAGCAACAGGGGATGCAAAAATCAGGAATTTGTAAATGATAGGGCTCCAAGTTTAGTAAGAATTATGGTCTGAGATTGTGGCTCAGTGGTAGAGCACTTGCCTAGCACGTGTGAGGCCCTGGGTTCGATCCTCAGCACCACATAAAATAAATAAAATAAAATAAAGGTGTTGTGTCTACCTACAGCTAAAAAAAAATTTTAAAAAACGTTTAGTAAAAATTAAAGAACTGAATAAGATAAATGCTTTCATATTCAGGAGAAATCAATCTGATTTTATAGTAAATCTTACCACTATAAGTTCTTAAGCAAGAATCTATGGGATAAAGTAGTCATTTGTGAAAAACATATTTCAGAGGAGGGTGCAATGTGAATTCCTAAGGGTGAGAAGACCATAAAGGAGATGATGCTTAAGTCTGTATAATCCTAACATGTAACCTGTTATCCTAGAATCTGAATTTTCTCTACAAAGAAACTTTGAAAAAATACTCTGAGAGCAGTTTAATTTGGTGAGACTCTGAAAAACCAAGTCAACAAATTATACCCGCTACAAAGAGGATCCCAAGAAGATGGCAGAGGAGAAGCCTCTGGAATGTATTTCCTATCTAGGCAGCAATTGCACAGTTTTGAAAGAACTGTTTTGGAACTCCAAAATCCACTTAAGTGTAGAAACTTCCAGGGGAAGGTGAGGAGGGTACATTGTTAATTTCATCAACTTCACCATGAAACACAACAGCAGCTACTCACTCACCTCTCCTTGACATACAGCAGCTGTCCATGCATGGGTTCCTGCAGTTGTTTTCAAGTAGATGAAGAGACCCAGAGTGGACAAAAAGACACGGTTTTGCAAATGTTTGGGATCTATGGTATGATCTCTGACTGCTATTATGGTGCTGAGTTGCAGGCAAAAAGGCAGGCAACCCTCCTACTGTAACACTCTCCCTGTGCAAGCCCCTAGCTCTCAACTAAAAGTGACTTTCATGGGACTTAAGGGGCTAGTGTTCCTCCTTCTATATTTCTCTTTTCCCCCCTTTTGGAACCAGGCAATAAAATTTAAGATATTTAAAAGCAAGGGAACATAAGGGAAAACCAGAATCTAATCACACATACTCAGGCGAAGACTCAGAAAAGATCCAAGAAGACTAAGTTCACACCTCAGGCTATTTATTAACCACAAGAAAGCTTCCAATAAAATATAACCCCCCCAAAAAATAGCAAATCCTAGGAAATGATGAGAATCTGAAATTCAGATTTATCCCATTATTAGACTCAAATGTCTAGTTTTCAACAAAATTTAAAAATACACAAAAAATCAGAAAATTATTCCCAAAGAAAATTAAAAAATAACTCAACAGAAACAGTTCCTAAAAAATACTTCATGGCAGATCTACTAGACAAAGAATTTAAACTCAACTGCCTTAAAGATGTAAAAAAAAAGTATGATATGGAGAAAGGCAAGAAAATGACATGAAGAAAATGATATGTGAACAAAATGGGAATGTTAATAAAGAGAAAAAGAAAACATTAAAAAAAATTAAACAAAAAACCAAAGAGTAGTTCTGGAACTGAAAAGTACAATATCTGAAATAAAAAATACACTAAAGGGCCATGCACAGTGGCTACACCTGTGATCCCAGTTATCCAGGAGGCTGAAGCAGTCGTCTTCAGCAACCTAGCAAGACACTGTCTCAACATTAAAAAAAAAAAGGACTGGGGATGTAGCTCAGTAGACAGATGACCCTGGGTTCAATCTGCTGTAAAAAGAAAGAAAGAAGAAAGAAAGAAAGAGAGAGAGAGAGAGAGAGAGAGAGAAAGAAAGAGAGAGAGAGAGAAAGGAAGGAAGGAAGGAAACAGAGAGAGAAAGAAAGAAGGAAAGAAAGAAAGAAAGAAAGAAAGAAAGAAAGAAAGAAAGAAAGAAAGAAAGAAAGAAAGAAAGAAAGAAAGAAAGAAAATAAAAAGCACTAGAGGGATTCAAATATAGCTATATGCAGGCAGAAAAAAAGAATCAGCAAATCTGAAGAAAGAATGAAAAAATGTCAGACATCTTTCCTTATCAATAATTAATTTAAATTATTTAAATGACCATGGAAATTTGAATTCAAAGAGACTCACATTCAGACACATGATAACCAAACTTTCAAAAACCAAGACACAGAGAGATGAAGAAGCAGCTCATCACATACAGGAGATTCGCAGTAATATTCTCAGTGGGTATTGTATCAGAGACATTAGGAGACAGATGGTTACAGTGAGCTGACATATTCAACATGCTAAAAGAAAAAAATAAAGCCATCCACAAAGAATACTACATCAGTAAAAGCTGTCCTTCAAAAGAGGATGCTAATAAAGACATTTTCAAATTAAACAAAAGCTGAGGGGATATGTTCCCTCGACACTGGCTGTGGGTGAAAGTTTCCAGAGAGTCCCACTGGGGGACAAGAAGCTATGCTACACAGTAACTCCAAGCCACTTGAGGAAGCAGTGGTCACAGTGGAGGTAAACACTCTCAGTTACTAAAGCTGGTGTTGTTGCAACAATAGGCTATAACTCCACTCTATCTTTTACATAATTACAAACTACTCCATTAAAAATCATTAGTCTAAAAGCTAGCATAACTGCAACTTTGGTTCACAAGCCCACATTTTGCTTTCTACATGATTTTTTGGCTTATAATTTGGGGCACTCACTAGGCACTTAATGTATAAAGATGTAGTTTTGTGCCATCTTCAAACAAAAGAAATGGGACCAGAGTAATAGAGGAACAGGTTTTTTTATTATTGAATATAAGATACTATACATTCAAATTAGAAAGAAAACTTTAAGATGCTAAATATAAGCCCCACCACATAGTAACCACAGAGAAAATAGATAGAGTTTACACATAATAGAAAGTGAGAAAGGAGTTTAAATATTTCACTACCAAAATATCAACTAAACACCAATGATCATAGTAATTCACAACAGGATGGAGAAAAGGCCAAAAGGTATATATAAAAGAATGATAAAATGTCACACATCTTTCCTTATCAATAATTAATTTAAATTATTTAAATGACAGTGGATTAAACTCTCCAATTAAAATTCAGAGATTGGCAAAAAGGACAAGGACACATGATTTAACTATATGCTTCTACAAGAGAATCACTTCAGATCCAAGCACACAGAAAATGGAAGGAAAAGAGTGGGAAAGATATCTATGCAAACAGTAACCAAAGGAGAGCAGGTATCACTACACTGATCTTAGACAAAATTGCCTTTAAATTAAATCAAATTAAAAATAAGAGTTACAAAATACAAAGAAGCACATTTATGGTATATTAATAAAAGACTCACATAGCAAGAAGATATAATGAACATTCACACCCAGAATGACACCATCCAACTACCTAAAAGCAAAACCTAATAGAATGGAAGGAAAAATAGTTCTATGATAATAGTGATGGAAGGTAACTAATGAAATAGAGGACCAAACATAGCAAACCAAGTTCTAATGCCCAGACAAACATGCGGGACTGTGTTAGAGAGCACGTTACACAACACTGGAAAGTTCAGAGATCAATAGAAATTAAACAACGCACTCTTTAGACAGAATGCTCTTAACCAACACAGTCTTAAACATTTCAAACAACTCTCAAACCATGCATGCATCAAACAGAAAAACAGCCACAGAGCAATGAGTACTTAGAGGTGAATGAAAATCAACACACAAGTGATGAGCCCTAGGGGACCCAGAGAAGCCAGCACTCAGTGGGGAATGATTACACCGGAAGATAGAAATATTTAAACTATCAGCCTCTTTACAAATCAATGAACTCAAAAAAGAAATAGCTAAACTTAAAGCTAGCAAAACGAAGGAAATAACAAAGACCAGAAGAGATGCAAAATACAAAATCAATTAAACCAAAAGTTGGTTCTTCTAAAAGATAAACAAAGTTGACAACACTTTACCTGAATTGACTAAGAAAGAAAAAAAGAGGGAAGACTCAAATCTAAAAGCAGAAGTGAAATCTAGGACATTGTTAGCAATTCAGAAGAAATGAGAAGGCATCTTTTCTTTTCTTCTGTTGTGGTACTGGGATTGAACCCAGGAGCACTAAACCACTGAGCCGCATCCCCAGAGCCTTTTAGTATTTTATTTTGAGGCAGGGTCTCACTGGATTACTTAGGGCTGCACTAAGTTGCTGGGACTGGCTGTGATGTGATCCTCCTGCCTGAACATGATCTCCTGCTGTCCTGGGCACTTTGTCTTTCCTCAACCCACCCCACTGCCCTGGCAGAACTCGACTGTGGGCATGACACCTGCCAAGATGAAATCCTGAGAAACATAAAATCTGAATAGACATAACTAGTAAGGAGATTGAAGCAGTAACCAAAAGTAACTCAACAAGCCGAAGACTTGTTTGTTTCCCTGGTAAATTCTATTGAACATTTAGAGGAGATCTAACCAAGCTCTTCTTAAGGTTTTCCAAGAAGCTGGAAAGGAAGAAATTCATCCCATGAATTAGACATTTCTCTAATAAAAGAATATGATAAAAAAATGATAAAAAGCCAGTCAGAGACACTACAGGAAAGGTAAAATAAGACCAGTATCCCTTTTGGATTCAAAAGTCCTCAACAAAATGTTAGTAAACCAAATTTAGCACCATATTGGACACATATACACCATGATTTTTATTATAAATGTGATTTATTCTTTTAATGCAAGAATGGTTAAACATAAGAAAAATCAATCAATGAACTACACTGCAGTAACACAATGAAGGAAAAACATGGTCTTCTCCAGTGAAACAGAAAAATATTTCGAAAAATTCAATACCTTTTATGATAAAATTATTCAGCAAAGTTCAAAGGAAATTACTTTAAAATAATAAAAAGCCTACATGAAAAACCCAAGGAAAGTATCATACTTGATGGCAAAATATTTAAAGCCTTTCCTATAACATCAGTAGCAAACGAGGGTGCCCACTTTCACAATTATATTCAAAATCATTCTGGAAGTTCCAGACAGAGCAACTAGGCAAGAAAGATGAATTAAAAACATCCAAATTGAAAAGAAAAACAAAGTACTTCCAAGCATGTATGATATAATTTAATAAGTGGAAAATCTTCATAATTCCACAAAAATATTCGAATTAGCAAATTAATCAATACAACAGGATGCAAAATCAACAAACAAAAATCATTAGCATTCTTAGAACCTAATGATGAATAATCCAACAAGAATTTTTAAAAAAATTTTATTTGAAATTCATCTAAAAGAATAAATTATCTGGAAATTAATTAAGGAGGTGAAAGCTTTGTACTATTAAAAAAATAACTAAAAAAATTAATGAAAGAAGTTCCGATATAAATATATAAAAGGAAGAACATAGCACATGTTCACAGTTTGGAAGACAGTAGTATCATGATCTCAATATTATACAAAGTTATCTACAGATTAAATGCAATCCCAATAAAAATTCCAAAGACTTTTTTCCCCAGAACTAAAAAAAGTCCATTCTAAAATCTATATATTATATAGATTATATATATATACATATTATCTACATATTATATATAAATATAAATATATATTTCATATATAAAAATATAAATATATATAAATATTTACATATTCTCAAGGGAGACAAAACAATTTTTATAAATAGAACATACCCCCAAAACTTATACTTTCTTACCTCAAAACTTACTACAAAGCTGAAGTAATCAAAAAAGTTTAGTATTGGTGGAAAACAGACATATTGACCAATGGAATAGAATAGGGAGACCTTTATGTGAATAGTCAAGTGATTTTCAACAAAAAGTTCAAGGACCCCCGTGGGGAAAGGGCAGTGTTTTTAACAACTGGTCTTGGGAAGCTGAACATTCACCTGGGAAAGAATGACATTTGACCCTTACATATATATAACCATATACAAAAGGTACTCAAAATGCATCAAAGACCCTAACCTAATGCCTAGAAGTATAAAATGCCTAAAATAAAATGAGTCAGAAGCTTCACCATGTAGAATTTGGAAATGATTTCTTAGATACATCACCAAAGACATATGCAATAATAAAAAACAATAGACAAATTAGACTTCATGATAATTTAAACATACATATGCACCAAAAGATATCATTGTCACAGTAAGAAGATGACACACAGAATATAAAAAAATATTTGCAGTTATATACATGAAAGGGATTAATATTGAGAATCCATAGAAAAATCTCTTACACTTCAAGTTATAAAATAATAGCAACTCTTATGGAAAGCACTATGGCAGTCCTTCAGAAAATTAAAAATAAAATTATCATGTGGTCCAGCAATACCTTGTCTGTGTGTATACTTAAATAACTGAAAATAAAATTTAAAATATACATTTGTAGGTACTCCTGTCCGCAGCATTATTCCCAACACCTAAAATGTGGAAGAAACATTAGTCTCTGTTGACAGATGAATAAATAAGCAAAATGTGGTATGGCACACAGTAGATGATTATTGTCCTAAAAAACACATGCTCCAACTCTGATGAACCCTGAGTATATAATGGGACATGAAATACTCCAACCACCAAGCATAAATTGTATGTGAGTTACTAAGAATTGCCAAAAACACAGTTTCAGAAAGTAAAATGGTGGTTGCCAGGGCTTTTGCTAGGGTTCAAAGGAAATAGGGTGGTATTAGTCAATGGGCATATACTTTGGTTTGCAAGATTAAAAAAAGTTCCAGAAATATATGGAGATGATGATCACAAACATTATGGATGGACTTAATACCATCCAAAAATACACTTTAAAATATTTTAGATGGAAGAAAATAATATGAAAATATAAAGAGATCTAATAACTACGTTTTCTTTTTGTGGTAGGACAAACTGTGAAACCATCTTCAGCTTAGAGTTTAAGTTTTTGCCTTAACTACTGGTGGCAAAAATTCCTTTGCATATGTACTAGAGAGAGAATTTGTATGAATTTTCAGTATTTAATTTTTAATCAAAATGAATTAATAAAAATACTTTCTTAATCCAAAATTTATGTGAGTGCCTTATTAAACATGTATAAGACATTGTATTTCATTCTTAAGACACATGACTTCAACGGAGTTGAAGAATCAGTCAAAATTTGTAAATAAGCACAACTGGATTGAATTTCTCAGGAACTACTGCTTTTATAAGAAAAGGTATTACAATAAAGAGAAGGTGGGGAACTTTAAAGAGCCAGAGATTACGTGTTATCTCTGCAAGTCGGACATGCACTCTCATCCAGGCAGGCGGAAGACAGGCAACCTCTGAGAGGGAGACAGAAAGGTCACTGTGGATAACAGTGCCAGCATCCGTGTATGGACTTTTTTTTGCACAGTCCCTTGAGCCTGAGTAACCATGAGGTGACATGAGGAGGACTAGGTAACAGCAGCGCCTGTGGCACACAGCCCATATGGAGATGAACAATGGGCTCTGAGGACTGAATCTCTTGCAAAGCAACTCGAACCTGCTTGCTCCTTTGCTGAACAGAGGGGAGACTATTTCTGTTTTCCTAAACTGCTTACCATGCAAACATCCTTGAAATAGTTCAAAACAAAAACCATTAGTGTCTTCATTCCTAGGAGATGCATAAGTAAAAGACACTATGGGGCACTTTCTCCCAATACTATGAGAGTTCAAAAAGTGATGGACAGAAGGCTGTACCCTGGGAAATCAAGGAAAAATTTAGAAATTGTCTTTCAAATTAATGTCTTCCCTGGCATCTCCTACATATGCAATTTTGTCTCACTTCATTGGGGAACCCAGAAATTTAGTCCTGAGTTACAATTTACCATGAGCTGATACAGAAGTAAACACCTGGGGGGCCTCCTGGGTAACGAGCGTGTGCTTCTCAGACCAAAAGTAACCCGGGTACCAAAAGTCTCTAAAATAGTCTAAGGAGCAGACAACTAGTGTCAGATCATTGCATATTAATTTGAGCAGGTATAATTGATTTTCATATAGATGAACTGAAATTATTTTCTGGAATACACTGGGAAAGTAAATGAATCTATAACATACCTCTATCTTTCCCTTGCATAGTGATTTCACATCTTGGAGCTGTCCACTTACTTCATTAGTCTAGCCTTTCTTCAGTATCATTTCAGGCTTCCGCAGAGATTTTACAGTCATTAACATTATTCTAAAATATAGATTTGAGTTAAAATCCCCATTATATTCCAAGAACTGAATTTAGTATTTCATATACATTAGCTTATCTAACAAAAGTCATTTAAAAATAATTCTATTATACTTTTTGTTGAGCAAGTGGAGACCCATGGGAATGAACACTCTCCAGGATGCGTCAGTAAATCTGAATCCCGGAGCCAGGTTGGCCGGACCTGAGCTATGACCTGGTCTGATGAGTGGGATTGGCTGCTCAGGAGCAGCCAGCCTTCGGGCAAACACTGGGAAGCTGGTGGTGACTTAGAAGAGATGCAGCTGATAGGCTAAGGTAGGCTAGCTCAGGGGGCACCACTGCACAGAGCTGCCAACTGACTTCTTAGGTGCCTCTCTCCAGTTTGTCTCCCAGAGATTTTCTAATCACTGGAAGGCCATTCTCATGGGGTGGCTCCATTTGTCCGTTTCACGTCTCTGGTCTCTTCTAAAATGAAATGATTTTTAATTTGTAAGAGAAAAGTTACTGTTGTCTGCTCATTAATTTAAAAAAAAATATTCAACTCATACATGCCACATAGATCTCCCCCTGTGTCAGTGTTCACATGGTAAGTGGACGAATGGTCTGGTGCTCTGTCTTGGCATTGCGTTGTCCTGTGGAGGCTGTAGGAAGGCCACGTATGCAGGGGTCTGTGCCCACACTTGCATGCTCCATCTTCTTAGGAAGTACTCTGAACTTCTCAAGAGCAGATCTGTGTTTTATACTCTCTTTATAGACTCCAAGGGCCTCCTATGGTTTGTATAACTGTACACACTAATGAAATTCCTGTTGCATTGATATTTATAAGCAAACTGTTTTAATATTCAAGCCTTGCCACAAAATAACAAATAAGACATGAGTGCTGTCTCTAAAGTTCACTGCTGACAAGAAACAGCTGAGGAAATAAGAAATATGAAAGAAAACAGCATTGTTCCTCTTTCTAGAATTTTTATATGCTCCATACAGCCACTCCTATCATAACCGCATTCATGGTTAAGGGGTTTTGAACCAGTGTTCAACACGATCGTGTGTCCTATGAGAATCGTGGTTGGGAATCGTGGTTGGGAATCGTGGGAGCAAACTTTTATTCTGGAACAGAAACAATCTGTTTTAAAAAGTAGAAAATGGTGTGTGCTTTTAGTCAAGCAATTTTACCTCTAATTCCTCACCAACTTTAAAGACATAGTAGGTTCAACCCAAGTTTCTAGTCTTAAATTAACATATAGAGAGGGAAATGATAAGTTGACAGAAGCTGACAACTTACTTGAAGAACAGATGTCTTGAGGTTCTCAAAGTCATGGAATAGTGACTTCAAGGTAGTCATAAAATTCCCATCAAGCTTTGCTGCACTTTGCCTGGGAATGGTCGCATGAAGCAGATTATTTTCATGATACCTAGGTTCCGGGCTGTGTTCTCCCTGCCCTTGCCCACCATTCTGTTCCCCATTAGCGTGACTCACGGGTTTTTATTCAAATATGCCATATTTCTCAAATAAGCACATGAAAAATATTGTTAAATGTTTACTATTTCCTTTAATTCAGGTTGCAGAATTAAGGCAAGCATAATTGAAAATGAGAATAAACTAGAGAAGGCTCTAAATTTTGGAAAACAAAATGACTAGAAAGGTTTAGAGCGTCTTTGTCTTGGTGTTCCTGGCCGACAGTCTGCACTGGCCGTGAACTGAGCATGCACACCCTGTGTTTTCAGGGAGCCTGACGTTGAGGTAAAGAATTGGCTCAGATTTGAGAGCTACAGGTTTTTGTAATCTTAGAGTTAAAGGTAAGCAGGTTTTAAAATGCTAGTGATTCTAAACTATTGGTAGGTTTCATTATGTCGCTTCATATAGACTATAATTAGCAGACAGCCCTAAATTAATAGAAAAAAATCCTACCCAACTGACTACTTTTACATCGTAAACCATTCAGCAGTTACACTGGAGTCCACTTAAAGGCCACTTTAAATGATTCATGACTGGCTTCCAAAATAAATAAATTAAAATTTGACTGTTAGAGAGTGTTAAGAGTTAAAAACAATTTTAATTAAAAGTGGTGGCAAATCTAGCACTACTGAGGTTGTGTTTTTTTTTTTTTTTTTTTTTTTTACTTTCTTTAATGAGTTTGACTGTGACAGTACCTTGGTAACCGCTGAACACTAGAAACTGACAGTTCTGGAAGTCATTTAATTCACATTTCTCCAGCCCTTTACATTTCTATAGCTTTAAAATCATAATATATTAGAAATTCCACTGGGAACACAAAATGGCAACAGAAAACCAGTAGTTTCTCAATCATACTATTTTGTCCTCTTTGGACCAATCTGGTTTTATTTTGCTTTGCTTTTTCTCTTTTGGCGGACATTCCTGACAGCTAAATGATGCAAAGTTTAGTTATCTTGATTTACAAGAAATTGTTGAAAGACCTATGGAAGTGGTAGCATCCAGTGAGTCAGTCTTAGCAGAAGGCCAGGGAGCTGCAGTCAAATGCAGCTGTGCCTTGCTCTCTACCAGGAGAGTCAGTGTCCCAGTTGCCCTTCACCACCTGTGCCAGCTAAATTGTCACAAGTTACCCTAATTCAGCATTTGCAATGATTCCTGCTTTCCATGAGTGATATTTCAAATGGGGCTACTGGCTGACATTCTGTAGCACACAGAGCCAAGTAATAGCCCAAGCTATAGCTCTGGGTATAAAGAAATGTGTGTCTAAGAAAATATGAACCAGGAATATTCATGTGCAAACAGCTTACTGCAGAATGGGAATATTTCTTAGTTTGTTTCTTTATAATTGCCAGCTAATTTTACTCTTAAAAGCTGAAATTGGTCATGTTTTCACCATAATTTTAATTAAATTTATATCTCTAAAAGATGCTTATTGGACAGAAGAGATCACCACTCTGAAATTTTGTATAATTAAAACATTTCAAATTTTTAAGTATTAGTATCTAGCAATGAAATTCAAGGTTATGACCTTTAATAGCTACAAATAATTTGTGTTGTAAATTAAAAGCACTCTAGATTCAGGCACTTTTATGTTAACTACTGAAGATTTAATCTTGTCCTTTGTCCACTTTTTTAATTGGGCGACACAAAATCATGGTGGTTTAACTGACCACCATAGTTTTGAGGTAAGATCTTCATCAAACATTGCTTACTTTTGCATTTGGGACTAAGAACGGGAAATCTTTGTTCACAAACAGATGAATGACCTCATTTAAACTTTCACCAAGTGTTTTTGGCTCTGAATTTATTCATTAAATCCAGATGTTACATTATTAACTGCTTATAGCCATTTACACTCATAATCCATGAATTGACTTTTTTTTTTTTTGCTAATAATATAGCAAGCTAAGGTTTTTCTTTGTCAACTTTAATTAAAATGGTGGGAGAGATGAAGAATGATGGCAATCCTCAGGCCTTGTAGAAGCCTGTTTCCAAATTTCCTTCTTCAAATGACATTCTCTGTTAGGAAGGTGATTGCCAGGATGCTTTTCTTTCCAAACATGGTTGATGGTTTGCATCACAATAAGGGATTTTGAAAGTTCTCAACACAAAGAAATCATGGATATTTAAGATGATTTATAACTTAAATATCTTGAGTTGATCCTTACATAATATGTACCTGTACCAAAACATGACACACTTACCTGTTGATTCAAAAATAATTAAACAAAAACATGAATAAAGTATTGAGTAATAGTTGTGTGACTTTAATAAGGAATGAATGAAATATTTACCAATGTATGTGATTGATAAATAAGAGAGCAAATGCCTAAGAATTTACTACTTAGTCACATGACATTATAATACAGAAGTTTACTTATAAGTGCAGCATAATTCTGTACATTTCCATATCCATGTTCCTAAGAGGAATCTGTGGGACTGGTCCTACCAGAAGACTGCAATTACTGTACTTCCCATGTTAATACAGCTATTCCCGTGTCAATGTAGCTATTTAGATGCTATTAGATGGAAAATTTACTAATTTATCAAAATCAGTAGTGTCTTATATTTCAATATATGCTTTTTAAAAAAATGACAGTCACCTATGGTCTCTACCATAATCTTTGCAAGTCAAAACCTACAATTTTCCTGAGACCTGCTGTCTCCATGGAGACTTTAATTGGCTAAGATATTTTCCAATCTCCTCTTAGTCTTGGTACTATTTATTTTTCTCCATTTTTGTTCCATTTTAATGACTGACATTCTTTATTTTCTGGAGGGCTTATTTTTTTTGGAGTTTGACGCCAACTGTTCTCTGCTCATTTTTTCATCCTAGCCAGATTGGCACCAGTCATTAAGAACACACCACAGAATTTCTGCCATACTGAAAGTGATTAATTCTGATGCTTATTTCCACTTGGTAACACCTTTCTTTATAAATTCCACAGTTTACCTCAATAATTCATTGATAACACTGTGAAAAATACTATTTCATAACAAAAATATTTGCTATTCATATCTGGTTAGTATGTATACCACACTACTTATATATATTATAACAGAAAGTCTGAATTACTGACAAAGTTAAAAATTGACAGATGCAATTAGGCAGCAATAATATACTTCATGAAGTTTAATTTTGTTAATAAACTAATACTTATTTTCCTCTTCACCAAAAACTGGGCCAGAAATTATGAAAGAAGTTTAAGATTTGGCATTATTTTCAAGAGGTTTGAGATGGTATTACTCCAAGTTTGTTAAATTAGCAATGTAGCAGGCTACAAGGAGAGATTCAAGATGGCGGGCTAGGGGGAGGCTGAATTCATCAGAACTTCATGACTTGGGATTCAAGCAGCAGGAATACTGCTTCTCTGTGAGGTGGGTGAAAGAGGTATTTTACTAAAACTCAATATTGGACAATCAGGAGTGTCTTAGAGGCCTAGAATTTGGGGTATTTGAAACAAAGAAAGACTACATTGGAGCTCAGTCAGTAGCAGTAACAGCAACAGCAACTGGTTCAGCACAGAGGGAGGGTGAATGCAGAGAAACGCAACACAGAGATTTAGTATGTAAAATCCTGAGATCAGAACGGCAGCCACCCTTCCCTGATCCAGGGCTGTACTGGACACTGGTGCATGAAGCATGCCCAGTATTTCCCAACTGTCATGGAGAGCTGAGGCCCAGCCATCTTGAGGTTCCCACCTATTGGGAATCCCCTCGTAGAACTCTGCAAGAGCCCCACCCTGGGAATGCATCAATCTGGTCTCTGTGGACGAAACTCCAGCTGATAGTACTTCCCATCCCATCCTACCTCATACGGGTGTGAAGGCAAGCTGAGAATGTTTGAACTCCACCCGGCAGCTTGGTGAGCAACACCAAAAGAGGAAGGATTCAACAACTCTCAGACCCTGCTCTCATCCTCAGTACCCAGCTCAAAAAGAAACAGAAAGGTGGACATGGACAGTGATCATCTATACTGACTACCCCAGTGAAAATGACTCCTTAATTTTGTATTAAGAATCTTTTCTTTTTCTTACCATTTTTCTTTTTTTTTTTTTTTGTTTTTGTGTGTGCTTTTGCTGTGCTGATCGGTTCATGTACATGTATACATATTTGTTTCTTTTTTTCTCATCTGTAGCAATTTTAAAATATAGTTAGTTTTCTTTGCGTTGTCTTTTGAGGGTTAGGGTTTTTGATTAATCTATTTTGGTTTGGTTTTGTGTTATTTTTCATTTGCTTGTTTCTCTTTCTCTTTTTTCTTCTGCTAACAGCCAAATTTTATTGTTCTCTCTTTCTCTCTCTCTTTACTTTGTTACTTCTATTTTTTCTCCTCCTTCTTTATAACCATCACGTGTACATTTCTTCTGCATTCTCTCTGTTCCCCTTTGGAAGTCACAAACTGTTTTCTACTTTTCTATCACATTTTATTTCCTCTAATTAACTGTATTTTTACTATATGTTAGCACTGATTGGCTTATATAACTCCTGACCCACCATTAATGATACTGCAATTATTATTGTTATGGCTATCATAGTTAACACATATTATTTGCCAGCTACAGTTCATGGTTTCTTACTGTTTTTGCTGGTGCCAATTGCTGATCCCACCATTTCTGTTTTTTTTTTTTTTTGGCAATTAACATTTTAGATGTCATAATAGGAACCAAGCATTTAGTTTAATGGTATACATTGTCCACTTAGATTGTCATTGTTTCCCCTACTCTGTGAAGTGCTGGGAACCTACAGGGACACTACAAGTTCACAGGGTAGAAAATCTGCTGCTGAACTAAACTCAACCAAAGGACAGTACACCTTGCTCCACACAAAAATTAATGTCAAATGTTCCCCTATGGACATTCATAGCTATAGCAAAAACAGAAATAATGAAGTCTACAGACACCGCATCTATGAGGGAATCTCAATCCATATAGGGTGGAAGAGAAATCCCTTCCAACAGATGTATAAAACTAAAGAGATAAATGCAAAAATATGAAAAGTCTCAGGAGACTGAGGCAGGTGGATCATGAGATCAAAGCCAGTCTCAGCAAAAGTGAGGCACTAAGCAACTCAGTGAGAACTTATCTCTAAGTAAAATACAAAATAGGGCTGGAGATGTAGCTCAGTGGTCAAGTACTCCTGAGTTCAATCCCCAGTTCACACATCCCCAAAAGGCAAGCTAACACAACACCTCTGAAGATAATGATTCAACAGCAAATGACCCTCCAAATGGTGAAGTGATGAAATATCATAAGGAATTCAAAAATATCATATAAAAATGATTAATGAATTTCAAAAGAACACAGAAAAACAACTAAATTAATTAAAGAAGTTACTAAAGAATATGAATGAGAAATTCAGTAAGGCAATAGGAATATTGAAAAAGAACCAAACAAATCTTGGAAATAAAAGACACATTAAATCAAATTAAATGTGCAGTAGAAGACCTCTCTATATCACTATAGATTAGAACATGCCAAAGACAGAATCTCAGAGCTGAAAGACAGAGTGGCCAGCCTTGAACATTCAGAGAGTATTAAGAAAAAAAAAAGTAACCATGATTAAAATGTACAAAGAACTCTGGAACAACACAAAGAGACCAAATTTAAGAGTAATTGGAATTGAAGAGGGCTATGATATGAGGACTAATAGAATGGATAAACTCTCCAGAGAAATAATAACAGAAAATTTTTGTATCCTTCAGAATGAGATGCACTTCCAGATACATGAATCATTCAGAACCCCAGATAGATAACAAAAAATAAAAACCTCTCTACAACATGTTAAAATTAAAATGTCTAACATAAATAAACAAGGCTAGAATTTTAAAAGCCTCAAGATAAAAATATCAGGTCAAATTTAGAGGCAAGCCAAACAAAATCACTTCTGATTTCTCAGCACAAACTCTAAAAGCCATGAGAGCTAGGAATGATGTGTTCCAAGTACTAAAAGAAAAAAAAATAACTATCAACCAAGACTGCTATATTCAACAAAATAATACAAAATTGAAGATGAAATAAAATCCTTCCAGATAAGGAGAACATGAAAGAATTCATAAGTACTAAACTGGTACTACAGAATTTACTTAAAGAAATATGATACCCAGAATAAATAAAAACCACCCTCAGAGTTCACAAAAAAATAAATATCATTTGAAGAGTTGCTAAGCAAATGAGAAACAGGACTAAATTAAACATGATAAATAAATCAAAATGGCAGGAATTAATCAACATGTTTGTATAATAACATTGAATGTAAGTAGACTCAACTCTCCAAATAAGGACATAAGCTAGCAGAATGGATTAAAAAAAAAACAAGATTCAAGTATATGTTATTTGAAGAGCTGCACCTTATAAGAAAGTACTGTGACAGGCTGAAAGTGAAAGAATTTAAATTGTAATACCATGTGAATAGAGCCCCAAAACAATCAGGAGTAGCTACTCTCAGATGGGAAAAAGCAGATTTTACACAAAAGTTAACTAGAAGAGACAGATTAGATTACTTCATATTGGTAAAGAGAACAATCCAAGAAGAAGATATAACAATAATAAATATTTATGTCCCAAATGTGGATGCCACTAATTTCATAAAAGATAGACCATTCAACAACAGGTTTCTACAAAAATGGCTAACTTTGATCAAGAAATTACTATATGTTAGGTGCTATTCTAAATATATTAAAACAGTAGCTGAATAAAATGTATAATAATAATGAGCTGGGGATCATTTACATTTTTATTTTATAGTACCAACTGAATTTTCGAAATTGAATCTAAAACATCTATATAACTTAAACTACCAGATAATTTCATCCCATAAATGCTGACTCCAGAACCCACATGCATTCACTACTCTATACTCCCATACATGGCTATGGCTTGTTCTTCCGAATCACTGACAGAATGTTCTGAACTAATTGGAATAAAATTACAAATTTTTTCTTGTCAGAATACAGCCTGAATAAAGGCTGATGTTCTGGTCCGTGCTGCCCCACTTCATTTTGTGATCAGTGACGCTTCTTAGCCTAACTTGAATTTTACACTATTGAAGCATTTGTTTCTTACTTTTATCTCTTAATAGGGTAATTTTAGATTCATAATTATTTTTTAAATGTTCAGATGTGTGTGATATTGCACGTTACTAAGTTCATTCTTTATCACCTTCAAGCTACTCCTGTTGCCCTCTCAGTAGAATCTCACACATAGAAGAAATCACCTTTTCTATTCAGAATTTTCCTATCTGCAGATAACTTGCTTAGCTGCATAACCCTTTCCATCAACATTCACAAACATTTGTCTATAATAGCTAGTGGTATTCAGACCTCAAATGTTGTATAATTCACTCTTGGCACAGATTTTAAAAATTAATTAGCCCCTCTTTGGAACTTTATATTTTATATTTTTGAGTCATGATCATGGAGTGCAGAGTTAAAAATAAGCTGTCGAAGAATGTTATACATCAATATTTAAATGAGTTCTCCATTCATTATAAATAGAGAATATTTTAATTTAAATTTCTATTTCATATTTGAATCGTCTTTAATGTTTCATCAAACAGGAAGTTGCTTGGTTTCTAGTGGTATGTCCATTTTATAATATAAGGGAACAGACACAAAACATGGAGAGGAATTTTTTTTTTTACTATAAGCATCACTTTTTTAAGCATAATCACTGTTAATTTATAATTTTACAATTATATTACTTAGCATTTATCAAGAACAAAACAATTATTTAATGAAAATTATATTTTAAATAAAACCATATTGGTCATTAAGAAAAATATATATGGAGGTTCAGAGCACTGGCTATTTTTGAAAGAGCTCTGATAATAGTGGTCTATAAATACAAAGATGACCTAAGATTAGTAATTATTATGTAAGTCTAAACATTGTTTCCCAAATTTCAATGAACTGAAATGAAAATAATGTATTAACAAAATAAAAGTAAATGTGTAACAACAAAATAAATAATACTGTATGCATTTGTTTTGCCTTTGCTTACTCATAAGCAGTATTTGGGGAGATATGTATTTACAAACTCATGTAGAAAACTGCCACTTTCTTAGTCCCACTCTGTCTAGCAGACATTTCAACTTCCTTCCCAGTTGATATTTTTCCTAGATGTCCCTTCTTGGTTCACAATTAAATCTCAAATATTGAAAGTGAGAATTACAAACTTGAAGTTCTTGATTTTTCTATGTCTTTCACTGGATACCAAAGCTCTCCTATCTAGTTTCCTTATAGATATTACAAACTTGGAACTGTGGTTAATTCTCATATTTTTTTCTTTTCTTTTCTTATTTTTTTTAAACTGCTAATCTGTTTTTAAACCCTGAAAACTCTTTTTTGGAAGGTTTCAATGCCAATGTAATCTCCTTAGGTAGGATTAAAATTTTAAAAGAGTTTTAACAGATATTCCTACATTCACCTTGCTCTAATTGGTCTGACAAAATTTCACTGAATTATTTTTAGATCCAGAAATTTTCTTGCCCCCCAAATCTTTCTGCCTCCCTAGGTTAAAAAATAATCAAATTAAGGGGTCCAGGGCGGGTTTACTCTGAAGTCGCTGAAACGGATCATCCGTGCCCTTCCCTGGCACAGTGGCCTTGGGAAGCGCTGTACTCAGCTTTGTGCGTAATTTTGTACTGTGTTACATTTTAACATCTTCAAATTGGATCTGTTTCAAGAACTGTTAAAAACCTGGATCTAGCCCAGGTTGTGCCCCACGATTAACATTTTAAGTCACACTATAAACCTATTCAATTAACAAAATTGAAATTTAATAGCTTGGCTAGAAGAATACGGGAGGAGGAAACAGCAGTGTAAATGGTGTGGAGAGACTCTGAGTAGGTCCTCCCAGAGTAAGCATGAGAAAAAGGTGAAAATCCCTTTTTCTGGTCCTTTCCCTCCATGTTCTCTTTGTGTGAAAGGATCTGACAAATAATTCTCAATGAATGCTGGCCAAGCCCATGGAAATGACATGGGGGTGAGCTGTGAGCCCTGACAGGGAAGCAAGACTCGTGTTCATGGAGTCAAGTTAGGAGGACTTTCACCGCCTTAAGCACCACTGAGGAGTTGAAGGCCAGGGGGAAACTGAAGAAACTGGCAAAACCACTCTTAAAGGGCAGAGATATCCAGAAGTATGCATGTATCTTGCAACCTGGAAAATTCTTGAATATTTTAATTACTGGGTTCTGTACCCATTGCCAAAACAAAGGATGTCCAAGTTCAATTTTGGCCTTCTATAAATTTTGTCTGATTTGCTGACTGTGGAATTTGTTGGGAAGTCCCTATAGAATAAGATCTTATTCCCATTTCCAGATGTACATCCTACTCTTCCCAAACGGATGAAGTACATGCACTCAGGTTTTTTGGGAATATTACCAAAATGCTGACGTTCAAAACAAGATCAAATGATTTTCATGTTTTGTATGCTCAATTAAGAAAAAAAAAAAAGACCAGCTGACTAAAGCTAAATAACGTTCCAAAAACCTTAGCAGAGTGATGGGTAAATGCTCCTTGACCTCTGTAACTTGAGGAGATCTCCCGGGTTCTTTCTTCAAGCCAGTGAATGTCCTGGTAATGATGACTCTCTTGATACTAGGGGTGGCATAAACCCTCATGCCCAAATGCCTGGACTCTCTCAACCATGAACGTTTCAAACCTCTGCCACAAACACATTTTGCCTTGAAGATATTTTGCATTGTTTTTTCTTGTATGTTTTAGCAATGGAACTGCAGAAACATAGGCAGCACGTGGTGTCCACTTTTAAGTACATACAGCCTCAGGGAAAATGTGCGTCATCCTATTCAATCTGGCCAGTACCGACGAATACATTCATGTTGTATTTAGATCATTTTCAAAAGTGTACTTTGGCTAATTCCCACTGTATTTTGGTTGTTTTCAAACCCAAAGGATGATTGCTGATTAAAGAATTTTTTGTTGCTAAGCAGGAGATCCCATTTGTGGTAGTTGGAATTGTCTCCTGTCCACATTCTAATCCCCAAAGCTAAGAATGTTATTATAGGGTAACAGGACCTCAGAAGGTGAGACTGGGGTCAGGATTTCAAGATGAGGAGGTTTTCCTGGATTATCTGGGTGGACCCACCAGACTTTCCTGGGTCTCTGTGAGAGGTGCACTGGAAGAGCTGGTGTAATGAGAGGTGCAGGCACTGGGTGGCGTGTTTTGACATGGAGGGAGAGCACAGGCAAAGAGCCAGGGAAAGTCACTACAAGGAGCTGTGAGGTCAAGGAGGCAAGATCTTTCCTCAGACCCTCCAGCCCTGACGACACAGTGAGATGTTGCTCTGAACTTCCACAGTGAAAAGGCACTTCTTGCTTCCTACCCAAATACATAACGTGGGGAATTCTTCTCCCATGAAGAAGCTCTGATGCTGTCTGACCAAAAGGCTTGTCAATCGTTAACTATCGTGGTCACTACTATCTAAAAAAATCCATCTCACGATTTCAGTCGTTCTTCAATGTGAGCCACCAGCAATGGAATTTCTAATCACCTCCCTAGACTGAGACTACATCGTCTCTCTAAAAGTAAACAACTCTGGCTTTACATGGCAGAGCTGGTGGTCCTATCATGCCTCCCACTAATGTCTCCAGAATCTATGAAGTTGCTCCAAGAAAAACATTCAGAGGGAATTCTGCTGCATTCCCTTAATCCCACCCTTGCACATACATAAACTTTAATTATCTGACCATTAAGTTGACTGCTGTAGCTTGATTAATATAGCCATCACTCATTTGTTAAAAGGCAGAAATATTTAGTGTCCACAACAGATTTTATTGCATGTACACTCAGAAAAACTTTGCTTTCAGAAACTAGAGTCTGATGAATTTTTGCCAAGGGGCATCTCAGAAGACCATACTGAAGGAGGCTTGGGAATAGCCAGAAGTCTTAACTCAAGTGTAATCCTCCAAATTAGACTGATGCCAGGTAAAATTTTGGTACATTCCAGGGGAGGATTCCAGGAGACAAAGCAACTCTAATGGTGGTAATTTCCTTTCTTTGGATTGATTTTTGGGAACTCTGGAACAACTACCCACCATTCCCATCATTTTTCTTCCAAACTTAACAGTTTTTGTCTCTGTTTTGAACAAAACCCAATATTCTTACTCATGGAGCTTTGTAAATCAATAAACATCACTTCAATTAATTTAATCACTCTCAATTCTATGGCTGACTTCTTTCTGCCTTAACAGGCCAATCACAGATATTGTCTCAAAATCAATATCATAATTATGCAGTTTAGTGCATCTCCCGATGCTCCACCTTTTCCTTGCTTTCTGCATAATTCTATCTCCAAGTAAAATTTGTTGTCATTCTTACAACTTTTTGCATATTTCCAGCTTCAATATATTCCCAATAGGTTTCCCACGGCAGCACCCCCCCCCTGTAATTTCTTCTATCTTCCAGGTCAACTTCACAATTCTTAAAATAGCTCCCCAGAACTTTACATTGTTCATCAGCAAGCACTCATACAATGCCTTCAAAATAATCACCTCTTTTCCTTCAAATGACTCAGAGTCAGGCCACGTGTTGTCAGCATGAAGTTTCCAGGCCTTGCTGGCTTCTGCCTGCCAGGTTCAGGAGGACCTAATGATAGTGACTTGACTATGTGATAGAACATGTTGCATAGATACATCTCCCTGGAAAGCCTCAAATGGGGCCAGGGAACAGATCCACCTGGTGTGTCTCCTGAGGCCAGAAATGTCCCCAGATGCCTGAGAATCACCAGAATTGCCTTTTCAGTTCTCAGGATGGCACGTTTGGTGAGAAAGAGAGGCCTCTTCAGGTGCTGTCCACAGCACGTTATTCCACTAAGCAATCGCGAGGTCAGAGCACAGCTCCTAGGATTCCTAAGAAATGACTACCTAACTCTTCCGTTGTGCATCCAAATCCTGCATTTTCCAAAAAAAACTCTGAGGGTTGTCCCAGTCCTTGCATCTTGACCTCTTCTCTCAGGTGACAATTTCCTACCACCCTCCCCTTGCTAGTGGCTAGAGCCTTCTCCCTGCCAGAAACAACTGACATAATCATCGCATTCGAGAATCAAATAGCTTTCCCTTGAAAACTTGGCCCTGAAGTGCCACACACCAGCTCGGGCAGACTCCTCCTGAAACCACAGAGGGGTTGAGGTCACTTTCAGAGTACCTGGCACAGGAGGCTTCTGAGCCTAGGGTGTCATCAAACCCACACAGCAGGTAGCTGTGTGGCTCACTAGGGGTCCACAACTCCTTCACCGCGGAGCTGCAGGGATCGGCGCCTCACGGCTGACCTGATGTCAGCCAGCTCTCTGGGCTTTGGGGAGCAGCACAGGGTGACTGGCACCAACATCCCAAAGGTATTTGCAGAACTTGTTTGAATGGTATGACTTCTGAATCATACACTCAAAATAACAATTTTATGTCTTAAAAAGAAAACTTCACTTTCTACAAGGTTGCACAGAGTAGTGAGGGAAAAAATGGAATACCTTGGACAGGAAGTCACATTAAGGTTCAAAATTGAATCTAAAACCACCCAGCAGTGTGATAAAAGAAAACCTGATTACTAAACTTTGAGGAGCTTCAGTTTCCTAATGTGTAAAATGGACATGACGATACCTGTTTTTTTTTTTTTTTCAGCATTATCATCCAGCAAGTGTGGAACAAGGATGAGATAATTGTGCCAATCATCTGACATCTGTTCTACGTAGCGTGGAGATTAGAACTCTGCTTATTTATATGGTAAATGAAATCTATTTGTTATTTGTGTAGGTTCAGTTCAGCTTTCCTCTATGTGATTTAAAGAAATGGGAATATTGGAGGTGGATTCAATGATTTAACTCTTCAACATGTGTAACACTCTATTTTTTTGAAAATTATGCAAAATAAATACATAATTAAGCCTTACTATCAATAGCAGATGTAACAGGATCATTAAGAATAAATTTCTTCTTTGATATAATGAGAGCAACTATGAACAGAGCAGGGAGGAAGAGCAGGAAGAAAAGATTAACGTTAAACAGAGACATGAGATGGGAGGGAAAGGGAGAGAAAAGGGAAATTGCATGGAAATGAAGGGAGACCCTCACTGCTATACAAAATTACATATAAGAGGTTGTGAGGGGAATGGGAAAATAAACAAGGATAGAAATGAATTACAGTAGATGGGGTAGAGAGAGAAGATGGGAGGGGAGAGGAGGGGGGGATAGTAGAGGATAGGAAAGGTAGCAGAATACAACAATTACTAATTGGGCATTATGTAAAATTGTGGATGTGTAACCGAGGTGATTCTGCAATCTGCATTTGGGGTAAAAATTGGGAGTTCATAACTCACTTCAATCTAATGTATGAAATACGATATGTCAAGAGCTTTGTAATATTGTGAATAACCAATAAAAAAAAGAATAACTGAAATATATTTGAAATATGAATAATTTTATTTTTCTTTAAGGTAAGTATGTATTTCATTAAACTATGTTTCTGACTTTATTTTGAATGCTGAAGATGATTGACAAAGGGAAAAACAGAAAGAAAGAAACTAAGGTTCTGCACAAGGTCCCCAAACACACTTACTTCTTTACTTGCTTACTCTCATACTCTTGGAAGAGAAGATAAATTGGCAGTGACTTTGCCTTCAGATAGGCAAATGACTGTCATAATACACAGAGAAATACAAATCGAAGTAGCCCATTAGTGTTGGAAAGACACAATTTTAAACATTTCCTGGCAGAATTCTACTGTTCTTAGGGGGATTTCTACAGGGTATTTGGCAAGGGAGCTAAAGAATAAGAGAAGATGTGTTAGGGGAGAAAATGATTGAGTTTCTTTGGGAGTGGGAATGATTTTTCGTTTTTTAATGAGTTTTTTTATAATGAATTTTGTAATGAACTTCCCAGAGTCCAACAGTTTGCCTGGCACATGACAGGCATTGGAGAAACATTTGTTCAGTGAATTCTTGAACAACTAGTTTAAATGCAAATAATATTCATAAAGCTAAAGCCACTGAGATTGGAAATAAATATTATATCTATATATATTTATATATATTTATTTATAAATTTATATATTTATTTATATTTTATAATTTTTTGGATACAGGGGATTGAACCCAGGGGTGTTTAACCATTGAGGCACATCCCCAGCCTTTTTATATATTTTATTTAGAGACAGGGTCTCACTGAGTTGCTTAGAGCCTTGCTAAGTTGCTGAGGTTGGCTTTGAACTTGCAATCCTCCTGCCTTAGCCTCCAGAGCCACTGGAATTGTAGGCCATCTATATATAACTACTTATACTGACACAATTAAATATTAAAAATTAAAGATGTCCTTCTATGTGTTTCTAGTATGGTTTTACTTTTGTTTTTAATTTGGTGATATAAGCATGGCCTGACTTATAAGAGTAGTGATTAATTATGGAATAGACTCTTTTTTGAGAGATTGAGCCTTACCAGGAAAATAGTAAGATTTAGAGCATTGTGGGACATAATGTTAATCTATACTATCTTTTGTGAGTGACCATGGTGACAATATTATTCTAAATTTACATAGTTAGTTTTTCTCAGTGTCTCCAAAATTATATGTCTTCAACAACTTAGTTCACATATTTTAAAATTCCATTTTCTTCCTCATGGGAAAAAATGAAACAATAGAATTTTCTAAGATGGCCTTCAGGGTTTGATGGGACACACTCTAACTGCCCTGTTTTTCTCAGGGTAGTTTGTTCCATCAGAACAAATAATTACTGGTGCATTTTTTACTGTCACAGTTTAGTGATTAATTCCATTTGTAAACTTGCCTAAATGGATTTAGCAGTGAACAGCTCTAACTTATTGTTTCTGATAGTTTGCTTCAGCTTGGGTATGATTTGGGAGTGTCTCCCAAGAGTTTATGTGGGAAATTTGGTCCCTGGTGTGGTGATGTTAGGATGTTGTAAGATTTTTTAAATGGACTGATCAAGTTCTATTTTTTTCATCTGTGGGTTCCTTTTCCTTAATATCCTCTGTGCTCTGTGAGGTTATCTGATGACCAATGGGTGTTGTAAAATTAAAATAGTCAACTAAAATGCATATGCTGAAAACCAAAGATGTCCATATTAATATGATTAGACCAATCTTGGTCTGCCAAAGAATACTTAAAATCTAATAGTATTTTACTTCCTAAAACTTTGCAAATTTTCCAAAATAACCCATAACAGTAGAATCTCTATACAGTGCCTGATATCCAAGTTCTGAAATGCAAACCATGGATCTATTCACCTTTGATTGGTGATAGTCTGTTTTGTGGTTATCATTTTCTTTTATTTCTACTTTATTCTATCTATGTAGATTGCCATCTTCTTCAGTTGATCATTTTGCTCATCTGCATTTGAATTGTACACGGGATAAATTAAGGAAGAGGCATCTAGTTTTGGTGAAAGAGAGCATTAGATAGCAGACTGACCTAATCAGTAAGAGTGGACTCTGTTCTCCTACCCTTGCAGCTTGAGGCAGTCACACCTGCTGTACTACATTGAAAGAATGACAACAGAAATTCAGTCCAGGGTTGGTGATGGAGCTCAGGGCCTAAGCAGAGCACTTGCCTAACATGTGAGGTCCTGGGTTCAATCCCCAGAACAAGAAAAAGAGAATTAGTCCCCTCCACAAGAAATCAAACAAAATCCAACTCTCCAATAATTTTCATTCCAGTTATATTCTGGTTGTTTGTGATATTAAAATATAAATCTATAATTGTATGAATAATACCAAGCATTTTTTTTAAAACTGTAAGAAATAGTATACATACATGAGAAAATACAGTTTATACCATAAATGAAAGGTCTCTCTCTGAAAGGTCTCTCTCCAAAATAGAGCTTCTTTTTCCAGAAATATCCTTGTCAATATTTCCGTTTTCTTGAGGTTACTTTTAAAACTATTGTGGTACACGTACGTCTTTACTTATGGAATATCACCTTTTGGCATGTGCATTTTGTTTTTCCACTGCAAAGGATGGTCAATTTAATCCTGTTCCCTCTGCCTCCCCAGGCTGCTCCTGAAGGGTCTAGTTCCAACTCTGCCGGCCTCCCCTCAAGATGTTCCAGGACTGCCAAACTCTTATTCAGTCTCTGATGCAATCTAGAAGATAAATCTGTAGGAAAGTTTCACCAAAGTCTATTGGATGAGCACTTGGTGGAAGAATTAAAAAGTCATGAGCGCGTGCCACATAGAAATTCACTTCTTTGTTTACACGTTTGGCCACTGGAGATCATGGAAGTTGTAAATAAAAGATGCACTGGACAAATTGATTCTATGGACAGATCTTGGATATCAATTTCTTTTTGGAATTAATTTATTGGTGCCTAATAATTACACAGAAGTGGGTTCTATTAATTGTGGCTCATTTGTACATGCCTACCAGATAATTGGGTCAGTATTACTCCCCAGTGCCTCCCTTCACCTCCCCCCCAATCTACACTAGTTTTCTCCTTTCTATGTTCATGAAACTTTTTTCCGGTAGCTTCTACATATGAGAGAAAATGTGTAATCCTTGCCTTTCTGTGTGTGGATTTTGCTTAACGTGAAGCTTGCATATCAATTTTTTCACATAGTATATGAAGATCATGTGCCGCAGTCTGGCTGCAGCAAACTAACTGGGGGGTGACAAGCAACTTGTGAACATTGATACAGCAGAAGTGGGAGCCGTTTATTGTAGGACAGGAGGGGTATATACATTCCACACAGCTTATCTAATTAACATAAACTAGATACAGCAGTCAACCAATAAGGAATCTCCACACTTAATGGCTCGCTGGCCTTACTTCACAAACCACTCCCCCTGCAAAATGCCAGGCGCCATCCAGACTTGTTTACAGACCCTAACAATCATGGACTAGAAATTTTCTAAAATACTCTTATAACCTCTAAGGAGTCCATGTAAGTAAGTATTTTTGTTTTTCAGTATCATTTCTAGGACTAAATACCTTCATCTGATGATTTTATAAGTCAGAGTTGGTATTTATATTTCTTGAATATATATGTCAGGTATAGTTGTATTTAAAAAATCAGACACATATGCTGGGGCTGGGGCTTAGTGGTAGAGTGCTTGCATTGCACATGTGAGGCACTGGGTTCAATCCTCAGCACCACATAAAAATAAATTAATTAATTAAATAAAGGTATCATGTCAATCGATCTACAACTAAAAAATATATTTTTAAAAATTTGACACAAGATAAGTTTAATAAAATATATATGTAAAAACTATACAAAGATAATTGCATACTGAACGTAACACCAAAAAGGTAGCTGAAAAATGCCCATGTATTTGTTGACCAATAATTCATTTGTATATAACCCAGAGGTCAAAAGAAGAAATTGAAAAGGAAGATGTTTTGAGGGGCTGGGGATATGGCTCAAGTGGTAGTGCGCTCACCTGGCATGCATGTGGCCCGGGTTTGATTCTCAGCATCACATACAAACAAAGATGTTGTGTCCACTGAAAACTAAAAAAATAAATATTAAAATTCTCTCTCTCTCTCTCTCTCTCTCTCTCTCTCTCTTAAAAAAATTTAAAAAGATGTTTTGAATTGAATGATATTAAATGTACATCCTATCATAATTAATGGAATAAAGTTCAACAAATCACACTGTAGAAAATTTTTAAAAACAACTACATTTATACCAGGGTGATGGGACAGAGAGGTCATTATTTTTAAGTTAATAATTCTTAAAAATCAATAAATTCAATACAATCCAAGTAAAAATCTCAGCATTTTTATAGATATTTATAATATCTAATTATAAACTAATTATAAAATAGATGTATAATGCCAAAGGGCCTGGAATAGACACAGAAAAAACCCAGACATATGATACCATCTGAAATTAAGTCTTTGTATGCACCTATAGAAACCAGGATTGAGAATCTTGTGGGGCATCAAGGTAGACAAATAGGTTAGTGGGACAGAACACAGTTCAGTGTTTGTCTATAGTTATGTGGCTCATTCACGTTCAGTGATGGCACCAAAATAATACAATAGTAATATGGAAAGTTTTTCTAGTATATGGTGCAGGAAGACCTTGCATTCAAGGAGGGAAAAAAACCACTGAACTTCATCCTAAACCTCACAAGATAGGTAGAAGTTATATTTAGGTGGCCCATGCCAAAATATAAAATGGTACAACATAATATAGTAGAGTATCTTCTTAGCCTTGGAATATACAAATATTCTTAGTTGTGGAATATACAAAAATTTTTCCTTTTTCTTTCTTTCTTGATTTGGAGAATCCATGAAAGAAACTACATATAAAAGAACATACCTAAAATTCATGGAACAAAGTATTCATTCGTGTCTACAGTATATAAACAACTGCTATAATTCAATAATAAAAACACAATCAATTTCAGTGGCTCAGGAGACTGAAGCAGAAGGATCACAAGTTCAAAGCCATCCTCAGTAAGAGGCCCTATGCAACTTAGCAAGACCCTGGATATGTGACTTATTGGTTAAGCACCCCTGGGTTCAAACCCTGGTACCCAATCAACAGCAGCAGCAGCATCATCATCATCATCATCATCATCATCATCATCATCATCATCATCAAAAACCTGAAAAAGGATTCACAAAATAAGAGAGATAAATGCCAAACAAGCACATGAACAAGAGCTCAGCGTTATTGACCATCGAACTGCCCCAGCGTTTCCTACCCAGGTCGGTGGTCCCTGCCGCGGGGCAGGATGGCTCCCTGGAACCGCTCTTGGGACCTTAAACAAGCAAGGGACAAGTTCCCGGTGCCCACGGATGATGACAAGCCTCGGCGACACCCAGCGGTGCCCCTTGTGAAGCTGGTCGGAGCTGAGGCTGTCACAGGCGGCGGGCAGCACAGCAGGCGGAGGTGGCCTCCAGGGGTGTGGCCAGGGCCCAGCGCAAGACCCCGGGTCGGCCTCAAAGACGGAGGAGTCCAGGCACTGGATGGGGGGCAGTCACCCCGGCAAAGGAATTCTTCAAACTGCGTTGGGTTGTACCCTGTGTCCGTTTCACTGGACATAAAACTACCTCAATAAAAGAGGCACCTGCACCCAGACACCTAAGTCCCATGTTGAGTGCAATTGAGACGCTTCCGTAAAAACACTGGCCAGTTAACAGGGGCCCCTAAACTCTTTTAAGCACTCACTTTATATCATTATAAATTTTTAATGATACATGTGTATTTTTTGATAGATCAATAAAGGGGCTGTGTAGAAGATGAGTTAGAAACAGCAATACTGCATATACGAAGCCCAGTTAAAATGATGGAAATGTCCATTTTATTTCCAAAAATTAATAAAATGGGTGATTTTGCTGGAAGAATTACAAATCTGTAGATACGATCAGGTAACATATGATATGTGACAGGTGAGATCTGTCCTGAGATAAGTATTAATAATTAATAATATTTAAAATTCAGTCTTCAGAGTATCCTTCTAATGAGACTAATATTTCTGACCCAAGAGAGCATTAATATTTTCATGTAATCAGGACATTCAGCCTTCTACACACTTCATATTTCTCCCCAAAATTTTATTTTCCAATCCTTTTGGATGTATAAACCATCTTTAAAATACAAGCATATAACTCATGAGGCTTTGTCTCCAATCCATAATTTTGGCAACACTAATGATAAAGAGTGGTTCAAAGAAAAAAAAGAAACATTACAATATTTTGTTTCAATACTTTTTCAAATTATATTAGTGATCTGCTGAATATATTTAACAATGTGCATACTGATATCCAAACATACAGGTGAATTGAAAGATCTTGCCTTATTTTACAAATGATCTTTGCTTTTTAATATACCTTATTACAAGTACTCATGGGGACATTTGATTTGATTTCAGATAAAAATGATCAATGTCAAGTTAATGGATGATCAATTCTCACATTGATGTTATTCTCATGACCATCTGGGACCACGGGAAAGCCTCTCCACACCCTCTGACTCCCCGCCACACTGACACACACGCTTCCTGCATTATTCTGGTTTATTTTTGCTTTGCTAAGGATCTTTATCTGAAATATTTTTTGCTTACAAGTAATTTTTGTCTCTGCTCCCTGTAGTGTAAATTTTACAATGGCAGGGTTTTCATGAATTGTGGGGGGTCTCTGGTGCTGACAGTATTTCCAGGCGCATGCTCTACACTCTGTTCGAATAGACCAAGAGCTGTGTGCATACACTTCCTAAAGCTATCTAAGGTACCAACTATGTCGTGCACTTATTCAATTACTTTTCTTTATGTTTGTCTTCCATTTTTTAAATGGAAAAAGAAGAAATTACGTTGCTCATTTTTCTTCCCTTTTTTCCAACTAGGGTTGAGAAGACAAGGGTAGAAAGAAATTAGAATTGTGGGATTGTAAAAAATAATTGTGCAATTTGGTCTGTTTAGATAATCATAAGCACACTGATTTTTGTCAAATTGGGAATAATTCTAGTCTTGAGAAATGGTTTGGAAAACTCTCAACCTTCAGTTTTAGCAACTTCACATGTAAGCAGATAAGTATGTTCAAGAAATTTCATTGAAACATGATGATAACCATTTAGTAAAGAAAAAAATAGTAATCTGTAGCCAACAGTCTCAGCTTTTATACACTGATGAGTAGAGTAAGAACTCCTAAATCTGGTTGAATCAGCTTAGATTAATGATCATTGGGTTTCATCAGCCAGGGATTCTGTCCTCTCTCATTCTGAGCAAACAAGGAAAAAAAAAGTGAAGCCATAACAGTTACCATTGAAGCTTGTTGGAAATGATTCTCATTTGGGCAGATCAGGAGAAAGAGCACATGTGACCTTCTCATTTCTGAAAGACAAAGAGACATGCATGAAGCAGACCTGGATTGATTTGTGGAACCTGAGCACTTCCTCACCAGGTTCTTACCTCCCTCCTTCACCTGCTTCTCCATGATGATAATAAAGCTTCGGTCTGAATTGCTAAGGACCCTGGTTAGATTAAGCCTTACAACAACATCAATTCAGGAAGGTTTTCTAATTCTAAAGAAAGGCCATTCATTTTCTATTTTACCATCTTCATCGTCATTACCCAGCAAGAGTGACAGAACGAGAAGGAGGTGTTTACCAGATTTTTTTGCAAGAAATAGAGGTGCCTCTAATTGCTTTACACCTGCCCAGTCCACCCCAAAGATGACTCCTAGGTGTTCAATCAGACTGTCGGGTACCTTGCCAGTCATTTGGTTAGGCTCTGATACAGTTCTGACCACTAAAAACTGAGAATTAAGCTGTAAACTTTGTTAAAAATATGTGCAAGGATTATTTTGTAGTGAACAGTGCTGCTTGTTAGGCTATAGTCATTTAACAAAGGACAGATGAGGAGATGCAGAAAGAACTTTGGCCCTTCGTATGCACATTATCAACTCCACAAACTCCCAACCTCCCTTCCTTCCATCTTTTCTTTTTTCCTTCCTTATTTTCACTTCCCTCCCTCCCTTTTTCCCCCTTTTCTCTTTTTCTTTCATTCTCTTTTCCTGATAATAACCTCACATGTTTACTCTGTTTGGATTGAAGATTTTCATTAAATCAGTTGTAGCCTCTTAAGAGACACAGAATCCAAGTGGAGTCAGAAGCCACCTGGGAACACATGAATCAGAGAAGGGGAAGTGACAAGACTCACATGTTCAGATTGGAGAGATTTTTATTGGCATCATGAGCACCTCCTTCCTTTGGAGTATTAGTTGGAAAAAGACAGCATTTGAACCTGGAAGTCATGGCCACCTTCTCCTTCCTAGTAGTGCTCAGGAATGGTTGTGCACCACAGTCCCCTCAGGAGTTCACTGGGGGTGAGACTTTGGGCTTTCTTCTTGTAGGGCACCTCCTCATTATTTCCTAATCTTAGCACCACCTTTATTTGGCTACGGGTGGAGGGAAGCAAAATCTCTTTTCTCAGGAGTTTTACTCTTCTCAAATTTCTCAGTGAATTTTTTCTCAGCAGATCTCTAGTTCAGTTGCTGAAATGCTGGATGGGTATGTTCGTCAACTTTGCATTGCTGTGACCAAAATACTGCCTGCAACAACTCAGAGGAGGAAAAACTTATTTTGGTTCATGGTTTCTGAGGGTCATGATTGGTAAGTCCATCTCTCTGGGCCTGAGGCGAGGAAACCATCACGGTGAAATGTCGCCGTGCAGGGCCTACTCAGCTCATCGCAGCTGGGCATCAGAGAGACTGAAGGAGCCAGGCACCTCCCAGAGACCTGCTTCCTCCAGCTATGCTCACCTGCCCACAGTTACCACCCAGGTGTCTATTCAGATGATCACTCTCACAATCTAATTATCTCACCTCTGAACATGGCCGCATCACATATGCTTCCCACACATGGGCTTTTAGGGAGACACTTAATATCCAAACCAAAAACATGGGACTCTGCGCAGGGCTCGGGGGAGGGTTGAGGAGGAGGACTGTGCTTTGTGTTTGTCTTCCTTAATATATTCTAGGTGCCTCAATTCCTTGAGACTGAGTGGAGCCAGAAGTGCCATTTGGACAGGGCCCTCCCTCCTACCCATGCTAGTCTCTGCAAATGCCACCTCAGGATTCTCTATTTTCCCTCTGACATTACATATGAATTTTAGGTGACTCTAAGTCATATCAGACTCAAGAAGAATTCAGGACCCTGGGCCACCGTGGATCCATTGATGACCTTTGGCCTGGTGTCAGGTGAGGCCTGGGCCACACTTTCTCCTCCCATGCTCTTACCAGGAGGTGACTCCAGTTCTCAGCACCATGGGCAGCTGGGTGGTGCCAGGCATCTTTTGTCTTGTAAATTCCCAGACCTGGACATCCAGGGAGACAGTCACTCCAGCCTCTCCTAGCTCTTGTGACAGGCCGTCCCTTCTCTCCTGAACTCTTTTAAGACTGCTGCTTTACCAACAGGCACATCTGAGTGCCGCCTCGCCCCCAGTGTTTCCATTGGAGGTGGACATACCCTCACATTAGGTGGACTTCGTCCCCTAGGCCTTGTATAAAAGGAACACGAAAAGAAAGCACATTTTAATAAATTAATGTCTCAAGAGAAATCAGATTTGCAAGATTCGCTTTTCTGCATTTGTCCTATCATGTCCTATAAATGTAATATAACCAGAAGGCAAATCATGACTCATGCCTTCCTGCACACTCTGGTTCACACCTGCATTTGTGGGGATCATCCACAATGACAACTGCTGGACGCTGCCGTTCACTGTGACAAGGCAGTGTCATGAGACAAATATTTAAAGGCATCTTCACCCATGGTATCAAATTACCATGGATGAATCAAAATCCTTCACATGGGCCCATACATTTTGGGGTATATTTTCAATATAAATTTTTTTTATATTATATTAAGAAGGACTTTATAAAGAAGTTTACTTTATATAGGGCTACAAATTCTAGGTTCAGACCTCCTGGGCACCTTTGGGAAACTCTCGTTTAGAGTTTCTCCTTACTTATTATGTATTATCTTCAATGTTGAGCCTTTAAACAAATTGGATGCAATGAAAATAATCTTATTCCACATCCATATGTATTTATGAATATACACACACACATGCGCGCGCGCACACACACACACACATACCTTACCTCAATGCTCACTATTTGAAATCTTTCAATTCAAGGAACCAAAATATTTGAATATCTAAGATAATATATATATATATATATATATATATCACATTTATACATCAAACAATATATATTGCATATTTACTACATAGAGTGAATTATTCTCTTTCAACTATCAACAAACTTGTTTTTCACAATATTCATATTATTGTTTTAATTATTATGCAGATTTTGTATACATGAAAACTAACAGAGAGATGCTCTGTCATAGAGCTTATACTGGTCAAATGGGGTTAAAATTATAAGGTCAAATTGTCAAATCATTTATTTTGACTTTTCTCAAATATTTTCTAATTTTATATTCACATAGTTTTTCTTGAATATGTTTTTAAGGAATGAATTATTATACAATAAAGTGTTTCAAAGAGAAAGTCTGTTGCTATCCGTGCTTAAATGTAAAGGATTGTGATTGTGTAGCATTTTTTAAAGCACTGTATAAAAATTAATCCAGAAGAGACTATAGTCACACAAAGAATTCAGCAATGCAAAATTTCCATTGGGTAAGTTTGGGTAAATGTACAAAATGTGAGATGACATCATAAGAAAGACACCTAGAAGTTTTGATTAGAGATTAGCTGGAGTCAGGCACACAGATTGGTAAATCAACACAAATAATTTTCCTCCTTGATGTGTGACACAGAAAGGTCCCAGCTGACCACCCACAATTTGCTGAATGCAGCAGCTGCCTGCAAACTTTCCCTTGGGTCTGTGACTCCTCTTCATTTGGGAAATCCCTAACCTTTTTATACTCTACAAAGATAATCATTTTCATTTGATAGAACACTCAAAAACAGTAGAAAAGTCATCATAGTCCACTGGTTTTATAGGGCGTTTGAGTCCTACTCTAACAGTAGAAAAATCCTGTCCTTTTATTGAAACCGTGTTTCCATTCGGTTGCTGCGGGGGTTCAGATTTCAGGCAGGACAAGGTTCAGGCTGTCTCAGGAGGCTGTGTGACTCCGACCACACAGGCCACGCTCAGCTCCAGACACCAGCCTCCATGACAGAGTCACGTTTTCATCTGATCAAGCAATAAATAATCACATAAAATCCTTCACAAATGGCCAGAATTAGAATTATATTACCCTCCCGGCACTCTTAACATACAGAAGCATGTGTTATGATCATATTTAGGGAGAGGACGTACTGCATATTTCTGTTGCTTCTTATTAAAATATTTGGGATGAATTTTAGATGGTGTGTACGTTTTTGATGATGTGATATATATTTAGTTGGTTTGGCCTCACATTTCCTTTTTGTTTCTCAGACAACATTAGAAAAACATCTATTGTTCTTAAGATGAATCTTGAGTTTAGAAATTCTAGAATTCAGCCAAAATAAAAAATTTAACTTTTCTGATTCCAAATCTCCACAAGCTTCAAGAATTAGAATTATCAAGGCATCCTAATTTTTCTCCATTATTCCATGGAAACAACATTATTTAATGTAACCAATGAAATCCCCAAAAATAGACTTGAAAACAGTTTTAATTTAGTCTCTTGGTAACGTGAACCAGGGTGACCCAGCCTTCCCTGGCTGCCCTCTGCAGCAGGTTTGTTAAGTCAGATCATTGCCTAGGAGCCCCTCCCCTGAGTCTTGCTACATTGGGACCGTGCCTTCAGTTCATGAGCCTTCCAGGACCTTCCAGATCCAGATCATAACTGACTGTACGATTTCTCTCACATGTGGAAGCTCACACCAGGTGCCACGGCACATGTCTGTGATCTCAGAGACTTGAAAAACTGATGCAAGAGAATCACAATTTCAAGGCCAGCCTTAGCAATGTAACAATCTCCTGTCTCAAAAAATAAAAGGGACTAGGGATGTCATTTAATGATACAGGGTCCATGGATGGAATGGGTGGAAGGATGAATGCATGAATGAATAAGACTTAAAAATATACTTTTCACACTTATTCCCAACACTTATTAGACTTGCCAGATGGTCACATTTACCGTGGTGGGTATGGGTAAGTCACGGAGCCAATGAGAAGACCTTAGTTGGGAGCAACATGACCCTTACAATAAAATTACGTAAATGATTAACTGCTTTCAGAGTTGGAATGAACAATATGCCATCGAGGGTTTCATATTAGCCAGCATATCAGGTGGGAAGACTTTGGGCTAAAAATGATTGATCTCTATAATCAAATACTCAAAATCAGACCACACTGTGCCGGCCTCAGATATGATTAAAATTGACTATCTGAAAATACACCCATCGCAAGAGAATCACAAATTAAGACAGTTGCCTTACTGTCTGCACCAGCAAGAGCATCATATTACTTGCATCGGCACCATATTGACATCCTCACACAACTTGTCTTGGTTGTCGTTTTTTAAAACCCGGTTTCGTTTCTGCATTCCCACTTCCAGAACTGCTGCTGATTCCTACACACTCTCATCCTCTGGCACATTTATCATCATTTTAATGATTTCAAAACCCTGTGTGCACAAATCATTTAATATTGACAAATACTACTGACCATAATCAACTGTTTAACAAAAGTATCTGAGCTCTATAAAATTACATTACATTATCCAACTCAAGTGCACATAGTAAAAAATCAAGTAAAATTTCATGCCTCTCATATGCCTAAAACATTCATAATGTTACTTTTGCATTTCCCCAAGAATATTTTATGAATATTCTAGAATATAACTGCTTCCATTTCCCAAAAATAGAGTCATAATTTTTTCATTTTCATTGTTCTTTTCAGTACTTTATTTTCCCTTTATAATATCACTTACAGATATTACCACATTAGCCTTGGGTCATTTTCTAACTGTGTTTAGATATAAGATATTTAATATATTTCCTACTGATGGAAAATTAAGTTATTCTAAGACTGGGCTATTGTAAACAGTGCTATGATAGATGTCTTTGCCTATCTTTAGAAATCTGTGTAATATTTTTCTAGTGTCAACTTCTAAAAGTGGGATTTCTGGGTGAAAGAGCTTATAGAAGTTTATGTTTAACACATCCTGACAAATTTCCTGCCAAAGTCTACGCAACCATTCACACTCTGTCAACCAGTGAAGTGTCTGTGGCTCCTGCTGTGGTCCAAAAGAGGCAGCAGCATACTTTCTATCTTTACTCAACAGGGAAGGAAAATAGAGCCTCCAATTGGATTTCATTTGTGATTCTCTACTTTTAAGTGAGATTGAGCATTTCTCTGTTTCTATACATTTTAGGTACTCCTAAATTAATTGTTTGTAACTTTTGATGATGTGACTGAGTTGTTAGTCTTTTTTCCTCATTGATTAATATGAAAAAATTATATAATTATAGTATTAGTAGTTTGTCATGTTTTGATAGTTCACTTTTGAAAAATTAGATAATATATAAGCTAATTTTTCTTAATTGAAGTAGCAATTCTTCAAGCCATGCATGACAAATATTATTTAATAATCCTTCATTGTTTCCTCTAGACATCTATATTTTCCTCCAACATCTACACACTTCATCCAACTACATTTTATTTCTGGTTAATTGGTGAAGTAGAGTTTTTTAGCATTCTACCTTGAAAACTTTCAAATATACAAAAAGTTTTAAAACTTTTACATTCAATGCCCACTATACACCAACCTGATACAATTAGCATTTTAACTATATCACATTTATCACACATCTTTCCACCTATAAATTTTGAGAGATGTAAAGTTTTCTTTTAAAAAGTAATATTATATATAGCATTATTTCTAATTTATGTTGCATTTCATGTTTTATTATTGATATTTATTTGCTTTCTGTCTACAAAGACTGTTTATCTAATTTTTTTAGCATTTGGCTTTAGAAGGAATACAGAATACATTTCCTATTCTTCAAAATTATAAATAACATGCTTAAAATTTATATTTTCAAATTTATTCATGTTAGGTAATAAATAATAACTTTTCACTGTGCAAAAGAAGGAAACCTGAAGGGTATATTTCAACCTACTTCAATTCTTGGTCTGTCTTCTAAATTTACCTTGTTGGGTTTGTAACATGTCCAGGTTCTTTTTATAATTCCTCCATTGTTTATTCTTGGTTTAATTAGTGGAATTCAGTGCTCACCACTTTATTTTAAAATCTGCTTCTCCATTCCTGAGGTCTTCCCTTCAATTCATCTCTCCATTGGCTGAGTATTTCTGCCTAAAACTTTGCTTATTTAATATTTTTTTCAAGACTAACTTGTCTCTGGGTTTGTTTCATGAGAACTTGGGATCCTTAGATCACCTTTCTTGTTCCTGTAACTTTATGAGCATAGTCCCACTGTTTTCTGTCTGGGAAAGATGCTGGGGGCCGTCTGTAAGTCAGCCCATTTCCTGCTCCTAGACTCCTCTTTGGATTGCCTGGAGGTCTTGCTGTTGGCCTGAGGTCCACAGTGTCCACCAAGTGCAGGTGTGGCCTGAAACAACAGTGAGTTTTCCAAGTCCATTGTACACTGTCCCCCATTCTTTAAGAAAATCATGCTTTCAAGAATTTTCCTTAACTCTGATCTTTGATGAAGAAATTCCAATTATGTAGACTGAAATTCCCCTGACACTTACTTCCCTCATCTTGGGCATTTCTTTTTATTTCCTATTATATTTAACGTGGCTTCTCTCCCCAATTCCCTGGTTCAAATTTCAGCAGAATCTACTCTATTTTTCTCCTCTATTGTGGCATTAATTTCTGAAATGATTTAATTTTACCACACATTGTCCCCAACCTCTGTTCACTCACTTTCTATTCCCCTTTGGTAAGAGTAATTATCCCTTCTTTTATTAATCATGTGACATTTTTGAGTTCTTTTTTAAATGATGCATGTACAGCTCTGTCATTATGCTTCTTCTGAAAACTTCCAAGCACAATTTTTCCAGTTGCAATGTGTCACCTGCTGTGTTGCTTTTGTTTGTTGTGTTTTATCCCACCTCCTTTTGCTCTTAACATCTATGAAATCTTTTTTTTTTCATTTTTGGTTATTACTTTTCTCCGAATGGAGGTGATTTTAATAGAGCTACAAATGTTTGAAGAGGAGAGTGGGGATGAGCAATGGGTTGGGAAGGAAAGTTGAGGCAGCGAAGTGCAAGTTTTTTCCTCCCCTCGTCCTAGGGACCTGCTCTGCATCGCCTTTGAAAGTCCAGCTCACCCTTAGTGCATGATGGGAAGGCAGGGGCCATTCCCTTTGGCTTCTGCATTCCCAAGTTGTGACTACTTACAGGTTCAGATGGATAACCTGGTTCCCAAATCCCCTTTCTGATTCCAAATGCACTAACCCATGGGTTCCCAGCCTGCTTTCCTTCAATCCTGGCCCCCAACCATTTGTGGTTCACTTGTCCTTTCTGTCTCATGGTGACCAAGTCAAGAAAGAGTGAGATCATTATAAATGTCCCTCATTGAACATGGATTAAAAAGACTCAGGTGTAGAATAAGAAATTTATTAAAAGGAAAAAAGCTTGGCAACAAATATATCAATATGATAACAAAAGACATCTGTAATTTTAGGGATTATTGACAAATATTAAATTTTCTTAATCATTTCATTTTATAATTTTCTACATATTATAATTTTACTACTTTATCAGCAAAAATTAAAAAATTAATTTAAAAAATACCTTTCTATTAACTGTGTTTTCACCTTATTATTTAAGTGTCTGAAAATTATTCCATATGGAGTTCTATATCAGAATTATGGGACTTACAAAATAGTTTCATATTTTTCATATGTTATTGGTAAAAATTCAATTTAATTTAAAATACCAAGCATTTTGTTCACTTGGCAGTTATGTGCTCATGTTAAGAATTTCCCAGGTTTTTCTGCATCCTTAACCTGTTTAGACAAAGTTACTATTACTGTATTGGAAATAAATAGTGCCTTCTTTATTTTTATGTCATTTCCAAGCATATTTCAAGGCAAGGTCTAGCATGAGTTATAAAATGGTGTTTTGAAAATAAGCAATAGTAACAAAAACAGCATGGTATGGGCACCAAAACAGACTGGTAGACCAATGGTGGTACAGAATAAAGGACACAGAGACAAACCCACAAAACTACAATTATATTAGATAAAGGTGCCAAAAACATCTACTGGAGAAAAGTTAGCACCTTCAACAAATGGTGCTGGGAAAACTGGAAATCCATATGCAACAAAAATTAAACCCCTATCTCTCACCATGCACAAAACTCAACTCAACATGGATCAAGGACCTAGGAATTAAACCAGAGACCCTGTGTCTAATAGAAGAAAAATTAGGCCCTAATCTCCATCATGTGGGATTAGGCCCAGCTTCCTTAATAAGACTCCTATAGCGCAAGAAATAAAACCAAGAATCAATAAATGGGATGGAGTCAAACTGAAAAAAGAAACAATCTGTGAGGTGAATAGAGAGCCTATATCTTGGGAGCAAATCTTTACCCCTCACAATCAGATAGAGCACTAATCTCTAGGGTATATAAAGAACTCAAAAAATTAAACACCAAAAAAAAACCCCAAATAACCCAATCAATAAATGAGCCAGGGACCTGAACAGACACTTCTCAGAAGAGGATATACAATCAATCAACAAATATATGAAAAAATGCTCATCATCTCTAGCAACTAGAAAAATGAGAATCAAAACTACTCTATCATCTCACTCCAGTTAGAATGCCAGCTATTATGAAGACAATCAACAATAAGTGTTGGAGAGGATGTGGGGAAAAAGGTACACTCATACATTCCTGGTGGGAATGCAAATTGGTATAGCCATTATGGAAAGCAGTATGGAGATTCCTTGGAAATCTGGGAATGGAACCACCATTTGACCCAGCTATCTCTCTCCTCGGTCTATACCCAAAGGACTTTAAAAAACATACTACAGGGACATAACCACATAAATGTTTATAACAGCACAATTCACAATAGCTAAACAGTAGAGCCAACCTAGATGCCCTTTAGTGGATGAATGGATAAGAAAAATCTGGCATATACACACAATGGAATTTTACTCAGCAATAAAAGAGAATAAAATCATGGCATTTGCAGGTAAATAGATGGCATTGGAGAAGATAATGCTAAATGAAATTAGCCAATCCCCCAAAAAACAAATGCCAAATGTTTTCTCTGATACTAGGAGGCTGACTCATAGTGGGTAGGGAGGGGGAGCACAAATAGACATACTCTAGATATGGCAGAGGAGTGGGAAGGAAAAGCAGGGGTTTAGCAAGGGTGGTGGAATTATCGTGACAGACATCATTATCCAAAGTACATCTATGAAGACACAAATTGGTGTCAACATACTTTATGTTGTGCTGTATATGTGTAATAAGAATTGTAATGCATTCTGCTGTCATTTATTTTTTTAAAAATCAATAATAAAAAAAGAGGGGCAAAAGACAATAAGAAGATGTTCAAGATTGTGTTTCATGTTTAAAACACTCTAGATAAACTATGAGTATAAGTTAAATATTTTATTAAAAGACGTGGTTATGTGTGCTTTTATGTGACTAAAATCTAAGACATATCATTTGAATATTTGAAAACATTAAACAGAGACCTCTCTAGTTTTCCAAGTGAATTGTAAGACAGCTTGTCATGATGTGTCATGTGGTAGATGAGATCATAAGTCAATGTTTTTGCTGTGGACCATGTTGAAAGTTTTGGGTGTGTGTGTATTCCTACTATGGTTGGCTATTCAGTCTCCAATTATGATTTTTCAACAAACTCTAGTGGAAAAGAAAAGTTCATAAATTTCAGTTCTTTTAGTTTTATACATATTTTCACGTGGAAATGATTATATGAAGAGCTACATATCCTAAGAAGCAACTGTAAGTGGTAATTTTCAAAGGAAGTTTAAAATCAAAATTAAAATATAAGGCAAAATAAGAACATAACACTCAACATAGCAAAAAAAAAAAAAGATATCTACTCGCTGTCTTAAAAGGATTGTTCATTGAATTGATGCCAAGTACTGTTCTTTGTGAGTTTTTATAGATGTCTGTTGTACAAGTGATGATGCTAGTAGTTACTTAGAAGTTGTTCAGGAGTACTTCTTACATCTTTCTTTTTTTTTTCTCAGTTACTGATTCTGAATCTGTTGATCCTCTTCTTGGCGTTTCATAACACAAACACATTGTTGGAGAACTGTGTAATGGAATGGAAATAACAATGAATCCAGAGATAGGTCTGCTTGTGTTAGAAACCAACCCATCCTCCAGACCTGTAGATCTTCCAGGTACAGGTGAGAAAAAGAGGAATGAGAAGAGGGTATGTGTCTATTTGCATTCTATATAAATGCAGAGGCATCTGATGCAAATCTTACATCACTGGCCATGGTTGTAAGTTGCCCAATATCATGTTACAGCTTCTGCATTCTCAAACAGTTCAATAGGCTTCAAACAACTTTAAAAGTTTTCATAGTTCTAGGAAGAAGAATAACTCTTGTTTTATGTTAATGTTTTCTATTCAAGAGAAAAAAATCTTTGAAATAAATTTTCTGTGTGAGTTCTTAACTGATTTTTGAAGTGACCAGAGTATAATCACCAAATCATGATTTGCAAATTCCAGATGTTCTTTATATTTTTATCTAATTGGCAATTTTTAAAACAACCATGGCTTATAAAATATTGCAATCTTTAAAAGGAGGTTTAAGTATGACGACAAAGCCAGGTTTCCTGACTTAAGAGTTCATAGGAGCAGAAATTTTATAGTATTCTTTGTAGTTGTTTGTTATTTATGTTGTTAATTTCAGTTGATTTTTCCCTAAGACAAATTTATTACCTAGATTTATTACCTAGTGTCAACCAATTAATTGATCTAGTCCATTTATCTATCTAGTCATAAAAACTATGCATAAAATAATAAATTATAAGATACACTTGCATTGATCTCATGTCAATCTTTTAGAAATTCTCATATCAAAATATTCTATATTAAAATAAATTGAGATATTTTACTTTTAGTGCATAAATCATGACATAGCAAAAATGTGACTGCATGTGGGCTCATGAGGATTCTAATCATCTCTTACTATTTCTGTTGCTGAGCCTAGGTTGACCTTCAGTCCAAAGTAATAATTTTTAATAAACCACCATAATATTCAGAAAGTGGCTTGCACAGAGTCAAGACTCAATAAATACAAATTAACTAAGGGCATTGTATTTAGATAGGTGGAAGATTTAGATCTGCTGTGATTATGCAGTTAACAGAGAAAATATAACAAGATAATTTCTTATAAAAATTCTTTACTGTTTTTGGTGGAATTTAGTTGTGCTATTATTGTTGCTTAACTTTTTATTTTTCTCAGATTTGTTGATCATTGCATAAAGAATTTTCAGAGAAATTGTCATTTATCAGAAAATGGCCAAACATGATTTTAATTGTGTTCTCACTGTGATCCCATCTTGTTTTTTCACAAGAAACAAGTTTTGCTATTTGCTGAATGTCATCACATAGTGCTTTTTATTACAGAGTGTTAATGAGATCCCATAGGGAGGGCCTGAGTTATTTTTAAGAATCCTAAGAGGAAGTAACATAAAGGGAACGTGGACATGGACTCCAGTTTACTCGTCCGGGGAGGGCACTGTCTCCTCTGCTGCCCTTTCCACCGCTGAACGTCTTCCTCCTTCACTGATCTCCAGTGATGTCGCTAACTACAAAGTGGCGCCCTGCATACTTTATGGAGATCTGAGCACCTAACCCATGTGCGGAAACAGGAGGGATGACTAGTGACACCTAAAGGAGGCTGCTTACTCCTATTCTCTTCTTTGGGGTCTAATTCCTGTCCTTAGCTTTTTTACAACATATTGATCCAGTGAGACATGCAACACGAGCAATCAGGTAGAAATAAATGCATGTGATCTTCAGAAGCCTTTCTTTGCTCTGCAGAGAAGATGTGGCCCGTTTAAATGGATCTCAAAGAATTTATGTGCTTTGGGCTCTAGTTTCTCCTTGGTTTTCAGATTTGTGTTGGTCATTCCATCGTGACAGTCTTGTTTAGGTCCTTATTATTCTGGTCAGCACTAATTAGGAAGTGTTACTTGAAATTCCATAGATCCTAAATGTAAGTAGTGAATTAGAAATGAAATCTGACTTTGAAATGAATCATTAATGTAATTGAATGGTGTGAAGTCAATGTTTTATCATAGTGATATACAATGTTTTGTTCCTTTAAAGAAGGTTTACATTCACATTAATAAAGACTAGAAAGGATACCAAAAAAAAAAAGCTTAGTGAGAAAGAGATAAACAGGATCTTTAAGTAAATTTATTTCTCTGTAATGGTAGGAATTACTTGGGTCTCTGAGTGCAGTTGACTTTGCCCAGCTTTCATGCCTTTGGTCTGGGTGAGGTATGGCTTATGGCTGTCACATCTCCTACTGTGGCTTTAAAAATGATTTGAAAAGGCTGTTATTTCAGACTCTCAGGCAGATGTTACTTTTACCACCACAGTCGAGCATGGCTCCCGTGTGTTTGACTTTCAAAATCCCTGCTAAGTTCCTTGCTGAGATCAGAAATGGTTTGTTTATTAAATCTGTATCTTTACATAGTGTGGGGGGTCTAGAAAGAAATACCAGCTTTGTGACAAGATCCCTAGGGAATATATACCTACTTAATCTTTCATCCAACACCACTTTCCAGTAACAAAGATGTATGTCTGCAGTTTTGAAATGAAATCCTATTTTGGTTTTCATCAGTATCAAGTTGGTTTATACACTGCAAAGAATTTCCACAGTCTTAAATATCTCAAATTCCCTTTTTTTCTTGTTGATGTTGTTGTTGAATTCAAGTTTTTGAAACCCATTTTCTATTGAGCTTTCATCTCAAATAGTTTTTGGATCTCCAATCAATGCAACCTTAAGATAGGAAATGGTCTGTAATTAACATATGATTTTGGACACATAATTCCAACCATGATTTCAACATAATAATGGCATAGGTATTTATGTTATTGAGTTATTGATTTACATGCTCTGATCACAGAAGATCATTCAATTACTTGGACATGAATATATGGACAGCAAAACCCAATTATATGATATGATCGCAAAGTTAGTTGTGAAATATGTTGTGACCAATGAAATCTATGTGTAGAAAAACTTAATCACATCCAGAATTTACAGTCTCTAATCTGTTGATTCTAGAAATGTCAATTCTTATTTTAGATTTTCTTTAAAAGCATACATAAGACATTTTCATTTTAAGAAATATTAGGAGAGAGCATTCAATATTTTAAAACAAAAACTGAATCACTCAGAATTTCATTCCTTGGAGATAACCAAACTTTGGACTCATAATTTTTCTTCCTTTAAAAGAGATGTGTTGACTAGCAAAATAAAATTGATGGGAAGTCTTATTTTAACTCATTTACCTAATCAATTGAATTATTGAATTTATAATTTGCATGACTAATTAATGCAAATAACAGCAAACGTTTTCACTGCTTAAACTGCAACGAGGATATCTGAGTCATAAGTTGCTGGACTAAATTCTAGCAAGATTATCCACATTACTGATTTTTAATTCCCTCATCTGTAAAGTGACTATGGTAGCATCACTGTCTAGGTTTCCTATTGTGATGTCTGAATGTCAGGAACCACTATTCAAAAACACAGAGAGTGTCCCTCATGCAATCAATAGTGCCACATTTTGTTTATAAATTCCAAACCGAAATCCGTTATCTCTTTGTGAGTACTACATTACTTTCTCTTCCCGCCCTCCCCAGGGTGGGGGAGGGGCACGTCATTTTAAACATTTCTTCTTTAATTAACAAATATTTACTCCTACAAGATGAAAATTTGCTCTTCTTAAAGAGCTGCTTAGCCTCCCAGGTGAAGGGTGGCCTGTAATTCGGTGTGAGTGGAGCCCTTACAGGAAATGCAGAGAGGCACAGGGAGAAGTAGCCTGTGAAGGCAGAGGCGGTGACGGGAACTAGAAGGTGGACAGGCCTGGAAGGATCCAGAGTCAGGGAAGGGATCCCCTGGGAGCTGCCAGGACCTGCTGGGGGACTTGCAGCCTAGGGAACTGTGTGGCATGTTGTTCTGCTGCTGCAGCCACCTGTCTACAGGACGTTGTCCTGGTGGGCCTAGGAAGCCAGTAGAAAATTTTAGAAAAGAAAATAGTTTAAAGTCATATTTCTAAGATTTCTGTTTAGGAAACAAGAAAAAATATGTTTTCCACATAATGTAATTGAGAAGAATGAAAACAAGGAAGAAATGAAGAGATGTCAATGAAATAAAAACAAACAAGAGAGAAAATTAACAAAGTCAAGGATTGGTTTCTCAAAATTTTTTTTTCAAAATAGGAATCATTGTCAGGAATGATAGTGAATAAGAGAATGAATACAAATTGAATTATAAGAAAAACACAAAGGGCTACCACCATGGATACTGCAGACACTGAGACAATGAGGAAACTTCATGAAGAATTGTATGCCAATGAATTTGACAACTTAAGTGAAATATGGGAAATTCTGTGGTAAACATAATTCAACTCATTAAACAGACACAAGGTAAAATAAAAAACCTAGACAGCCCAGTATCCATGGAAGAAATTACAAATTAAAAAAAAAAGAAAAACAACTTTTTTAAAGAGAAATTTTGACCTATATGATCTACTAGTGAATTTTATCAAGCATATAAATAATAACACTTTGTAACATATACCTATGAGTTGAATAAAATTCTAATGTCAAATCCTGATAAACACTTAAAAATGAAAATCATGGAATAGAAAAATAGCTCTAATGAGCATATACACAAAATATTCTCAACCAAACATTTTAATAAATCAAATTCAGCAAGACATAAAATGGAATAAATCTAACATGTGGAAATGGGGTTTATCACAGCAATACAAAACTGCTTTAACATTTGAAAATGTATCATGTGTTCTATCACCTTAACAAAATAAAGATCAAACCCCAGGTATTATATCATTTTAATAGATGCAATTTGACCTCCATACAGAGCAAACTGTCAGTAAATTATGAATATAGTAGGCATTCCTCATGATGCCTAAGGATAGCTTTAATCCCATAGGGGATATCAAACAAAATTAATTATTCTCCCTTTAATTTGAGAGAAAACCATGATTAGCTGCACTGCCTGCTTTTATTTAACATTGCTTAGAAGTTTTAGCCAAAAAATAAAATAAATGAAACAGAGTAATATTAAATGAAAACTAAAGGAGTATAGAGAATAAAATTAAAGGCATCAGGATTAGGAAGATAAGGGTACATTGACTTTAGGCACAGACATCTACAAAAGAGCTCCAAGGTATCTACAAAATAACTACAGAACTTATGGTCAAAATTAGCAAAGGTGGGCTGGGGATGTAGCTCAGTGGTAGAGCACTGCCCTGGCATGAGTGACACTGAGTTCCATGCACAGGACTGCTAGTAATAATAATAATAACACAGTAAAGTCAATTAATATTTCATATTTTAAGATAGCAGGTGTCAGTTGATACCAATTTTGTTTTGGGTGCTCTGCACTTTGGTAATCGATCAATGCTATAATAAATACTCTCACATTCACATGTATGTATAATTGTGCACACAAGTACTTTTATAAAATACATTCTATAATTCATATGTCTTGGCCAAAATGTATATACCTTTATAAGTTTGATATTTTCAAAATACCTTCTAAGAAAAACACACTATTGATGTGTCCAAAATGTAAGTCTAACAATGTTTGTTTACCTATCCCCAAAACACAGTATTAAGTTGTTTTGAAAAATTGATATGCAGGATTTTCTCACTATGGTATTAATTCACCATTTTTAAAAATTTCATGAGGACCGCTCTATTCATTAATTCCAAAGCCAGTATTTCCTTTTCCTTTTCTAGGGGGAGGTTTAGTCAAGCTTTTGCTCATTTTATATTAAGTTCATGGTATGGTGAATTAGTTTTCCTCAGCCTTGGGTTTAATTTTTTCAGGTTTTTTCTTTCTTTTTTAAATAATCTTAAGATCATGCATGAAAAAAATTAAAATATTTATTTAATCACATCAATATTTTCTATTTTTCTTTTAATTTCTGGGCATCGACTTTAGCAAGGTCCTCCTTTCTGTGGTAATAAAAGGATGTAAATTTACACTATTTCCTGCTATATAGTCTTTACTTACACTTAAAATTTCAATATTTAAAAAATTCTTATGTCAGGAATGTGTTGACTGGCCAAGTTCATTTATTTCCTATGATTTTCATAGTTATTCTTATACCATGTCATTACTGTACCTCTTTTAGCACATATTATTTTATTTATCTTACCCTTTTATTTGGACCAACTTTTGGTTTCTGTTCCATCACTCTTTCTATTTCTGTACCATAACCAAATAATTTTAGTTGTTTTAGCCTTGTAACATTTAATATCTCTTACAATCTATTATTTTATCACCCCCTTTTAAGCTTTTTCCCTTTAACTATTGTTTTAGAATTCTCCTAGTCATTCTTGTACATTTCCAAATCAGTGTTAGAATTTTCTTTAATTCCAACGGATACTAAAATATTCTGAAAAGAGACCAAATAAGTTCTGAGCCTTGGTATTTACAGACATCAATTGCTGCCAACTAGACATTGGTCATGGGTCTCCTTGGATGGTGTAGCACAGAAATATGAACAATTTCAGAATTATAGTTTTTTTCTCTGCCCCACAAATTACTTTCTAAAAAGTTTATTTAAAATTTTCTCCCTCAAAGACTAAAAGAGCCCTCCAGAATAAAAGAGATTAGAGAAGGAGTTAGTAAAAACTACCAACCAATTCATTTCCCCGCCGTGTGCCATGTTGGCTTGAAGTGGGACAGGCTAGCACCCATGGCCCCTGAAGCAAGCTATGGAATGCTAGAGAGACAGCAGGGCCAGTACACAATAGCCCCCAGGCACCGGGTTTCCACCGACCATTCTGTCCAAGGAACTGCAGATACCTCGAAAACATTCAAATTTGCCCCAGTAGTTTCCACCACAAGAACTTTTAAAAGAGATCCAAAGACAAATATGAAGATGGTTTTGTTCTATGTACAATGAAGATTCCTGTTTAATGGACTATAGTTCCAGTATCCAGACTGAAAGACCAATTTGAGTAAAAATATTTAAAAAATACTTATGTGTGTATCTAAACTTAAAATATGATCCCATTGAACACGTTTTTATAACTTACCAAAATAAATTTCCCCACATGAAGTAAAGGGCTTAGTATGTGATACCTTTATTTTCAGCTTTCTGTGGAATTCATCTGTCTTCCTAACACCCAATACTTCATGAACAAAGCCATGTGCATGGTGCCATCTTCTTGTGAGACTCCACCAGTAATAATAGAAGACAATGTCAATGATATTCTAAACAAAGGACACAATTCACTCATTTAGTGCTTGAATGTCTAAAATGAGTATTCTAGAATCTTGAGATGCAGCTTTATAAACAGCATCTTTGCTCCCATGGAGATTTCATTCTTGGGGCAAACATATAGTAATATTTTTAATAAGATAATTAAGAGCATGTTACTATGGAGATAAGGGTGGTCAAAGAAGAACTTGGTGAGAAGTTGAAATTTTAATAAAATATGAAGAAGGGAGGGGGCAGCCTGCAATAAGTGAGCATGCACAGCAGGAAGCTTCTAGAATTTGCTCCAGTAATTTTTCAATGGGCTTCTGTTCTGATTGATTAGCACCCACAAATTGCCAGCTGTTAAATATTTCAGGTATCACTCTTAATCAGGCATCTGTATCTTTCTCAGCAAATATCATCCCTCCTTCTTCTTTTACCTGAAAACAGCAACCCTCCCTATGAATTAAAAAATCTAAGTTTCTGAGTTAAAAAATCATGGACTGAACCATAAAGGTTCAGCCTAAGGCAGGCCCATCCCTGGCCTTCCCAAGGTTTTCAACTATGGATCTGGGAAGAGGCTTTCAGCAGCTCTGCTAGATTTTATTTCTTTCTTTTTTTTTCCAGAGATGAATAAACTTAAAGGAAAAAGGTTTATGCAGCACATCGTGGCAGACAGCATGGGCCTCCCTCATGCTAGCCTGAAAGCAAGGGAGGGCAGGGTTTCTACTGTCCTCTCCAGGGGAAGGGCACGCCCCTAGCTTCTTCCCACTAGGCCTCACCCCCTAAAGGAGCCTAGCAGCAGTACAAGCTTGGGACCAAGCCTTTAGCATGTGATTTTTTGGGGGACTTTCATGATTCAATCCATAATAGCCACCTTCTATCAGCACAGTAACAGTGATACGCCAAGCACAGTAACTGTAGGAAGCTATGCATGTAAACGTGCATCAGTGTCCATACAGACGTGTGCATGTCCATTCCATGTGCTCTGGCTAAAGACGGACTTATGTTACTTGTCAAAAACTCATCCTTCAATAACACAATACATTATGGAACTGACACATGCTATGATGTAGACACTGATACTCCAGAGAAGTGTGACCTGAAGACTTAGGATTACAGGTAGAAAGAACTCCACATATTGCATGTATATCTTCTGAATTACATAAAAAGTCATTTAATCCTCAGAAAACATACACATGGCTTTCTTTGAACCAGTGACCTTCCAGCTCCATTCAGACATTCAAGTTGCAGAATTATGATTTAATCTGAGACTCTTAAAGATAAACAATCAGAGTTACAATATTTATCAATTCTAGATGGCTGGAGTTGTACTAAGAAGATATTGTTTTTCTTTTCCAAAATTCTACCAAGATTTTTGGAGGAGTCAAAGATGAGAAAGTAATAATGTAGTTTCATTATCCTTCACATGCTCCAACAGGTTAGAGAAAGTCAACACTAGCATTTGGGCTACCCTGTAGGTGAAGAGGAGACGGGATCACATTCTACACCAGTCTTATCTTACTATACTCTGGATGACTTTGACCTTCTGTTCTATCAGGCTTCCATTTTTTAATTTTGGTACAAATGTGATAGTTTGAGAATTTTTCCCTAAGTTTAACCTTCAGTCACATATAAAATTTGACTCTACTGTTATCAATTACATATTAGCTCTAGAACATGACATGCAATTCAAAACAGTGTCAATTTTATTTTACAATTGGTTCCCATATATCTTAGTAACATGAACAAAAGTTTTCTTCAATTTATAGAAGAGGTTAGCATTTGTGTTTTTGTTTTTATATAATTGAAAGCTATTAGCTGACAAGAGAGAGAACCAGGACTAGAACCGAAATATTCTAACCCTTAGCTTTATATTCTAACTAATGTTATTTATATACATGCAAAAGTCTTGGGAACCTACTCTCATTTTGTCTGACTTTATGTTAACTTGTTCTTGAGTTGCTTACTCCTTCAGGAATTGGCTTTGAGCAACAGGAGTAGGAGATATTAGTTAAGTGTTTGTTGTTTCTAAACAAAACCCCAAGGTCACCCAAACACAGCATGTTCAAGGAGACAGGGAGAACTTCACAGCAAGGTGTGTGCCTTTGGTGACATGGAACTAGGATTCGACATTTAGGATGCCGGGCACCTGCTCCGCATGTGCTCCCTGGCCTTGGTCTCAGGGGAGCACCGAGCCCCTCTCCTTCCTGAGTCCCCACTGGGGCACTGGATGCCTCACACTGTCTGTTTCTCCCGACTTTATTAGGCTTATCCTGGGGCAGTCTCACCCCTTGACTCTAAAAGAAACTTCAGCTCCAGAGCTTTCAGGGTAAGCTGAGCTGAATTTCTTTGAAGATCTGCCTGCTCCTTCGCCAGCTGATTTGTTGAGTGCTGACTTGTTATCCACCTCCTGGTAATCAGACATGGCCAGAGGATGTGTCCAGTGATGTTCACCTGGAGTCCCAGCATTTTGTTACAAACCACTGGACTTCAGTAGAAGTTCTTTGAAGTATTATTAAATTTTGTTAAAATTGAAGAAAACTTTGTTTCCTGTGACATCCTTGAGAGACACATTATTCTCAGACACAGCAGAACTCCTGTCTTCATTTCTGCTCAGTTGGCACAGTGCACATTGTGAGACTCCAGATGAAGGGGCTCAGAAGATGTTTGGTCAGTGTGCTCTTCTGGATGAGGCCAAACTATTTTGCACCTAAGGAGTTTCTAATAAAACCAATAACGGGAATGAAATCTTGTAGAAACAAAAGCATGTGTCACTGACAAAATGATGTGAGGTATGACTGATGCAAGTGCTACGATTGGTTGGGAAAAAATCAGCCACTCAGGGCAGGTTGCCATGGCTGTAAGGAATCTGGAGTATGCAGCTCTCAGAATTCACTGAAGTCTTCAGACTAGCAAAGGTTTTTTGAGACTTTGATTTTATTTTCTTAACATAGTTTGAAATAATTATACACCAGAGAAACACTAGAAAAAGTACTTTACACATTTTACCTCCCAGATTTGCCAAATATAAGATTGCCATATATATACAAACACAATTTATGTGTGTGTGTGTATATTTATTTATAAATGGTACAGAACATTGTATGTATATATGTATACATACACACATAGGTATCTCCTTTTGTATACATGTATATGTGCATATATATGAAATTTTCTGAATCATTTGAAAATAAGTTGCAACATGATGGCCTTCTCTCTCGTCAATAATTTTTCTTAAAAACAAGAATTCTCTTGCATAACCACAGTTCAGTAGTAGATGTCAAAAAATCACCACAGAATCCAAGAAAGTCACTCAACCTGTAGCTCATCTTTGAATTGTGACAGTGTATCCATAGATGCCCCTTGCCTCCTCCGGTATCCCACCTGGTCTAGTATTATGCGCTGCATTTCACTGTTGGTTCTCTTTAGTTTGAACAGGTCTTTGGTCTTTGTCTCTTATGCCCTTGACATTTACAAAGGTTACAGAATGCTTCCATGTTCTGCTGTTTCCTCATGGAGGTATTCAGATGGTGCATTCTGATGGAAAATCATAGAATCGGTTGTGATTTCCCCTGAAGCATATCTCAGGGGTATATGGTGCTCACGTGTCTCCTTACTAGTGATATTGCATTAATCCCCTGGTGATGAGGTTCCTGCGATGTGCCTGTCCTTCTTCATAGTCAGTAGGTGTACTGGGTGGAACTTCCTTGGGACCCTGTAAATGTCCTGATTCTCGTCAGACCTTCATCTTCTATGACAAGTGTCTATCGCTGCTGTTCCAGGTGTGGCCATGATAGTCACTGAGAGTGGTGACACTCATTTTATTAGGCAAGATGTTTTAAAAGTTCTTGACTAGTCCTAAATAAGAAGAGAATGAGTATTTTTTAATATAAAATCATCAGCTCAGCTGCCGTCTGCCACTGGTTGCTCTGTGGTGTCTACGCGGCTTTGGTAATGAAAAGCGAGTTTTCAGGGAAGGAATTTAAGTGACTGGAGATAGGAAAGTTTTCTCTATGGTGCTTTTGCTTTCTCTCTAGCCCCTTCCAGTGTCTAAACATCATTGCATTTGGCTATTTCTAAAACTCCATTTCATAGTTGTTTCTTGGGGTTTGGTTTTAGATTTTCTGCTTGTCTGTTTAGTGCTTTCCTTTCCCCTTACAGACCTTTTTCTCCCCAAGGGACAGCTCTGGGGTTAGTTCTTTTTCCCTAGACCATCAACTCTGAGTGCAGCACAGACTTGCTTGACTGGTCACTTTATGACCACTTATCTGACTGGTAACTTTAAACTATTATGGCTTTTACCTGTCTGGGCCCCACCCTGGCTTTGGTCCAAGACTGTCTTCCCCAAAGGTCCCTTCTCTCATTCACATCTGTAGATGGGCAAGGATTTCAACAAGCTCCTGAGTTATCATTTGAAGTTTACCTGACAGTTTGATTCCTTAGTGCGTAACTCCTCTAGGTTGAATCACAATTTCTCTGATTCAATAGCAGTAAATGCCTCGTGAGTACATTATGCCTTTGAGGGTTTTTTTTATTCCTTTAATCAGTAATATGGCTCTCTCCTTAAAGAAACCCATAAATAACATTTCAAAACAAAAATATGGCAACATTTATTTTACAGAAAAAAAATGACCTAAAATGAGAATAAAGGTGATGTTTTAGGAAGATATATGCAACTTTATACTATGGGTGCAAGTTCCCTTAGCCTATCACGGGGTCAGGTACAAGGTATTCAGAATACTGGCTGGCCTGCTTAGGTGAGCACCTTCTCACTCACCTGGGCATGATCTACATCAGGCAGGGAGCCTCTGAATCTTACTGGAGCTCTGAAGGGGACCAGGAGTGGTGACATGCAGAACAACCAAAATGGGTCAAGCAGGCACAGATTACAGATTGATGTGGAAGGCATTTAAAACAGTCTTGTTCCTAAGTTTTACTGGAAATATAAGGAGTGGCCTGTCATGCATGATGTGAATAAAGTGTGATTTGTTTAGGAAATAAAGCAAAAGACCACTGACTTCCCTTAGTGCTTTTCATATTGTATATAGTGAACTGAAGCCAAATCAAACAAACAAGCAAAGACAATGTATTGATTCAAGAATATAAAAAGTTTATAGATTTATTGGTGTTGTTATTTGGTACTGTAAGGGACCGGCGAAATGTCGGAGGAAGAGACCACAAGAGACTGGCTTCATGCAATAAGCATAAGGGGATTTTTATTGAGGATCCTGATTCAGTGCGCTGAGGCTCCAGGCTCACTCAGGAAGAGAGCAGCCCAGAGCCCAGAGCAGGGGTTGAACAATGAAAAGTACACTTTTGGGGGAGGGCGGGGGCTTTATACACATCATAGTCTCCTTTAACAAATCACCATATGCCGCGGGAAAATCAAACAACAATTCTTAGACTTGATTGGTACATTCATTGGCGGGAACAGGGCTGGCTGGAGTGATAGGTCATTCCTAAGGAGGGGGTTACATTTAAACTGATTGTTTTTGGGCCTTGAATGCCTACGTGCTGGGCTACACAGGGTCCTAAGTTATTAAACAACCAGAAGATCAGGAGGAATATTTACTGGGCAGTTCGGGTATTGTCCTAATAGCTACAGGAATTTAACCCAGGCTTTGCAGTTTAGAAACTTTACCCTTTTAGTACAACAAAAACCTGTTATCCTTTGATGAGATTCTCAATGTATCTTTTAAATCTAACAGGTCTACTAAGTCTATGATGATTAGCCTAAGTCACAAAGTCACCCAGACTCAATAAGCTTCCTGAAAATTGACTATGAGCTAAATGTAGGGGTGTCATGAATTTTAACCTTCAAAGTGTAATGAGGAAATGATTCTTGGAAAAAACACCTGGAAATATGCCAGTGTTCTAACACGGCAAAATCAAGCAAATGTTTATTGCTTGGGGTTTTGTTGGTTTGCCAATAAAGAGACCCTCACTATTCTAGGAAGTTACATTTTTAAAAAGCTGAAACTTCAAAATTTTCTTTTAAATTTCTTGAACTGATATAAAAAATGTGGAAAATTCAATTTCTAGCCATCAAATAGAACCATAGATACTCAACCCTGACAAGCACAGCCTGCCCTCTGGGGAGATTCAGCTCAGTGCTAGGCACCCACGTAGACTCTTCTCTCATGAATGTGTGTCCCATTTTGTCAGCATGAGATCCCACATGTAAACCAAAATGGTATTTTAAAGTTTCTAGACAGATCTTTGAGGCAAAAAAGAATTTCTTATATATGTTTTTAATTTCCCAGAAAGTCAGTAGTGTATTTCCCTTTTCCTGGTGTTTTGGGGAGATATGTACAATTTTATAATATGGCTATTAATCCCCGATGAATAATCCAGTATCGTCATCTTCTCTCCCTAACTGCTTTTCTTCTTCCCTTTATGAACCTGCATCTGCAGTCCTGTGAAAACAGAAGAATCAGTTCTTAGAGCCTCAGTCTTCCAATAGCACAATCCCACTTCAATGTTCAGGAGGCACAGACTGTCATTGCTTGGAAATATGGTGCAGAAAATCAGAGAATAAAGCCCAGACCGGGACTGTAAGAGTTTGACCTGGCCCTGGACACACAGAAACCTACACCTTCATGCAGGAATCCTGTGCATTCTCATAACTCCAGACTCTGAGATGAGCTTAGTAATGAAGTTATCTTTTAAATCTGAAGGAGACTAATGATGGCAAATGGATGATGATAACTTTCTAGCTGTAATGTCTAAAGAAAACTTCTAATAGCCGTGACTGGCTGCCAGTATTTTCCAGCGTTTCTCCAAGCCTCCGACTCTGTCAAGGCAAGGCCCTGCTGACTGCGCTGGGTAAGTCACCCACAGCATGGAACGCATCACTGGAGTTCCTACCCTTGATGAAATCACCCTGGTTTTTACAGCCTGGCTCGCTTTTACAAGCACAAGTGCTGCAAGGGTCAAAGGCCTGTTTCTTGTCATGTGGCAACTGAAGGAAGCTGAACACCCACCAGGAGACCCCGAGGTGGCCAGCTGGCACAGCAGCGGCCTCAAGTATTATGTTGCCCACCCACACAGTGTGTTTCAAACCAGTAAATAAAGATCACACAGTAGTTTTTATAAAATTACCAACCATAAACAATTGGCTCATTAGACAAAATACTCATAATTATATTTTTTTTAAGCAGAGGGTGATATTACATGAATCTTAAATGCACTGGAAGAATAAGCCCTTTCCAAATGCAATGACCATTCAGGGAGGGGGAGTGGGAAGAAAAGAAAAACCCCTTAAAATGCTCTCTGAGATAATGCAGTCTGCTACTTTCATGTTTCAGCCAAGAAACTACAGATCAGAACTAGATTTAACTACCAATTTTGGCCATAATATTAACATTTAATACGCTGTAGGATAGACCCAGTACTCTTGGCATTCTGAGAAGCCAGGCTGCTATGAAGTACATACAGCAGGCTATATATTAAGTGGTCTGACACAGAACACTTATGTCAGGCTCCCATTTCAGAACCTAACACAAAACCCTTACATCCTGATAAAGCAAGCTAGTGGGCTGGCTGGCAGGACTTCAACAGGGCCACTTGAATAGATGGCCTTCCTCAACAGTCTTAGTCCCACTGCACATGATCTTTAACTCATAAAATGATTAAAGCTGCATTAGGGATTATTTTTTTCTTTGAATAATAAATTGAGTTTTTAAAATAATTTTAACCAAAATAATGAACATAGATTGGAAGAAAACTCGCATTGGATTAGATCAGGGCCAATCTTTCCAAGGACCACATATTTTCTCTCAATATGATTTCTAAACAATTTCAAAGCTAAGAGAGATTAATAGTTTTAAAAAATAAAGAATGCTATTGCTCTACAACTTTGAGTTTCACTTAGTCTATTGCTTTTTTAGTACTCTTAGTTAAATTTTGTGAAGTATATTGTCTAGATCTCTGCCTAAGATTTCTGTTGGTTTGCTTTGTAAACTATTCTCAAGTTTTTGCAAATAAGCTAGAAACTGCATTTCCTACTGGATGCATGGGATCACCCAGGAAAATAGGTTTGGAATGATTATTCGACATCGCTGGGACAGTAATATTTAAAATATTATTTTTCAGTGGGCCAGATTCCGTTACAAGATCAAATTGTTATTGACCCTTTTACTCCTCTGTTTTGAGCTTTGGTGGATAGTCCTAAGAACCAAGGAAATGCAAGAGTTTTCCAGGATGCACTTGACTATTTGACTTTTCATAGCCTTCTTCAGTCCAGATCTTCTCCCCTCCAACATGCATGTATGGAAGGAAGGTCAAAGAGGACAAAGCAAATCTGTCCTCCCTGAGCACATCTCCACTGCACTCACCATGGGGCAGGACTTCAAATTCTCCTGTGAACACATTGAAAATGTCCCACCTGCTAGAGCTTGGCCTCTCAGTGGTGGGACACAGTGCTGGTGTTTGTTTTCAATATGGGAGGAGAAGTGAAGTGGAATGTAGGTGATGTGTCTGCAGGCAGCAGAGACTCGGTGGTGGAAACAGCCAGTGTAGGTGGCAGAGGACACCGTCTGCCAAGGCTCACAACCTCCTGTCCTCACAAGCAAGAAGACAAGAGAAAAGGTTCAGAGGGCCCAAGAGAGCTTATGGCATGCTACTAAGGGCTAAAAGGGATGATTCTTAAATATACACAATTGGACCCATTACCAAAGACAACCAGAAATTCGGAGATATTGACCACGTATGGAAGAAAGGGGAGGGCGACTGGCACAGGCCAAGGGGACAGGTGGGCAACGTGCATAAGAGAAATTCCTGACCCAGGGGGCACGGGCTCCTCCAGGCCTGGAGTCTAAGAGGGAGCCCTGTAGGAAGGCTGCCCTTGGTCAGTGTGGACCCTGCATGGCCACACTGAAGGGGAGCTCGGAGAAGACGAGAACTGAATCTTGATCCAGTCTCTTAAATTATCTAGAAAATAGGTTTGGGAAGAGTATTCGACACCACTGGGATGAGGCACAGCATCTGAAAGGCCACGTGGAAGGGTATTAAATACCAGGACGTCTTCCACCCTTCGCTCAGTGCCAGGAAAACCAAGTGCCCTGGAAGCACGCAGAGCCCTGGAGGATGACCCTGCAGCTTGGCAGAGGCCCACTGTGCATTGTCCCAGTCTCCGCTTTAGGAGGGGCTGTCAGAAGACAATCATCCTTGCACTGGACTTAATCAGAAGTGTTTCTAAGCTCTCCTAGCCCCCCACCCCAGTGCAAGCCAAGAGCACATTTTTTAACTGTACAACATTTGAAACTGGGCATTTTTTTCTTCTTTCTGTGATACATTTCCTTAAGTGGTTTAAAACAATCATTAGTTCTGATTTATGCCTTGTATATATAAAGAGTAAACCATTCTCTCCCTGCAGTAGTTTCCAAGATACCATATTATAAATGACAAAGTATCTAGTTAACAAAAGAAACTGAAGTCATTAATAAGGAAAACTGCTTTTCTAGAAACCCAAACATCTGAATTGCCCAACTTGGAATGGACATAAGCCATTGAAAATTTTATGATAAGACAAATATGTCACTGGGACACTGCTGGAGGTACATATGCTGAACTTAATTTTTCTCCTGGGAGGGGGAACTGCCTACAGAGGGAATCCATCAGTCTGGGGTATAGATGGGGAAGGAAAGACAACAGAAAGAATGTTCTTCCTTGATTGGGAAGTGGGATTGGGGAGAAACCCTGGGTCCTTAGGGAAGCTTCTATCCCTAAATTAAAATCCTGATTTTCTGGAACCCATGTTTTCTGAATCCTGCATTTGTGTATTCTCTTTAGGGTATACTTGCTAAAATTTTTACCCACAAAGAAAGAATAGCCTTGAAGTATATAGATAGCTCAAAGGAGTCTTTATGTAATTATAAATGAGTTAATCAAAATGTTGGCAGTACAAAAAAAAAGGAAGTTCAGAGAGATAAACTTAAGAAACTCATCTTCTTCTTCACTCTCTCTCTCTGCCAGGCTCCACCAATGATATTAAACTCAAGAGTAAAAATACTAAGTATACTTAGGAATCATTTACAGAAAAAATAAAATGCTACATGTCACTGACAAAGCAATGCATTGTATAGCAGACAACTAGAAGAACCTTGACTGTAAAAATGTTTTGGTACTATAATTGCAATGTACATTGCTCATATCTGCAACTGGGGAAAACAATAAAATAAATTCTTCATTTATTTAACAAATACTTCATTTGCCTTTTCTAAATAATTTATTACTTCACAATTAAAGGAGGAAAGTAAGGATAAAATCATGCACATAAGGGGATTTCCAAGGAATAGTTTTTAAAAACTCACACAAGTGATTGATTCTGTTTTTGTCTCTATCTGTACATTTTAATACTTGAAATTCAAATTTAGAAAATGCTTAACGCTCAAACAAATTTTTTATAATGTTCTCCCATTTTAGATGGAGTTGGGTTTTTCTCTTGGGATGACATTGTAGCTGGGCAGGCATGTCTGCTGTCAGAGGAAACAGCAGAGGAAACAAGTTAGACTTCCATACAAGACGAAAATGGCCAGCTGCTCTGTTGAGAGTTCATTCTCAGAAGTCTAAGTCCATCAGGTTTTTGTTACAATAATTTTTGCAAAAATAAAACTTACAGAACAAATAACAGACAACCCACACACTGTATAATTTTAGGCTAAACTTCAAAGTAGTGATGCAAATGAAGGCACTTGAGTAACTCTGCAAACCAGTAACCCCTTTACAGAACAGTCACATGACTTATTTTTGTGATTTTGTACTGCTTTGCCTTATGGAATTTCCACAGATTGGTGGTGGCCCTGGCATTTTTACCAGTGGTGAAAATGAGCTGAATTTTCCCAATAGCAGAATGCGGCGGGACCCTGCCACACAGTCAGCATCCTGCCACGCAGCACTGGTGGGCCAGGCTCTGAGGAATCCTTAAATACACACAGTCTTAGCAATTAAAATTTGGATAATTCAGAGAAGATTTAAAGGGGCGTTCTGTGTCTTGTCACTCATTATTCTATATAAGAACCCCCATCATGCATATGTCAGAGCTCCCCACAGGGAGAGGAGAGGCCCTGTCCAGAGTCTATCTCCCCACTGGATATCACCTGACGAGGACCTGCCTGGGGAGGGTCTCACTGTCCCTGAGGCAGATCCTGGAGGCTCCTGCCACAGGAGGCAAGCCTTCCTCCTCCTGGTTCCTGCAGTGGCTCTACCTATCTGTCACTCATGTTGGGCGGGCAGAAAGAGGTCAGATTCTAGAGACGTATTAAAGGTAGAACTGAGCATTTTCTGGTGGATTGCATGTGTGCAGTGAGAAACACCTGTCAGGAAGATGCGTGTTACCGTTTGGGTGTGACGTGTCCTCCAAACTGTCCTGTGTGAGGCAGTGAAAGAAGGTTCAGAGGAGAAATGACGGGGGTTCGTAACTCAATCCGGGAATGAATCCCCTGATAGGGACTGGCTGAATGGTAACTGGGTGGTGGGGTGTGGCTGAGGAGGTGGGTCCCTGGGGGTGAGCCTTTGGGGTATGTACTTAGTATTTGGCTCGTGGAATCTCTCTCTGCTTCCTGGTCCTCCTCTGAGCCACTTCCCTCCACCACACTCTTTCTGCCCTGATGTTCCACTTCACCTTGAGCCCGGAGGAGTGGAGCCAGCGGTCCGGGGACTGGGGCCTCTGAAACTGTAATTCCCAAACGAACTTGGACCTTTTAGTTGCAGCAGTGAACAAGGTGATTAAAACAACACCCTCCTCCCTCTTTTTTTATAACCAGAGTAAGTGCATGAATGCTGTGAGGGGTTCTGGTGTGTTTTTCTGAAATGAAAGCAGTGAATCTGGAGGATGGTAAATGGAAACATGTCAGGTAGATGTCAATCACAGGATTAGATGCAAGAGCATCGGAAAGGAGTTAGCACTCAGAGCATGGGAGAGGGGTGAGAGTTGGGGCATGCGGGAAAGGCAAGGGTGTGACAACATTTAGAGTTAATTGAGCAATTAGTGTTGGAGTAAAGAGGAGGACCCAGAAAGCAGACTAAAAGATGTGTGGAAGACCAAGAGGCTCGATTCAAGACGTCTCCAATTTGAGAGAGAACTCATGATGCTTTTTAAGTCACTGAATCTTATTGGAAAGGAACACAACTCTTCAAAAAAAAAATGCAATGCTGCTGAAGCAAGGCATTTTCTATGGAAAGATAAATGACTAAAAAATAGCCATGAGCTTCCATAAAGTTGTGTTCAACTATAAAGATGTTTCTTGAAGAGAAATATAAATTAACTTCCACAAGAAAGAGGGCTTTGATGTGCTTACCTGTAATGACTGCCCAGAAAAACATTCCAAATCCAGTCAAAATGTATTCCCCTAAATACATTAAAGATGTGCCCTCTGTTGAAGTTTCTGCTTAGTCAGTAGCTAATTCTACACGGGTCCCTTGCTTATGAAGGAATCTTTTGGACTGGCATAAACAGAACATACTCCTAGGTTAGGTTTTTCTCTTGTGCTTTACTTTTATTGCATATATAAAATGAAATCTCAAACAAAACTTGTCAATTTATTTAAGAGTTTTTAAAATAGTGAATTATTTCAAATTCACATTACATAAAATAAAGAAAATAAGCATGAAATCCATTTGACATCTTAAGAGAAGTTATGCTGCAAACCTATAGAATACATTTCCCATCCAGTACTTGGATAATGTCATAATGTTGTTCTATCATACTAATTAGTGTTATCTTAGATATACTAGAAGTCTGAGTGTAGTCAAGACTTGGAACAACTACTTTTAAATGTGGACTAATGTGTAATAAATGAGTAAAGGAAAGCTTTTTGTTAATTTAGGGGAAAAAATCCAGGTGTATAATTCTTAGGTGCCAGTTAGTGTGTTATCTGTTAAAATATCTTCAGGGATAGAATTAAGAGTAAGGATTTCGGTCTTCAGTGCTGATACATGGATTTAATACCCCTGAAATTTATTTTTAAAAGTTCTCAAATTATGTTTTCTGATTTTTTTCTCTTTTAGTAATATAATATATATTGAAAAGAAGTCTTTGTTATGAAAGAGATGTCATATGTTAATTACTATATTACCACATACACTCTGAAAAATATTTTTTAATTAAATATTTGTTTCAGTAAACCAAAATTATATTTGGGTACACTCGAGCTGACCAACACTTGTTTCTGGTGGAAACACTTGTTTAATTTTCAATTTGTTAAAGGTTATTTCAATCATAGCATGGTTTACTTTTAAGACATTGAATATGATATGAAATTTTTGTAATTTACAAAGACAGAATTGTAAATGAAAATGTAGTTTACCATGAAATAAGCATGGTATGCTTGGAATTTATTTTAAATCCTATAAACCATGAAACTTTGTCATAACCTCATAAGTAAGGTCCAAAAATTCAACTATACAAAATATAGATAGGGTAGTGGTATTTCAAGGTTAACAAAAAACAATATTATTTTAGTGGATTTTCCAATTTCTATGTGGTAAAACAAGAAGGAAAAATGGAATTGCTGTTTACTTATTTTTTACATGTTAGGCCCAGTAGAACAGGGACTGGTAATTGTGAAGAAAGCACGCTCCCTGTACTGAACAAAGACCTAGATGGGCATGAGGCAGCACTGCGGAGCACCTTCTCCCATTTCCCTACCACCCGGAGGAAGAGAGCTCTCACCTTTCCCACCCGTGGGGAATCTGAGCCGGCCAGCACTTGGATGCCATTCACCCATCCCAAGAGATCTGCATTTGGATGCTGTGGGCCTGAGCCGTGGGGCTCTCCACTTGATGGGCAAGTCCTGATTTGTTGGTCCATTCCCCATCTGGTTTACTGCCGAGGTTTCTGAAGTTTATCTGATGATGGAGTTGATTGTAACATTGCTGTCCTCATAGCCTTCCAAGGAGTGTTTTTGTAATTAACAAGTACAGTCTTTCCAACTAAGGAACAGCTTCTCCAGCAAGAATGTGAATGGAACAGTTGAACTTCTCTAAGGAAAATGCTAGTCACTTTGTGTGCATTTGGTTTTAGTCTTTGATGGGCTATGTAAAACTGTATACATTACTAGAACTACATTTTGCCAAAAGCAAATGTTATTTACAATAATTTCTTTTTAAAATGAGAGCTGTATCTCCAACCACAACTTATTTCTACACTTACTTTTCCTTCCATGTCTACAGGGGCTTGGGAGAGCTCCTGAAGACACAAACAGGAATAGCTCACAGCCCATGGTGTTTAAATTATTCCAGTGGCTGTGAAAAACAAGTCAAGAAAAAACACTCGCGTGGTAAAAGCTGTAAAGCAAAGCTCATGTGGCTCAGCAGTACCACAAAGAAGCACAGAAATGTGACGGCAAAACATCCCTAAATAGAATGTTTGGAAAGAGTATCCAAAATTTAAATTTGGGTTGTCATAAAATAGATGAACAATTTGATGTTCTTTTTAAAGTTACTACTCACATTAGAGCAGAAATTCCTTTCAATGAAAGGCAAAAGGGAATCGTTACTAAAACTACATTTGAACTACATTGAAAGGAAGTCAAGAAGAGAAGGGAAGGTATCATGAATCAGAAGATTTCAGTTAGCTCTCTTGGATACAGATTCTAGAATATTATACTAGGGATTCCTAAGACATAAAACCTGCAACCTCAAAATGAAAAGATGATTACATTTCATATATGCCTCCCTTAGGGAAGAAAAACTATTATTTAAAATGAGGTTACCAGCAAATACAATTGTTTAATTTCAGCATGGGGTTGGATCCCAGGCACAGCTTTATAGCCATATTAGCAAGCATTAGTTTTAGTGTGTTTTTCTACCAAATCTGTTTAACATTTCTTTAGGGAGATAAAAATCAGAGTTCTCTTAATGCTTTTATCCACCGTCTCTATAACCAATTCCAAGATGAAAACACAAGAGAATTTTGCAATCACCCAGGATTGCAGTGCTCTGGGATAGTGCAGATCAGACATTGTGAGCGCCACCCTCCGTGTGGGTCCCTGTATCTGTCCTCCTAATGCTTCCAGATTCCAGCAGTTCAGACAGTGAGCAGAGGGAACCAGAACAGTCTGCCAGGGACCGAGACCACTGTAACTGCATTCTGTTCAGGACTGCCCTGGGTCTCAATCTTCAGTGGAGGGTGTGTTTGTTCTAAGGGAAAATCTTAAGGCAGACACTCACTATGCTCCTTTAGGTCATTCAGAACACAATGTTCTTGCATTATCTACACGTGTTTTTTGTTTGAGATTTATTTTCATTTTCTAAAAGTGTTTAATTCTAAATTCTCTTAACTTGTTCTGTTTATTTAATTGTATCACATACTGTACAACTTCTCACATGATTTCAGCAAAGGATGCTGAGAAAGCTTTAAATTATTAAATAAATAATTCTGGATTTTCTTGGAAATCTGCCTGTTTGTCCCTTAACACTCTGCAGTTCCTTCCTACAACTCTCTTACCAGTTAGCATCGTCTGTCTCCGCCCACCTCCGTCAGTGTCCCTGCCCATCATCTCTCATTGACTTCCCAGGTCACCTTGCAGATGCTAGTGTTCCCTGAGATCTTGTGCTCCACATCATACTCATCTCCATTCTTATCCAGCGCCATTTCTCCTGCTCCTAGAGCATCAGTAATTCCAGTGTGGCCTATTGTACGTACAATCCTAACCAACACCTCCTCTGATAACTTCAATTGCTGTATCCTTCGTGGGATGTTTAAATAGTATGTTACAACATGATTTCAGAAGACTTTCCTTGTTTCCCAATATGCTTTACAAATTCTGTTTTTATCTGATTTCTACTCTATTAATTGAAATATGTCCTAAATAAATAAAATTAGGGAATATAACATGGAAGGAAGAAAACTCTGGTCCAAAGACTATGTACTCATGCCCACTTGACTCCATCGCAGTGAAAACTCACTTGTTCTAACCATCATCCAGTAAATGAATTGACAAAGCCATTTTTTTGCTTCTTATCCTGAAGGAATCATATTTCCTACTGAGTTCTTTGCTGTGTATTTTAGATACTGGGTCAATGCAAACTACATATGTTTATTTCCTGGAAATTAAATAAAAAGTTTTTAAAAGGTGGACATATTTTTATTTTTCCTAATCGGTGCTTATTGAACTGTCACTTAGAAAAATACAGTTAATTCACAGAGTAATTCAATTTATAGCTTTTTATTCAGGGAAGTTTTCCTAAACACAAGTATCTTTCCACCAGAATTCGTGAAGAGCAATCCTAAATAAATTGGTGAAGAGAATCATTTCATAAATGAAAACATTTTGCAATTATATAATTTTTTTAACATATTAGACGTTTTCTTTATAAGCAGATAAACTATCATCGCTACCTGGAGGTCATCCTGTAAGTGGCTACTTACTGGAAATAACTAGTGCATTAACCCTAAGAAGTAGTACTGAAATTGAGTTGCTACTTTTGAAACAACAGAAGGCTGAGCACTAGTGGAGAAAAGCCGGGGACATTTTGAACTTCACTCTTTTGTGCTGTCGTCTTATTTTGGCTGGCCTAGAGTAAGCTTTCAGATTCCTTTAAAGATGTTAATCACTTGATTACAGAATGTTGTGTCAAACAAATTTTTTTCTTTGTTTGCGTGTTTCTGACTTTAATTAAGCCCTTTGGGTCAACACTGGAAAATGTATTCTCATGAAGTTTGATCTAAGACAAAGCATAACCTAATTTCAGAACTTATTTCTTTATTAAAACCAGTTTGTTCCAAAGGCAACTTATCTGGGACGCTTACACACAAACATCCCACCGAATTTTCTTTCTATCTTCTTCCTCCAGAGTGGATATTCACAAATGAGATACTAGTTCTAATTTGACATAGTTGTAGAAGAAGAAAACCATGGGGAAATGTTTCTATTGTAAAATAGAACAAAATAATAAATTCTAATATCTACTATGAAAATATATGGATTTCATTATTTATGATTATTATCAATTTAGAACAAACTCAATAAATGGTAAAGGAGATACTTATAAGAGCCTATAACTTTTAAATAAATATAACCTCTCTAGACTAAAACCCAATGAAGTTCACATATAATCCCATGGAGTAGAAAATGAAACAATAATTTTCTTCTGTTTTTTAATCTGTCCTTGTCTTTAAAAATTCTTGATATTTGCTATAATTAAAAGAGATATTAAAAAACTCCTAAAGGAGGTGGAAGGGGAGACACAAAACTGCCCTTGTATCTTTCATAGTCTGGTTAAGAGATACAAACCACACAATTCACTTTAAAAAACATAACTTAATGTAAGAAATGGGGAACTGGTCATTGGAATATTAGAATGTAATGAAAGAGAAACTAAGCTATCATGTTGAAAGCCACTGTTGGAAGCAGATACCATCCCTAGAGTTTGAAGAACAAAGGGAGGATGCTGAGAGTCATAACTCCTCCTTTTTGTTTTGGTGTCAGGAATTGAACCAGTAGCACTTAACCACCAAGCCGCACCCCCAAACCTCTTTATTTGTTTATTCTGAGGCTGGGTCTCACTAGGTAGCTGAGAGCCTCACTAAATTTCTGTGGCTGGCTTTGAACCTCAGATCTTTGTGCCTCAGCCTCCAGAGCCGTTTGGATTATATGCATGCACCACCTCGACCCACCAGAAATGCTAACTCTTGAAGCAGGTCCTGGTCTTGCTGAGCTAAATTCCTTCCAGGGACGCTGTTTGGTGGCTGGTCTGCATCGGAGCTTGGAAGAGGGGCTCCAAGAGCTGGAACTCTGATGGAATGGATGCTGCGTGACTGTTGCCTCTGTCATTGAGGTCACAGGGAAAGTCCTGGGAAAACTCCAGGTCACAGCAACTGAACTGAACCCCCATTGCTACCTGAAGAAGCAAAGCCCTGCCATCCCGTGGGACAGCAAGCCAAAGCGTGCCCTGAGAAGGGGACACTGCCTTGTCCCCTCCAAGCCACTCTCTGCTCATTCTCTCAGTGCAGCCTGATAGGAATCTCAGTGACAGCAGGTTGCAGCTTACCAACTTCCAGCCCCAGGAAATCCTTCTGTAGAAGGATGGTTGAAAGCAAAGAAAAAAGCTTAGCAATTAATGACTACAACCAACCACACTGAACTCTAGAGATGGCCGAAATCAAATTGGAGCCTGTTCCAATCCTCAAGGTGACAAAACATAGCGGAATTTGGATACTCTTTAAAGGAGTTTCTGACTGCTACTTTTAATAAGCTCTTATGAAAGATACAACAAGACTAAACCTTAGAAAGATAAAATATGAGCACAACTATAGAAAAAGAGAAAAATACTCATACAAATTTGACCCCAATGCATACACAAGCAGAATCTAAAAATTATATCTGCATAGAAGGCGGATGATGAGTAAAGGAAAGGGAGGCTTGGCCACCCCCATCAGCACAGGCAACAGGCCAAGGCTTAGGCTACCTGCAGGTATGTGGTGATGGCAGGGAAAGTGCCCTGAACTGATTGATGTGTGTCTGTAAAGAGAAAAGTTCTCTTGGATAGAGAGAAACCAACAATATATTTACCCTCAAGTTCCCCCAAATCACCAAACTACATTTATCCAAAAAATAATTGGCCTTAATTTTAAACTTGTTATAATAAGAAAATGGGTCTTCTAGAAACACAGTCATATTTGATTATTAGCTATTACACTTCTCACTTCATATTTTTTTTCAGAAGTATCCTAGAATTTTTCCCCCAAAATTATGGTTCTTATTTTGGGGTGAAATAAAACTAACTAAGAGGAAGACAGGAATTCTTGCAGAAGAAATTTATTTTTTCAGTACTCACCTGTGTGCTTAAAGGGACATAATTATACTATATCATCTAATGGGAAGTAAAACTAAAAACAAGCACCTATTTCTAGAATGAACCATAGCTACATATAAAGATATACTTGGAAAAATAAAAACCTAGGTGCAACACGAACGTCAATTTATCTCTTCTTGACATTTATCATTATAAATAGTCTCATTAAAGTTTCAAAAACATTCATTTATACCAAATTCATTGCACATTAGCATGAATATAAAAATTGTATAAATAAATATTTTGATGCTATTGAAAAGTGGCTACCATTTATTGAGTGTCTCTTAGGTACTCTGAACCATTCTGTGTGTTGCAAATGTGGGGGGGGAGGAAATGGCACCTCTGCCTTCATGTGGCATCTGCTGAGGGAGGCCGCTTGTGCTCCACGATAATGAACCACAGACCAAGGCATCAAGGAGCACAGGTTCTGTAAGCAGGTTGGGGGGGGGGGAGCGGTCAATGAGCACCTAGGTGACAAAGGGAGGAAGCCTCCCTGAGAGAGGGCCTTAGGATGCAGACAGGAAGTGGAAAGAGACAAAGAGCAGTTATGTTATGGAAGAGAAGGTAGCTTGGATGTCCAGAGAGCTGCAGGGGACTGATGTAACAAGGGAGCACACATTCAAGAGGCACACCAAGGGTAAAGAAGGTCAGGTGAGGGCACCTTGCAGGCTAGCCTGCCTGCTGCAGCGAACCTGGATCTCAGTGAGGGCCGCCTTAGCACTGGCCACAAACTGCCTGTCGCAAGCTCAACTTCACATTTCTTTCCACAACTTAATCCTTAACTGAGTTGATAAACAATACTTTCTGTGTTCACACAGCAAATATGGGAGAAGAAATGGATCCTAGACCAAACCAAAGCTGTCCCAGTCAGCACATAACATGGAGACGTTCAGGCTGGTGCTTAATGTTGAACAGAGGTGAAAGCCCCAGGCACGCACAGGTGGCTCCCATGGTATACATCTGTGGCTCATAGGAAATAATCTGTCAACAGGGATCTTTGCATGAAATAAATCCCCATCCTCTCCACCCTTGATCAATTCCCATAAAATCACCTTCCTTCTAGAAAATACTTCTAAAATAATAAGCAAGTATTACCCATTTTACCTTATACTTCATGTAAAAGAAATCATTGATAGTCTTAAAGGTTGGATCAATAACCCTCATAAGAAAACAATCAACATTTGCTTACCTGCATTTTTAAATATGCTAAACAAAGTAATTATTTATTAATAAATAAATATGAGAAAGGAGGCAAATCTTGATTACAGGAGATTTTTTTCAGATAATTTTAAAACTTTCTGAAAGGAAATTGAAGATTTGAATGATCAGAAACACACAAAACATTAATGAATGGGGCAATATTATAAATATTTCAATTATTACAAAGTTAAACTATCTATTAAATACAGAACCAACAAAATTTTCATTTGAGAATTTCAGAAAGATATGAAATTTCAAATTTAAATAAAATAATAACTTTCAATATTTACTTAAAACACAGTTCAAAAAGGGCATAGAGGCCAGGTGAGGGGGCCCATCCCTGTAATCCCAGCTGCTCCAGAGGCTGAGGCAGGAGGATCAGGAATTCAAAACCAGCTTCAGCAACTTAATGAGGCTCTAAGCAACTCAGCAAGACCCTTTCTCTCTCTCTCTGTATGTATATGTATGTATATATATATATAAAGGCTGGGATGTGGCTCAGTGGTTAAGGGCCTCTGGGTTCAATTCTTGATATTAAAAGAAAAAAAAGACAGAGGGGGAATTGGCCTATTATTTATGAAGAAGGAAATGTATTTTACATTTCCTTCTTCATAAATAATACATTTACAGCTATATAAATAGAAAGCTAGATCAACTAACAGACCCAGATTTATGTGGAGACATAACAATTCCAATATGGAAAGACACATTATTGATGAAGGGATAGAACACTTAAGAAGGATTGGGTAAAATGCCTCACTCTGAAGTAAACATAGAAGTAAAGTGTTTTCTAATACAACACACAGACTAGGAATGATAGTGTGTTAAAAGCCTAAATGTTAAAATAAAGCTTTTAAGAATCTCCTTTTGAAACACCCATTGAAAAAGATTTCTGAAATAAAATCTGTAAAAGTGTATAAGAAGAATAAAACGATGGAAAAGAAAAGATGGAATCGATTAAATTTTTTTAAAAAAATTGGCATAGTCAAATATTTAAAAAGAGAATTAAAAACATTTTTATAAAATATCTTCCAGAAAAAACAGAAGAGGGAGTACTCCCCAACTCAGTTTTTGAGGTCAGATACAAAAGCCATACAAAATAGGATCAAGAAAAAAACAAACAACTACAGACCAATGCAACTAATGAACTTAGTAACAAAAGCACATGACAGCACATAAGCAAGAAATCTTGGTATTGTGTAAAAATAGCTACAGGCAATGATTCAGTGGGGTTTTTCCCAAGTCTGCAAATCTTTGAAAAAATTAATAAAAGTAATCAATAGGCTAATGAACAAAACTGATCTCATTATATTACTTGAATGAATATTTGACATAATCCAATACTTATCAATGTTGAAAACTTACCCCACTGAGAATAAGAGTCACCAGCTAAACTTGACAGAGTGTAAAAATCCTGGTAGCCAGAGTTATATGGTGAGAGATCAAGATCTTGAATAAGGTAAGGACAGCTGCTCTCACCACTCTTAACCAATATAGCATTAGAATTCTAGCTGCTGCAAAAAGGTAGGGGAAAAATAAAGAAAACAGACTGGAAACATGATATGAAGTAGTCCACAATTATAGAGGGTTCTGTATGCACCCAAGAATATATAGAAATATCTCCTGTAACCAATCAAGCAGTTTAACAATTTTGTAGGATACCAAAACATATAACCCACATTTCTACATGCGAACAACGATAACATGGAAACCCAAAATAAAAATGTCTTCCACAATCACTCCAAAGAATGTGACATATTTAGTTATACATTTAACACCTACAGAGTATATATGATAAAATCATAAAGCATAGGGATAAAATAAATCAAGAAAAACTAACCAGAGAAAGATACTGAAAGACTCAACCAGTTCAGGGGTCTCTTATCCTGAATTGGTTTAATAGAGGCTGACTGTGAGTCCTTCCAAATTCCAGCAGGCTTTTTTGTTGACATAGGCAAGGGTACTCTTAAAATTTGTATGGAAATGTGGAAATCATAGAATACTTCAAACTTTTAAAAAATAAAATGGAGAGATTCGCCCTACCTGATAGCAAGGCCAGCTACCTCTGCACAGCCAACGAGATGCAGAGGTCGAAGGATGGACATGAAGGTCATCAAAGCAGAATAGGGAATCCAAGAGCAGACGCACGCAAATGAGCCTGCTGGCGTTTGGTAAAGGAGCAAGAGCAGTCCAGAGGAGGAAGGAGAGCCTCTTCTACGTCAGTTTAAGGAGTGCTCGGAAAGTTGGGCATCCATGGGGGGAAAAGGAAATCCTGGCTGAAAGCATTGCCTTTATGTAAAAGTAACTTAAGTGGACCCAGATCTAAATGTAATATGCTAAAGTGAAAACTAGTAAAAACTAGTGATCTTTTGCTCTATTCCCAGGCAAATAACATAATCCATAAAATAAAAATAGAAAAATAAAAAAAATTTTTTTGCTTTATCAAGGACCTTGTTAAAGAGCATGACAAGACAAGCTACTGATGGTGAGAAAGTATTGCAAGCCTCATGTTGGACAATTGACATATATGAAGAATATACAAAATGCTCTCAAATTCCAAGAGTAAATATAGCAACTAATGCATTTACGAAATGGGCAAAAGGTTCATATATTTCACCAAGTGGGATATACAAGTGTTAAAAAGTACATGAAAAAATCTTCCACATAATTAGCCATTTGGGAAATGCAGAAGGCATGGTGAGATATTGTTGCTCACCTACAAAAAATAGCTAAAATTAAAAGTAAGAAACAATGTCAATACCATACAATGTCAGGAATGTAGACAAGATGTATCTACACTGAAGATAGAATGTAAAATGAAAGTCACCCTGGAAAGCATTTAGCTAGTTTCTTATAAAACTAAACTTGTATCTAATGTATCAACAACTACATTTTAGATCATTTGTCCTAAAGAAATAAAAATTAATGTTTATATAAAAGCTTGGGCATGAATGCTCATCACAACTTATAATTACCCAATAGGAATGACTTTGGTTGTCCTTCAGTGGGTAAAGGCAAAATAAATCACCGTACTCCATACCATGGAATACAACTCAGCAATAAATGGAAGCAAACTATTGATACTTGCAAAACCTTGCATGAATTTCCTGATCATTACATAGAATCCCTACAAGGTTATGCACTGTTAGGTTTGCATTTATATAACATACCCCAAATGACAACATTATAGGAAAGAAAACAGTCCAGTGTTGAGTATCTGAGAGAGCAGGGATGGGTGTGGCTCTGTAGGACAATCACAGGCATTCATCTGATTATGGGATTATTATACATCTTACTGTTGGCATGTCAATAACTTGTTGGTGATTTTGCAGCATATTTTTGTAAGATGTTACCTGTAGAGGAAAGCAGATCACTCTGTACAGCTCCTTAATTCTACATCTAAGTTTACAATTACCTCAAAACTTAAAAATTAATGTAAACAAGTACAATTCTTTAATGTGCATATTTATATATTAAGATTCACCAGACAGATTAAAAGATAGTTCTTACAACTCTTCAAATCTGAGGACAGCTAATATGTTTTATAAGAAATTATTGTAATCAAAAGAAATAAGCAATCCTTGGAAATACAGGCAAAAGATGAACAAATAATTTATATAAGACAATATCCAAAAAGGGTAACAAATATATGAGAGATGTACAAATGCACTGGGAATCATAAACAATGGGATATTTCAATCATCCTCCAAGTCTATAAAAATTAAGATTGAGCATTGTCAAGAGTTGTGGAAAAACAAATTTCTGCTGTATTTACATTTGTTGGGACAACAGACTTCCTAGAGAGCAATCTTACAGAACTTGGAAAATCCAACCTCTGTTGACACACATATGTACACACATCACACACACACACACACACACACACACACACACACACACACACCATATGACCAGCACAGCAATCTAGCACTCCTTTCATGTACATAACCCAGGACAACTCACACATCATTCCATCAGGGGATGAATATCCATGTGTTGGGTTCAGCATACTGTATGTTAGGAATGTTAAATCTAATAGAGAGAGAAGCTGGGCACAGTGGTGAACACCTGTAATCCCAGCTACTGGGGAGGCTGAGGCAGGAGGATCACAAGCTCAAGATCAGTCTTGGAAATTTAGTAAGAACCTGTTTCAAAATAAAAAAAATAAATAAAATGTTAGGGTCTGTAAACAAGTCAAGATGGCGCCTGGCATTTTGCCAGAGGGAGTGGTTTCTGAAGTAGCGCCAGCGAGCCACTAAGTGTGGAGATTCCTTATGGGTTGGCTGCTGTATCTAGTTTATGTTAATTAAGATAAGCCAAGGGAGTATCAGTGACCACTGTGTTTTGATTTCCTCTGCAAATCTTCAGCTGCCTCTCTTCTCCAATTCACTGCAACACACTAATGGGATGATAAAGATAGTGCTTCTCCCTCCAACTGATTGAGTTGTGTTTACTGGGCTATAAGATGGCAGAAAGCAAATTAGACACTGAAACTGAGAGGAACACACTTGGCCACATATTAAGACATTCTGGAAAAGGGTTAATTCACCTCTAGAAACGTCACCCTACTCACCACTTTGGAGAAGCACCAATATATCCTGTTCTCCCACTTTCTTATTTTTGGAACCCTGTTCCCTCTGCTTACAGTGCATTTCCTGGCTCCATCCCTTCTCTGGGTAACACCTATTATTCCAGGTGTCTCAGCAAAGAAGTGACTTCGCCAGGGAGCACCTCCTAACTCCTCAAGAGAGTGATCAGCCCCTTAGCACCTAAAATCATGCCCACTTTTTGATTGCTCTTTTGTTGTCTCTGCCCCCAAACTGATTGCTACTTAGGGGCTACTTAGAGATACTCAGATAGTGGACAATAAATAATTCAACTTGTTTTATCTGAACAAATTCATGTTATTTTATTTTACATCAAATCCTGGGGAAAATGACATCTGCCCTTAGCAAAGGGCAAAAAGTCAAAGGCTTCTAAGATTCATTCTGTGTTACAATAGAACACATCTAAGCACCAAAAACAAAGCAAATGTTTTGCAAGAGGTAATTAGAGAATTTTGGAATATATTTAAGGAGATTTACCTTTAGCTTCTTGGCTGTTGCAATGTTTAATTCAACTGGTTGAATTTTGTAGAGAATAAAACTTTGATGTACTTAAAGCAGTTTTAAAGAAATGGGGGGCCTTGGGGAATGAAAGCAAAGAAAAACAATGCAAATGTAGCATCTTTAAAGAATTATAAATTAGCTAGAAGCAATATCCAATTAGAAGTTTCCAAGTTGTCACTATGTATTTCTAGCTCATCAGCACGTCTTGCATATTCCAAAATAACCTCTTATACTATCCTCTTTTTCCCAAATTGGGGAAAGAAAGATGACAGCTGGACTCAAAAATAATAAGTAAATGGTTTCTTCTTAACAAGGGTAGCTATCAGCTTTGCATATTCTTAGAACTGAAATTAGCTTTGGTCTACTTTCAATTTCCTAATGATTTAGATGCAAAATGTTTTTTTTTTCCTTTTGAATTTCAAATAAAGAGAGATTATCATTATAAATAGCTGATAACTAGCAGGTTTTATTGAGCTGGTGAAATGTAGGAGTCTTGCCAACAGCCTCTCTGATGTGGAGATCCAGAATGATTCACAGAGGAGATGAATGGCTTCATTAGATACTGAATCAGGAGTCAGAGAGATGATGTCCATTTTATCTCCCTGGTTTGTGGCTAGGAGATTCTCCAAGGAGCAATGAGCTCAGGCGTTCATTTAATATCAGCCATGCCAGAGGCCTGGACACGTTCCATAAGACAAACAGATGTGGACAAGCCAAAGTCAATGCTAACCTTCAATTTCATGTTGTGGGAAAAACTTTCCTTGATGGTCATGCTAGAAATATTTATACTGTTTTTTTTTGTACTATAAAGGCCAAAGGTCAGATATTTTCATGTTTGTACACTTAAAGTAAACATAAATGTTTAAGATAAAATATTTAGGATAAATATTCTAAAGCTTTACAAAAGCAATCATTGATTGTGGTTGATGGAAAAAAATCAGTCATTATTTTGTACCTCCTTTTGTTTGGATCTCCCTTCCAAGCCATGAAACTCAGGAAAAGTTTTACTTCTTATAACTAGCTCACTTCTTATTCCATCTTCTCCAAGGACAGGGAAAAGATCTGTAATTTCTATTACCCATACCCTTCCAGCTTGCAATTTCTGTGATAGTTGCTGACTTTGGGAAGTCTTCACAAATTCCTCCTGGGATAACAATTTTTGATAGATTTTTAAATTTAAATATACTTCTAAGACATCTCCATACAGTCATTTGTTATATCATGTAATAATGATGCAACAAGCCACCTAAAGTCAGAATTTAGTACCTACTCATAGGTAAGCATGATCAGACACTGGATTCCCAATAGTTGATGAAATTACACATTTTCATTGGTATCTACACATTTTATGATCCCCTATAAAAGTGGTTCACTTTTATCTGTATTTTATTGATGCTTTAATTTTGTATCATCTTACATTTCAGTGACTTATAGACATTTCAAATATAATATTTGATAGATATTACTTTGAAATCAAGCAAGATGGATTTATCTTACTTTAAAATGGGTAAATCAAAAATAACTAGTGAAAATTTATGTGGTTTATTATTGAGTGACATAGATAAATTTCAGTATAGGCACTAAGGGTTTGTGTAATATTTTCTTCTTCACCCATAAAATATGGAAAGCACTCACAATAGAGATATTATCTATGGTTCACAAATGACAAAGGGATTATGAATATATTAAAATCATATTGTAAATGTCAATTGCACAATATTCTCATTTCCCATATCATTTAAAAAATAATGCCTGAGTTTATTTCTCTGTTTATCATTATTGTTAATTTAGTCTGAATGTATTTTCATGGAATCTGAAATCATATTCTGATTTTAGTTAATAACAGATAATAATATAATAATAAATGACAAAAACAGAGATAAAACTATTTCTAGTAAGGTATTTCAGGAAATAATCCATGTTGTCTTTAATTCATGACCAATTACTAAAATATATGATCTTTTTAAAAAGCAACCTGGAGAGAAAAATCAGAATAAATACTCTTAGTGAAATAATTTTAACTGAGTCCTTCCCAACTGACTATACATCAAAATTCCCTCTGGGCAGTTTATAAAACCTACCCAAATGCTGCAACCAGAGGTTTCTTCTGTAGACCAGAGATGATCCTGGCAATCTGCATTTTTAAGAGCTTCTACACACTTTGAGGTACTACAAATTGGGAAATCAACTTTTCATGGCTGGAGACCAAAAATGTTTGATCATAACTGCCATTTATGGTTCAGAGATACTGGAAAAACAAGTGTCACCTTCATGACACACATGCATAAGTTGAAGGAGAAGGTACTTTTCTTTTTAGGATGATGTAGGATATGAAGTGTTGAACGCTGATACCAATATGAAGTTGGTATTCAGGAAAGTCTGCCTCCTTTTTTTCTTACTCCCAAAGACTGGCCCTCACACTAACACCAAAGTGCAGCTTCAGCTCTCTGACTTGCTAGGCTCCCACCTCCAGCATAAAGAAATGCCAAAATAAATGTTCTGCCCATTTCAGCTGATGGATCTTTCTAGCCACTAGGCCACCTGCATGTCTTGCAGGGACTTTCCAAATGCCATTAAAAATGATTCTGTAAACCAAATAAGTCCAAAGAACTTCTGTGGTCCTGAAACAAGGGTTCCAGGGAAGACAACATATTTAATGTGGGTAAGTTGAAAAGTAGTTCATAAAGAAATGATTATCAGGAGTCTATGGAGATAGCAACAGTATCCTGGAGGCCAAGATGCAGGTAAGGCAGGACACAGGCTGCCTGTGGCAAGAAGGGCAGAAAAGGAACAGGCAACTCAAACCTGGAGACTCAGGAGGCCCCTTCACAGGAACTGTGACACAACTTGTCCACAGTGACCTTTAGGAAGAAAGAACAGTAAGTCCCCACCCTCACTCTCCTCTTTCCTGATCCTTGATTGATGAAGCTCCCCATTGCTCCGAGGTGAGGGTCAGCTTCCCAGGGAACAGAACAGCTATAGCTGAGAACTGAGAGTAGACAGGAGGAGACGTGAACACATTCTCCCTAAGCCTAGTGTTCCAGAGTATCACAAAGAGCATGGTTCCTCACCTGAAGCCATTAAAATAGTTCTAATGCTTACTTATATCTTTTGAAAGCATTAAGGAAATCCAATTAATAACAAAAAAACATACATTTTAAATTGTATTGATTTGACCTGAGCATCTCTGTCTTTCTCATTCCTTCCTCGAAAACACCCTCTGAAATGAAGTTCTCACCACCCTTAAGTTGGCCATTATTTTTCCTTATAAGTACACAGTAGCTAATTCTGGACCCCCCATCTCAGCCAGTTCCACTACAGTTTTTGCCCACTGCACTTCTGTTGTCCTGCAAGTGCTCAGAAACAACTGGTAGTTTCATTATCTGAGCAAACATCAGAAAGGTGTTTTCTATGAAAACCGTTGACTTATACTCTTGTTTATTTCTCTCATACTTAGTAAGAAAATAGAAAAAATCTGAAAATAGCTCAAGCAAAAAGCAAATGGTCTTCTATAAACCAGAGTGGGATTGCTTTTTCATATACGAAATGTAAATATTGACTGTACCTGACACGTGCTTTGGGACTGGTAGCATTCTAAGCTTTCTCAGATTTCTTTCTGTTTAATTTTCACAAAATAGCCCTGTGAAGTAAGTAGAAATTGCTATTTCTTTAACACTGAAAAAAATTAAATGATTTCATAGAAAAAAACACAGCTACTAAGTGAAGAATTCCAAATTGGAATCCAGAATATATTCAACATAAATATACTTGTCCCTAAAAATTAAAAACACTGAAAAAAGTGAAAAGTATTTATCGACAAATACAAATATTTTCACACCAAGACAAATACTCTGTTTTTAAACATACCAATGGAGATTTATAGAAAAAATATAAGAAAAAAAAATATTTGTTTGTTTTGTACATTGTCACTTATAAAAATTAGTGAAATAATTGAACATAAGATAAAATTGTAAAAACAAGATAAAATTAAAATATTAGGAAGTGCTAATGACCTCACAAAAAAAAACTAAAAAGACTACTGCAAAATATGATTCAACTGGTACAAAATGAGAAAAACTGTGGACAATTCCTCTCTAATATGGAGCAACATGTAGACTTCTTAAAAGTAACTGGCAAATTTAAATAGAACTTGCTAGAGATCCTAGGGATGAGGAAGATAAAGGTCAACTTTCTTTTCCTAGATGAGCAGAAGAGGCTGACCTAAAGACAATAACACAAATTGGCTATTTCTGTGATGTCCCATTAAGACTATTCACACCAAAGAATGTCCAAGATGCAATTAGGATGGAAAATACAGAGAATCAACTTTTTTTGAAGGTGCTAACAAAATTCACCAGATCAGTGATAGATGTTAAGTTATGAACTAAAATATGTAATTTAAATATCCAAGGGCAAGAATCAGAATCTCTATAGGTAATCTGATCATCCCAAATAGACAAAAGATGACAGAAGCAAGGATCATAACAATAGTACATTTCATAAATTAACTGCCTCCAATAAGCAAAAACAACTAGGAGGGGAGGCTGAAGGACCTGAGCTCAACAAGTAAGATCCATCATCATGTTTGGCTGGAGCAGCCATGGAAGATACAGGTAGAGAAACTGATGCAAGAATAAGTGAAAAGGGGAAAACCTTTGAGTGTTGTCCATGCTTTTTATTAATCCAACTCATTTCTCAACTAAATGCTAAAGCTCCATTGCAGATAGCGGAAAAGATTCTGGAATCAGATTGACTTCAATTTGATTTTGAACTCTGCTCCAAGACTTGAAGTGACATCACTTATTTGAGCTTCAGCGCCCTCATCTCCAGAGATAAAGAAAAATAAACTAGTTAAGTAAATAGAAATATTCAGTTCATTGAGGTCATGATTTGTTTCTATGCTCTGTAAACCCTTTGTACACATCTCCAATGAGTCAGATGAATACTAGAAATTAAAGGAAACTTTAAGACAATCAACTGATGGGACTGGGCATCTTTCACTGACTATTACTTAGTTGTAGAGAGAGTAACTTGAGGCATTCAGGGAACAATGGTATTCAGCTTGTTAGACCAGACTTGTAAATATTAAACAGTTTAGCTCAGGTTTCCGTTGCTTATTTAGAGCTCTGAGTGGGAACCATGGCATGTTTCATCTTCTCTAAAATCACTTTACTTTTTGTGTGATGAAGCATTTTAAAAATAAATGATAGTCTTCAGGACATTCTACCTCTAAACTTTTTGATATTCATGTTTATTAAGGTTTTCCTACATATTCAAATTTGCATTATCATAAGTAGAAATAACTAATTTTCTTATTATCCTCAAATGGCCAATTCCTATTTTAATTTCTGTAAATTTTCCCTAAAATGTCTCATTACTGTCTTGTTCATACCAGAAACCAGTCTAAGACCTCACACTTCATGTGGTTACTATGGCCTAGAATTTTCCTGTAGTCTAAAAACCATAAATGACAACACACTTTCTTTTTGCAACCAGACCCCTTACTTCATATTTACTCTGCAGCCACTCATGATGAACCAACTTCTCCCCATCACAGGCCATCAAACTACTGCCTCTGAGATTGTGTTCTGTAAGAACCCAAATCCAATGGCCTCTTCACCAACATTCCTTTTGAATATTCTTCATCAACTGACACTACAAGCCACCCTTTCTTGAAACACAGTCGCCTTTCCCTGACTATTCCTTACCTCTCCCCTTTTTGCTCCTTCTTTTTTTGCCTCTCCTTTAAATGCTGATATGCCTGTATAATTTAGTTTTCTGCCCTTCTAGCTTGAAGCTTTTTTTCCTTCTTCTTACTCTAATGGCTTCCACCACAATTAAAATAGAATTTAATTCTAAAATATTGTCTTTGATCACAGTTTTGAATACCAGATTCTTAAAACAACTGTAGAGTTCATATTTCCCAAACTGATCCTATGAGTTTCTTCCTTGTTATTAGTTAAGGTATCATTTTATCATATAACAAAGAAATAAGCATCAGCATAAACAATATAGAATTATTTTCTCTTTAATAACAGCTGGCAATGAATCACACCTACCATGGTCTGAAACTCTGAGTCATATTGAACCTTTCCTCCCTTAAGTTGGTTTTATTAGGTATTTTGTTACAGTGATGGAAAGCTGGATAACATTAATATTGAGATAAAGTAGAGTTCTGCTGCCCTAAAGTGATAAATATCTAACAGATGAGGTGGAGGCTCTGTTCATTAGATTACAGCCATGTAAGGGGAAGATTACAACATGAATGGAAAGATCTGGGTTCACTTAGCCTTGCTTGCAAGAAAAATCAACTGCTCTGGCTCTGTGCATAATAGTGTTTTGTGAGCACAACACTTAGAAGTTCAATAAACACATTTATGTCACTATTCTGCATCAAATTATGAGTTTGTTCAGAAGGTAAACCTGACACCACTATTTCATTCAATAACAAAAGAGGAAAGAAAATAAATGTAATTTTGACACTCACTTCTAAAGCTGACATGAGTATAGGGAGAAAAACATCAAATATTAATTGAATATATTTCAGTGCAAAAAATTATTAATACACAAATGTTTATTTAATTACAGTACAAAATAAAGAAAAACTTACATGTTAGTAAAATGTATGCAGAAAGATTACCTTTTGGAAGTGATAAAGGAAAGAAAATTATTTACTTTCCACCAGAAAAAAAAGTAATTAGAAATAATGGGTATGTTAAGAAAATTAAGGTATTAGGGTATAATGTTTTAAAATCCACAAACTGATTTGACTTTATTAATGTTCATTGTGATTACATGAAATACAATAAATATGATTGTCTTAAGAGATAGATAGATAGATGAAAGAAAAATATTTAGAAGTCAGAGTTCTTTTAATCATAGGTAAAATTGATACATTCAAATTCAAGCCAAAAGGTTAACTGGCTTAATATTTATATCAGCTGATTGTGACTTTAGTTGTCAACTGTTAGTATCTAGTTTCTTCATAAAAATATGATCTTATTTACTCATTTGGAAACAACACTCATTTAGTGATAATTTTCTCATTTCACAAAAAAAAGAAAGTGATTCTTGGAAGGCTTAGCTATTTTCTACGTTTCATGTGGTCAATGGGGGAATCAAAAATAGGACTTCAGCCTGTTTGGAGGAGATAACAAATGTTAAAAGATATTTGTGAACTCATGAAGCTATAAAAGGGTAGGTTCTGTACATGCCTAATTAGAACACTGAGCACTCAAATACGTCTCCACTAAATCCTACTACAAATGACTTCTTTTACCATAGCATGGCACTGCCATTAAGACTGATGTTTATTATTATTACAAAAAGACAAACAAGAGTTGAATTGAGGAAAATATATTATACTTTTTACAAATATGATGTCTCTACCATCTGCTTATAACCGCTTTAGGGATTTCTTTATTTTCCTGCTGCCATTTTGAACAGTTTGGTTGATTTCCCCTCTATTCACCCCCCAAATTTATAGGCAAAATTCCTTGCCTTGGTACTTAGCATTAAAAGAAAGATATTTCCATTTTCAGGGCAATGGAACTCAGTGCCCTACAGGAACCTGACAAGAGCCTCTCGGTGTGTCTTTCTTCAAGAAAGGTCTTGACTGCAATTGAGTCTGTGTGCATATCTCATTCATATACTTTGCCACTGAGATGGAGGCACAGCTGAGTAAATAATTTCAGATTATTTAGGTACCCAAGTTTATGGCAGAAGGTCTAAAGGAAATTGTTTTATTGCTACGTTGTTGTAATAGGGAAGGTGGCCCAGGGAAGGATATGAATCCATAATAGGCAGAACACATGAGTGCCATGGATTTTGCTCTCAACTTTTTAAATTATTTGGCAACAACATCCGTTTGCATATCTGTAATGATCTGATGGCTCCGAGTCCCTTAGTAACTACTCAAACACAGTTGTGCTATAAAAAAAAATTGGGGGGCTGGGGATGTGGCTCAAGCGGTAGTGCACTCGCCTGGCATGCGTGCGGACCGGGTTTGATCCTCAGCACCACATACAAACAAAGATATTGTGCCCGCCAAAAACTTAAAAAATAAATATTAAAAAAATTTTCTCTCTCTCTCTCTCTCTCTCTCTCTCTCTCTCTCTCTCTCTCTCTGTCTCTCTCTCTCTCACTCTCTCATTTAAAAAAAATGAGCGGCAGGATGCTGGAAGTTAAAGAGTAATTCTGTATGCTTTACCACACTACTCTCATGGGGAATTGTATTTCTGGTTTCAAAATTGTCCTAACAGGCCACAAAGAACTTCATGGTGGACTCAATTCAACATAAGAAAGTCACAACCTATTCAGTTACTCTAACAAAGTCTAAAAGTTTCATTTTCAATGTAAGGTGCCAGCCCTTCACTGCAACTATTCCAGGGGAACCATCCTCCAAACTTCTCTGTTCAGTTTCTCCACAGTTGGCCATCAGCATGCAGTAGGAAAGAAAATTAACTATCTATGGCAGAAATATCTGAATAATCTAGAATACCCATAATCTATGCCCATGGTGAGTTGTATGTCCTCTGCTTAGGTGTAATATTTGTGTTGCCTAAGCTCTTTTAAGTCTGCCTATGTTACTGACTGAAACACTGAGTCAGGCCAATCTTAAGCAAAAACATCACCTAAATTTCAACCTCTGACCCATCTTCTCTTTGTTCTACAATCAGAATTCTTCATTCCACCAGGCCCTCCACTAGGGAAAGAAAGGTACTTTTGTGTGATCTAATTATTAAGCAGGGCCATCTCTTCCATCTTATCATCCTTAGTCAGGAAGGTCAGTTCCTAAGCTTCGTTAGTCATGACTTCTTAGGAAATCCCAGTCTGGGTCCCATATTCAGGAAAACTCACATATATGCACAATTGTCTATGATACTTTAACCTTTCATGGATCCCAGAAGGCCATGTAGGGATGCCCAGCAGAGAAATCCCTGGAAGTGGGAAAATCCCTAAGTATATCTGAAATCAGACCTCTCAGTTTCAAATTACAGTTTTGTCCTTTACTGTAAATCTTTCTGCAAATCAATTAAAATTCTTTGAACCAGTGTTCTCACTTATAATATGGCAATCATAATTTCTATGGTAGACACCTTTCTGAATTCTATCAATAAATAATGTTATGTATATCAAAATTTTGTAAATATATTTTTCTTAGGTACGTTAAAGTATGTGTTTTCATTAGAAACTTTGTGATTTTATTTCTTTTTTTTTTTATCTAAAACCTGTTAAATATTCCTTTAATGCATTCATCTGTTCTAAAGTTCTTCCCATCTGGCTAGGCTCCTTCAGTCTGAATTTCAGTCTTCCTTAGAAACCCCTACCTCCAAACTGTCATAAATATATATTTTCACAAATAGAAATACACCTATGTCTATATTTTTGTATATGTAAATGCACAAAATTTCCATATGTGACTATGATATGTTCATTATCGTCCCTGAATTTGTTTCTATGACAAAATGATGTTCCTAACAATAAGGTATTGTTGATTTAAAGGATGTTATATCATTGGCCCCCTGTAAATATTTAGCCAAGACAGAACATTAGGAGTGTATACAATGTAAACAATATTTTCTCATAAGAGAAGAAAGGAAGAAAGGAAGGAAGGAAGGAAGGAAGGAAGAAAAAAGAAGAAGGTGCTAGGGTCCTATTATCCCCTTCAGTGGAATTCTTCCTCCTACTAGACTCCACTTCTTGAAGATTTCACTGCCCCTTAATAGCACTTCCCTGGCAACCACACATTTAACTCATGGGCTTTGAGGCCTCTTAATATCCAACCTAGAGCACCACATAATAAATTACCCCCAAATTCATCAACTTAGAGTGTCAGAAAATTTCTTATCTCACAAGAATTATTTAGGAGCAGCTTAGGTGTGTGGCTGTGGCAAGCTCTTTCAAAGTTAGCTGTTAGGTATGGGTCTGGGCTCATTCACCTGTAGGCCGATTTCGTTGATATTTCTATTTGCAAGATGACTCATTCTCACAAATGCCATATTGTCTGGGCTGTTAGTAGGAGGTCTTAGATCCTTGCTGTGGGATAGCTCCACAGGGCTGCTTCAGTATCCTCACAATGTCAGCTCCAGTTTTGCCAGAACTAATGAACCAAGAGAGAAAGGCAGAAACCATGATCTTTCATGACCTAGGCTCAGAAGCTACCCTGACATTTCTGCAATAAGGTATCAATTACAGAGTCCCCTCACTTGCCTGAGGGAGGGGACAACTGCACAGGATTTGACTACCTGGAGGTCATGATAATGTAAGCCATCTTGGAAGCTGGCTAGCAGAAATACAACACAACTTGAAACCACAAAGATGCTCAGTGTGTGTGTGTGTTTGTTGAGGTATGGAGGATAGAAGAATTTTCTTAGACTCAGAGAGACCTACATTCAAGATAATGGTCTATTAATTAATAGGCAACACAATTAAACTCTCTGAACTTCAGTACTCTCAATTTTAAAACAAGGATGACAATATTACTGTGCCAGCTGTGTTTACCACTATCAACTTGTCCCACAGTTCTTGTTTTACTTACAATAAGGTGTGTCCACATGGCTAGAGGTCTGGCCCATAGGCTGAGGGAGTGTGATATGTGTGATTTCCAGGCTGAGACCATACAAACCCATGCAACATTCTCCTATCACATTTACCTGAACCACAAACAAGGAGTTTGCATTTTTAGCATTGTTACCAGAGTGTTATAGGACTTCCCTTGACCTCCACCACCAAGTAACCACAGGGAGGAATTGCCTTGGAAAATTAGTGGGCACTGAATAAACTTGGTATGAGCAAGAAATAAACTTTTATGTTATTAGGCCATGGAAACTTGAGGGTCTGTTTGTTAATACAGTATGCCCTCACTTAGTCTAACTCTCATATGAAAAAAAAATATATTTGTTTTGAGAATTAAAATGAAAAGTCTATGTAACATTACTAACACAGGTCCTAACACTTGATAAATCATGACGGGCAGTTATAAGTTTCTGATGATGTCCACTCTAAGCTCATTTCCTAATTAGCAAGAAAAATTAGAATGATACTTAGTTCACAGAATGGCTTTCAAGAATAAAGGAAATAAAATACAGGAAAACTTTTAGCACATAGTAAAGATAAATATATTTTTTTCTCTCTCTCCCATATTGTTAGTATGAGTGGTTCAGACGGTTTTTTTTTTTTCCTCCTTTTGAACTCTGCTTCCTTTCCACTCAAAGCTCAGTGTCACTGGAAAGCTAACAGGGCTTTGTGATAGACACTGAGCTTTGAGTGGAAAGGAAGCAGGATTCAAAAGTGGGAAAAAACCCTCTGAACCACTCATACTAACAATATGGGAGAGAGAAAGAAAAAATATATTTATCTTTACTATGTGCTAAAAGTTTTTCCTGTATTTTATTTCCTTATTTCCTTTATTCTTGAAAGCAATTCTGTGAACTAAGTATCATTCAGGAAAAAAAAACACTTTTTCTACTTAAGACTTAACACACAAGTGCATGTCAAGTATGATAATAGTTTCATTAAAATATTACCAGTTCTGACAATAATTCAATGACTTCATTTCAGAATTACTCAAAATTAGTCATTATTTTCTTACATGTAAAGAAAAGGCAGCACATCTTTCTAATGGAGGCCCTTAAATGCCACCTTATCTCACCAGGTATTTCATCCCACAAACAGAGCTATGAAAGGTGTGAAGGCCCACCTCCTCTCTAAATACAATAATATGAAAATCTCAACAATAATTGGATCCTCTAAAAGAATATGAAAGAGACAATAAGGAGAATTTTATTCATTAAGGGAATCCAGCTGTTTGAGCACCAGCAGTCATCACAGTTTCATGGGACACGCTCCAGAGAGACTTCATCACCAATGCATTATGAGCTTTCAATGAACAGACAACATGTCTGTTCACTCACTGAAGAACTAGTCATGTGTGTCTTTTAAAGCCAGCCATTGCCCAGGTCACACAGCCTATTCTAGCATGCTGGTGTCAAGGGGATACAGCCTTTAAGCCACAGAAGGCTCCTGATAAGGAGTTCTTCTGTTGATGTCTTTCATTAGAAGGCTCCCAGCAATGGCCAACAAGGCCATTGCAGCATAGAAAAAGTAGAACAGCATGCATTTTCCTGCACTCTATCTTCAAGATTAGTGAGAAAATAAATAGCCCAGATCCATTCTGCTTTCCCCTCACTGTATCCCCAGATAAAGAGGAATGAGAGGCATGCACTGCCAACAGTTTAGATGCAGCATCTCCAACTAATCACCATCTGACAGACCGGCTCTGCTCTCAATATGTTGGCTGTGCAGTGGAATCAATGTGTGAGTGGTACTAAGTCATGGTGACAAAGTCTCCTGCTGCAGACCTTATCCAATGGCATATTGCAATATCACACTCTCTCCCTACTCTGTGGCCATGTGGCTCTTTACTTGTTCAAGGTTAAGCATTTCTGCCTTAAAGGCTGGATGTGTTTGAAGACCTCACTCAGGAACTCATCAACTGGTGTGCCTACATTAACACACACATACAAAACTGTGCTCAAAACAGAACAGTATTTTAGTCAGCATTAAATGTCATAAAAGAAAGAGAAGCCATGCAGAAAAAAATGAAGTGTAAATACATAATTCATGTAGTAACAAATAGTACATTAATTGTCGTATATATAAAGTAACACCCTCCTTGGTACATAAAAATCCTTCTGTTAACATCCCTTATTGTTAATTCTTTTTCTGTTTTTATGATTCAAGCATAGAGCTACAAAACTACAACCATGGATTCAAGGTCCACAATTATATCTGTCTTAGACTTCCCAAATATTGAATTCTTTAACTGTAAACTAAAAGAACAGTTCTGTTGACATAGCAATAATAATAAAAAAACTTTAGGTAATTATATTTTAAAGTAAATGATAACAATCACAAGGCAGAATTTATTTAAAACAAAGTTTGATTTGTTAATACCATTATACATCAAAACCCTGGGTGATTTTACTTAATTCATTAGGATGAAAAATAGATTTGTCACTCTGTGTCCTGTACTATTCCTACAATAGCTATTAGATTTATCAAAACAATAAAGTACAGATATACAAATTGTGATGATTTGAATCATAAATGTCCCCAAACACTCATGGGTTGAAGTCATGGTCCCTGACTGCTAGTGTTATTGTGAGGTGGTGGAAATATTAGCAGATGAGACCTATTGGAATAAACTTAAGTCTTGGGGCTATGCCCTTGAAGGGTATATTGGGAATCTAGCTGCTTCCTATCTCTCCTCCCAATGGCTATGAGGTTTATAACTTTGCTCCATCAGGTGTTCCCTGCCATGATGTTCTGCCTCCTTACTAGCCCAAAAGCAATGGGGTCAACTCACCATGGCCTAAAACCTCTGAAACTGTGAACCAAATTCAACCTTTCCTTATTTTATGTTGTTTATCTGAGGTATTTTGTCACAGCAATGCAAGCTAACTCATGACCATTGTTTGTCAAGAGAGGGTCCCTACCTCTAGTGAATGTAAAGTCTTGGGGAAATAATACACATGAACACACACACACACACACACACACACACACACACACACAGAAAAAAACAATCTCTATTTTTTATATTCAAACTTTTTGCTTCATATGAGAAGGAAAAAGAAAAGGAAATGCATTTAAATTCTATTACTTCTAACTTGCAAATATCTCCCACATAAGATCACTCTTCTGCTAGTCAGCTAGTCTAATCCTCTTATCGTCATGTACTCCATAAAGGTCTCCAACAATGTCCAGTCAACTGCCTGTCCATATTTTAAGTATATTCCTAAAACTAGGTATATTCCTAGGGCTTACTGACTTAAAACTTCAGTCTTACATAAAACCCAATTGAGTTGATGATACAATAAAATTAGAACTCATAACCTGATACAAAATCTTCTTTAGGGGTTCCTCTTATCTGTATTTTAATATAATCACTGACTTCAAACACTATATTATTTCCAGAGTGCCCATCCATCTGTCATCTGCTTAACTATTTCCAAGTCAAACCAGTTTCCTTCACAGGATGCACTGCTGGGGTGAAAGTGTTTGGGATTTGCTTTCATTTGGTTTTCATTCTCTCTCTCCTCCTGAAAAGGCCTGAACTCTCTTCTTGTCCAGCAAATTTCTTTTTTTTTCTTTGTTTTTTTATTGGTTGTTCAAAACATTACAAAGCTCATCATCTTCCTTACATTTGATTCAAGTGGGTTATGAACTCCCATTTTTTACCCCAAATACAAGTTGCAGAATCACATCGGTTACACATCCACATTTTTACATAATACCATATTAGTGACTGCTGTATTCTGCTACCTTTCCTATCCCCTACTATCCCCCCTCCCCTTCCCTCTCATTTTCCCTCTCTACCCCATCTGCTGTTGTTTAATTCTCTCCCATTTTTTCCCTTTCCCATCACAAACTCTTATATGTAATTTTGTGTAACAATGAGGGTCTCCTTCCATTTCCATACAGTTTCCCTTCTCTCTTCCTTTCTCCCACCCCACTAGTCTCTGTTTAATGTTAGTCTTTTCCTCATGCTCTTCTTCCCTGTTCTGATCTTAGTTGCTCTCTTTATATCAAAGAAGATATTTGGCATTTGTTTTTTAAGGATTGGCTAGCTTCACTTAGCATTATCTTCTCTAATGCCATCAATTTCCCTGCAAAATCCATGATTTTGTCATTTTTTAGTGCTGCGTAATACTCCATTGTGTATAAATGCCACAGTTTTTTAATCCATTTATCTATTGAATGGCATCATTTCTATTCATCCTACAAAACACAGTTTGAATTCTACCTCTTCAGTGGATCTTTCTTCAGGCTACTTTTTCTGTATTTAGAAACAATTAATTTTATTGTTATAATTTTTGTCACATTGCATTATAGTGCATTATATTATATTCTTCCTCCAGTGTAGAATATAAGCTCCACATGGAAAAAAATTCTGGATCATTATTTTTATATTAACAGCATCAAGAACAATTTTTTGCACATGGAGGATACTTAGTTAGTGTTAATAAATGAATAACAAAAAAGTGTATTCAGAGTTAGAAGAATTCAATGTGTTATGCAATGTTCAGAAACTGCTACATTAATATATGTGTAAAATATATGTAAATCAAATGTTTGCACATAGCATGTTTAATTGTAATAATGAAGTCAGGAATAATCACACTTCAACTCTTTTTTAACTGCAGACTTTCTTAAAATAGAATACACTTATGTTTTCCTATATTCTCTTTAACATACTCTAAGAATGTAGAGAAGACCATTATGTTCAGGATTCACTGAAATTATCGAGAGCAGAGAAAAAGGAAGACAAGTTTTATCAGGAGATTTACTGTCTAATTGTGTTTATTAGTATTAATTTGCAGCAGTTAAATATTTCAACAAATAAAGCCATTTTAGTGGTATAATCTAAGATTTTATCATATTTAAGCAGTATTTTATTCAAAAGCAGTATTAGTTTAGGATAAAATCTGCCTAAAATGTAACCCAAATATTAGAATGGAGGTAAGATTGTCAGACTTAGAAAAGATAAAATAAGAAATCAGTAGAATTTTCAGTTAAATTCAAATTTTAGGTAAATTATGAATAACTTTTGGTATAACTACATCACATGCAATATTGGGGCCATACTCATGCCCCCAAATAGCTATTTATCTGAAATTCCATTTTAAGTGGTTTTCTATTTTATCTGGCTACTTCACATGTAGCATACAAGATGAATAGCAATAAAGACAGGAAGGACTTAGCTGACCTAAGTTACTTTTTAGGGCTAGTTTTCCTGGTACCCCAGAGGAAATCCAGGAGCCTAACTATCCTAGATGCTCCATAGCCTTAAAAGACCCTTTCCTGCTCATGTGAGTTCAAATTCTCAATTGGGAAAAGTACAATCTGAGGTCATATCTGAGAAATTTTTTTTGTAAAAAAGATAAAAGATGATGTTCTCAACAGCAGTAACCTCAGAAATTTGTCTTGCTACTCTTTAAAAGTGTCTTCATGTACAATTATCATAAATATGTCCAGTAATGTTAGTCCTATGCTAATGAAGAATTTAGGTTTCTGAGCACTTCCTGAAATCCAGGAGCTATTGCGAGATTGTATAAGCATTATTGCTACCAATCCTCATAACACCCTTAAAAGATAAATGTCATTATCCTCACTTTACAAATACAGAGACTGAGATTTATATAAATTAAAATTCAGGAGAAGGTTGCACAATGAGAAGAGATGAGAATGAAACACGATTTTACTACATGTAGTTTAAAAGAACAAAGAGAATACTGCTATTATTTAAACTTGTTCTTCTCCTGGATCTGATTACATACTGAAGAAATTAAAATAGAATAATTCAATCAATGAAATTAGTAAATGTCTACTGAGCCATGTAGTACTCTCAAAATACTCCTCCCTTTCTGAGGATTTAGCCAGAGCCTCAGATTTTTTTGGACCTTTCAGTGTAATAGACACATGGGGTGTAAAACTAAAGGAATTATGTTTGAAGTCCAAGTGAAAGATGTTTCATTCAAAATATTTGTCCAGTGGTAATGAAGAAGAATGCAGGAGGAAGTAGTCTTTTATCAGTATAAAAGTACATACAGTATGTATAGACTAAGATTGTAAGTTGTAAAAGATCATCTGTGTGTGTGTGTGTGTGTGTGTGTGTGTGTGACAATAGCAGGTGTTTCAGGTTATCTAGCTTCATTCAATACTTATTGAAATAAATTTTGCTACGTAAAACCAAATCAATCCCTTCTAGAGATTTTTCCATCAAGGACTAAACTGAAAGGTTCTTAAGTCAGTCAAGATATACTGGAAATTTATGCAATTTTTGAATATTACAATAACTTGAAGCATCCCCCAAAATACATGCTGATAATGAATTACACTAATTCCATAGTTCAATAATATTTAAAATATTAAAGAATGTTGACTAATTAACATACATTTGCTAAATTCTATTTCAGACAACTAAAATTTTTTTGGTTAATTTAAGCAACACTTAGAGAGGCTGAGTAATGTACCAGAACCCGAGTTAAAAGAAGATGTTGGCTAAATGAGCCAAAACATCTGACCAGTTATTTCTGCTGCTGATACCCAAAATGGAGCTGGAAATGCTGAGTGACAGAAAAGGTCATTCATGCTGGTAAAAGAGTAATGTGCCTGCTGCTACAGCTATGCCCCACAAATGAAATCTATGTTTGTGGTGACTTGGTTAATCATCACTACTAGAAGCGGGATTGATCTAGGGTCAAGTGATAAATCAGAGCCAGTATTAAATTTGTGTTCCTTGTTCCCTAGTTCTATCACAGTGTACAAATCAGAGCTGTGATCAAATAGAGCCAGCCTAGAGTGTAACACAAATAATAAAATATGTTAGCTGAAGGTATGAGACTTCAGACATGTTAATATCTAGAAAGTTAACTGTTTGACTCAATTTATAATTATTTTAGTGATAATTATGCAAAAGAGTAGGTAAGACTTTTTAAAGGAAAATCAAATTAATTATATATATAATACCTACCTTCTAATTGAAGTAAAGCAAATACTTTATGTTCAGACAATAAGACTACATATATGGGAGGATTAATGTTTAAATATTAACCTTAGTTTCTTTTTTATTTATATATGACAGCAGAATAAATTACAATTCTTTTTACACATATAGAGCACAATTTTCATATCTCTAGTTGTATACAAAGTATACTCACACCAATTTGAATCTTCATACACGTACTTTGGATAATAATGATCATCACATTCCACCGTCACTTATAACCCCATGGTCCCTCCCCTTCTCTCCCAACCCTCTGCCCTATCTAGAGTTTATCTAGAGTTTATATCTAGAGTTTATTCATCCCATGTTCCCTCTCCATATCCCAGTATGAATCGGCCTCCATATGTTAAAGAAAACATTCGAAATTTGGTTTGGAGGGATTGGCTATCTTCTGTTCTAATAATTTCAGTAATGAGAAAAATTCACCTGAGTTTCTTCCATACAAGCTATACAATTCTCAAACTTTAAGGGAAGCCACCCTCATATAGCAATACAATGTCATTCTGCCTTTGTTCAAAATCCTACTTAAAAAGATCAACAGCAGATTAAAATCTATACAGATAAAGCAAAAAATCATAACCAAAAGAAAAGGATGTGCTTATATATCTTTTATTTATTTATTTATTTTTAAATTCAAGCTGGTCAAAATAGGAAAAAAAAGAAGAGAATGTATTAATTCAGAATCTTCAGTATCTTACACTGCTATCCCTATATTAAGACATAAATCAGCTGATTCTACTATCAGTAAAAATGCCTGCCTGGTCATATTAATACATTAATTAGTTCCATAACTGTTTGGAATTTTTTTCCCTCTAGCTCATCTCCATCTATTCTCCTGTTTTTTCCTAAGGATTCAGTTTCCAGCCATATGCTGGATGTACCAATATGCCACTGGGCAGCCCAAGGCCCTCTGCCCAGCAGTGTGTACTACTGCCTAGTCTATAACTCTCTTTTAGGAGCTATTTCTCCCACCCACAGCCACTCTGGGAGGGGGGCAAAAATACTATAAAATTCTAAATGAGTAACTGATATTCAAAAAGTACAACGTAACTTCAGATGAAATTTAATGTAATCTAAAGTCTTATATCTCTAGTTAAAACACTTATTGTTAAATATTCAATAGGAAATCAATTATTAGATGACTGACAATTTGAATCCAACCATCTTTACTTTCAAGCTTCTCTGAACTGTATTTTCTGAATACTTTGGGATTGCAAGTTTTCTGATGGTATTTCCAAGAAAAAAGAAAAATTATTATTATTATTATTAAATTATATTATGTTATTATTACTATTATATAATCATCATCATCCATTGTCACTCCTGAGCAATAAGTGCCCATTACAAGCCCAGTGGTGCCAGCTGTGAGAAACAGCCCCAGATACCTGAGGCCTGGAGAGGGAAGTGTGCTCATTGGGTATAATCTCCCCTCACTCAAGGCAGAATGCTCATTTATGAAACAGCCTACTTCCCATGAAGACTTTGAAAGAGGCAAGTTCAAGGTAGGCTTAAAATACCTAGGTTACTATTTTTTCCCTAAATAAAAAAATGAATGATAGAGCCAAAAGCACTCATAGAAAAAAAAGGGTTACAATTTGCATGAGTACTAAAAAATTGGCAGAAAGTATTCAGATATGAGAGAATCACCAATAGCACCACAAAGACAGAAGTAGGCAGGGAGAGAGTTGTGAAAGGAAATAAAAACTCCAACTGCAAACTGAAGAGTTCAAAGCAGTAAATGAGATCCTTTTAAATCTGAAAAAGTAAAGGAGTGGGAAATCTCTTAGCAGAACAATGATATAAAAAGGGTGCTTTAAAGTGTACTTCCTTCATTTATAACTAGGGTAGAAACATCAGAGAAAGATCGATGGAGTTTACCTCAAAGCTCCTCAGGTAATCATTGCTAAGTGTAAGCAATTAATGAAAATAATAAAAATAAAGTAAAATACACATAGTATAAAAACCTAGAAAATGCTTTTAAATATACATTTAGGAATGTATTCATGAGTAATACTCAGCTCTACAATATGTGTACAAAAAGCACACATACTAATGTTCTTGCCCAGGTATTTGACAATGTTCTTTAGAAAGTCAAGAGCAATATAAGGAAAACTGCTTACAATCTGTCCCACTGGGACCAAGTAAAATTTTAAAAAATCTTCTAAAACAAATATTAGGTTCTAACGGTTATCAAAAGTTAAAAAAGAAAAATGTTTAGACCTATAAAGTACAAAATGAAGTTCAGCGAGAGAACAAGGCCTTTTCTAGGTCTCTACATATGTCTGCCTGCAACCTTTACTTGGACAATTCCTTTAAAAACACAAGAATTTTTAGGGCTATGAAAGCACTCTGCTGATATTTTCATAGTGCTTATATTATCATTAAAGACCCATAGTACAGACCCATAGTACACATAGCACCAAGAATGAACCCCAGTGTAAATTATGGACCTTGGATGATAATGAAGTGTTGATGGAGGTTCACCAGTTGTGACAAATGGACCACTCTGGTGGGGTTCTTGATAATGGGGAGACTGTGCATGTGTTGGGGAAATATCTTCACTATCCTCTCAATTTGGCTTCAGGTGTCTTTTTCTGCTGTCTTTATCAGTTTTTTTTTAAAGGAATAAAAATTAATTAAAAATATTATTTTAATATTATAAAAGCTATGAATTTTAGCATGTGTCACTCATAAGAGAAGAAACTAACATTGTTTCTGACAAGGAAACAGGGTAGAAAGAACTAATTAATAAATATCTGCAAGGTATGACCTTAGGTATGCTATGTATATGTCAACATCTTTAATACAAATAAATCAAAAGGTATATCCTCTCTTGGCACCAAAAACAAAACAAATGAAAACAACCTGGAAGTATAGACAAATTACAACTAGGATGTTAATCTTTAACTCTAAATTTTGTACATATACTGCTGTCTTAATCAGTTTAAGAAAAAGGAATAAAAATTGATTTAAAAATATAGAAGTATTTAACAGTAAATACCAAAGGAAGACAAAAAAGACAGAGGCATTTAGTAACCTTCAGGCAGGATTACTCAAGACTGGCCCATCTAGATCAACAAGAGTGGAGTTGTTTGGGTCAGTCCAAGATAAAAAATAGATGCAAGCATCTGGAAAGAATTTGAACCAAAAGACCCTCTGTAATATGGAAGAGGACATAAAATATTGAGATTTTTGACTTGTTCTGGAGGACATTTTCTGTGAAAGAGAAATATTTAAGCAAATTTAAACTCATATTTTTAAATCAATATTTTTTCAATATTATCAAAATCTCTATCAAAATAGTCAGTTGTACTAAGAGCTAAACCCTTAAGTTTAGATTAGAGACATCTGAATTAATAAAAATGTCATCATTATTTTCATAGAATCAAATTTTAACATTCAACAGTCAATTAAATGTCAAGAAGTAAGCCTGAATAAATAGCATAGAGATATCTCTGCTTGATTTGATTGACCTATATACCTACCTAATATGGATTCATACACACACACAAACACACATACACACACACACACCTTTATATACATACACACAGAATTATATGATCAAGCATCTGCAGTGCTTCCAGATGTTAAGTGTGTGTATGGATTAAGGCAAAAAGAAAAACAACATGTTCAGCACATAGATGTCTCCTTATTAAGCTCCCACTTGTTCACAATGCTATCCAGGTATAAGGTTTGGAAGCTAGTTTGTGTACTTGTCTAAAAAGTAAACAAGACAGAACATCAAAACAAAAGTCATCTAGCATAATGATACACAGCTGTGACAATTAATTGAAAAACATTTTAATGTCATAAAAGAAAAAATTCAATCTCAGATCGAAAAACTATTGTATTCCATATAAAAATAAAACAAAGATCTTCCCAAGTTTTCACTAGAAAATCAGGTAGGCCTCGATCAGCCTTATTCACACCTGAGATTCATCCTCTGTTTTAGTACCTCCCTATTGATGATTTCAGAAGGAAAACAGTAGAACTATCTGAATTTAATACTTTGGCTCAAAGCACAGGTAAATTTCTCTTTTTTTAATTCACCAGAGCACAGCCAAGGCAAGGCCACAATATTTAAATAAAAGGCAACAAAATATTTGCATATAAACAAAGGAAATCAACATAGAATGGAATGAAACTGTATAATCTAGCATATAGTTTCTTTGCTTTCAACTTAAAGTTCAGCACATAGATGTCTCCCCATTCAGCTCCTAACTTGCATAAAATGCCCAATTATATTTAGCAAGTTGAATATCCAAACCCAAGGGAAGTATTAGAGAGGTATGAAGTTAACTCCTACTTTCAGGGCTTAAGTCAAGGTCTGCATCATTTCTCAGATGAAAAGCCCTAAGTATGTCCTCCTACTTTAGGAGAGGTTCTACCTATTTTAAACTCAGAACTAGAATCTCCTGGAAAACAGAGTCATTTTTTCTTTTAACAAAACACAGCAAACTGCAGCAGAAGTATTTGTTTTACTAAAACTTAAGATGACATTCATATCAAGGAATGTCTGAATTTTACATGAGATATTTAATAAGTGAATTAGAATAAATTTAAATAAAAGAAGTATAATCTACACAATGAATCCTGACCTTCATCCCATTATTTTTAAAACTAAGCAGACAAATTAAATATAAATATAGTGTTATATTGTCATTATTCTAATGAAATGGCCAAGTATGGAAAATAAACATAGAAGAGTCAAAATAATTTTGAACCAAAGCTATAGATATAAAAATTATTCATTCTGAGTTAATGATCTACAAATAGTCTAAGTGATCACTGTGGTCTCAGAGTTTATGTTCTCTCAAAATTCATTTTAAACCTCATGCCCACTGAAATATACTAAGAAGTTTTAGAAATAATCAGGCCATAAGGACTCTGCCCACAAAAATGGGATTAGTGCCTTCCTAAAGGAGGCTTGAAGGAGTGTTTTCTTCCCTTCCACCATGTGACAAACAACAAGAAGGCACCATCTCTCAATCAGAGAACAATGAATCCTGGGGCATTTTGATCTGGAACTTTTCAGCCTCAAGAATCATGAGAAATAAATTTCTATTGTTTATAAATACCTAGCCTAAGGTGCTTTTTATATCACCCTGAATGAACTTACCCATGTTCTATCTTAATTTCTTGAAAGTTATTATGCACTGCACAAGAATGTTAAATTTTAATATGGTCTTATAAACTAAGCTACAGTAAAAGTAGGCATGCATTAGTACCAAAAAATTACATAGTATACCTAGTTTAGTTTTACGTAATATAAATTAATTTGTTTGAAATACAAAAATATTGTTAAATCATTGTTCCATAAAACACATTAGAATGGCAAAAAGGTCTTTTGATTAATATTCATTCAGAAGATTTCTATGTGTCATAAAATTTTATAATGTTCCTTGAAAGAATGTCTACTTGCAAAAGATAAATTGATTCAATCCATGCTTCACACCATATACAAAAAATTAACACACCATGGATCATAGACTAAGTGTAAGGGCCAAAACACTCAGAAAAAAACTTAGTATGAAATCTTTTTGAACTTAAAAAATGGTTTCTTAGACATAATAAGTTAAGTATAAATACTTAACTTAAATAAGTATTTAACTTAAGTATTTAGTTAAGAAATACTTAAGTTAAATACTTAAGTATTTCTTAACTAAATACTTAAGTTAAGAAAAAAGTATAAATTGGACTTCAATAAATTTAAAACTTTGTGCTTTAAATTATACCACTAATAAAATGAAAAGTTAATAAACAGAATAGAAGCAAATAGTTTAAAAGTCATAAATTTGGTGAGACTTGTATACAAAATATATAAAGAATCTTCTAATTAAAAAATAGAGGGACAAATATCTCAATTAAAAATGTGCAAAGAATTTGAATAGATATTTTTCCAAAGAACATACCAAAAAAGATCAATTCAAACTTGAAAAGGTACTCCATATCATCAGTCATGAGAGAAATGCAAATCAAAGCCACAATGGTACCACACTAGTTCATATACACTATAGTGATTATTCAAAAAGATAGGCAATAGCAAGTGCTGGGAAAGAATATGGAGAAATTAGAACCTTCATGCATTTCTAGAAGATATGTAATATGGTTCAATTCTTTGGGAAACAGCTTGGTGATACCGCAAATTGTTAAAAATTGAAATAAAATATGATCCAGCAATTCCAGTTGTATACCCAAAAAACTAAAATATATATCAACACACAAAAGTTTTTATACAAATGTTTATGGTAGCATCATCTATAATGGAACTAATGGAAACAATTCAAGTGTCTATCAACCGAAAAATGGATAAATACAATATGATATACCTATATAGTGTAATACTGTTTTATATTAAAACAAAGTAAAACTTCAATCATACTTCAACATGTATGAACCTTGAAAACATTATGCTAAGTAAAAGAACCCACATATTGTATGATTTAATTTATATGATGTATCCAGAAGGAACAAATCCATATAGACAGAAACTAAATTAATTGTTGCCAGGGTAAGGGGAAGGGGAAAATGGGAAGTGACAGCTGATATGTGTAGGGTTTCTTATTAAGTTAACAAATAAAAATGTTCTAAAATTAAATGATAGTGATGGTTACACAACTATGGGCCCTTCATCACTAGAATAACAAAAATGAAAGATCACTCTATGATATCATTACACCCTACAAAATTACAGGAAAAATAGTTAAATGATACCATCACAGAAACACATCATCCCTTTTGTGTTATTAAAGCATCACTTCTAATCAAATTGGAGATCAGCCTCCAAAGTGATCACAAGGTGATGAATTTTAGGAGTGTCTTTTATCTTCTCCTTCCTGATAAATGAGGTTCCAAACAAAACAAAACAAAAAAACTAAAAACAAACAAAATATACAAAAAAATGAGCACAATATAAAAGCAGGGTTTTTCACCCTTTGTTCCATAATACTGGTTAATAAAGAAATTTGAAATAGCCATAGCAATCCTTAAGAGATAATAATGTACAAGAAAATAGCAACTATTGTCAAATAATCAGGAATTGAGAATCAATGACACAAGATATCTTAAAAGCCCTGCAATGACTGTCCAGAGACAAGAGCCAACAGAAATTTTTCATAATGCTTTTCATTTCTTCCAGTCAGTTTTAAATTACTTAAGCACTATTGACCACTTATTTTTATTTCATGTCTTATTTTCAGATTTTCATTAATACTACCTGCTAGTATCTAAGAAAAATCACAGCAACAGACAATACTAAAAATATAGTAGAAACTACAGTGTGATGTAAATATGCCACAGGCCTAGAGAGTCTAACTCTTACTTCTGAGTTATTTCTGTAACCTGTTTATTTATAAGAAGTTTAAAGTGTTGCTTTTATTGTATTAACCTCTAAATACCCTTACAAAATGCTAACTAGTGAACAGTATAGGAATAGAAATACTTATAAGTGTCTTGTTCAGTTATTACATCCCATGTTGCAGAGCTCTACTTCTGAATTTTAAATAATAATAATTTCAACAAAAGTTGCATGAAAAAACAAGATATTGACTGGTATAAATATTAAATATTGTTTTTATTTCAAAATCATAAACTTAAGACACAAAATATTAATTATTTTTGTGCAGACATACTTCTGAGCTTTTCATTTCTGCTTTCACATAATCATCAATATGAACCCTTCCTGAGATTGTGGGGTGTGGCGGAGCCTGGAGAGCGATGTGACTGTGGGCGTGGACCTGAGCAATGCAAGGCCTGCTTCCTCTGGCAGGCCTAGTAGCTCTGGTCGCACTGCGTGGCTGGGCTGCTATGGGCTAGGAATTTTCTACACTCAAGAAGAATTGTGGAAGAGTTCGTTTGACCTTCTGATTTTCAAGGTGCAGTCACCTGCCCTTGTAGCCACTCTGAGCATGTGGCTCACAGGAAGAACTTCAGGTGCCTGGTGCTGTGTATACAGGAGACCATGGCTATGGAAGAATGGCCTCAACTCTTTCAAATATGTGTGTGTGTGTGCAGGGCTGGGGATAGAACCCAGGACCCCACACATGCTCCGCAATGGCAATTTTGTGCATGTGTATGTGTGGTGGGCACTTGGGATTTAACCCAGGCATGCTCTACCACTGAGATATCCCCCCCAGACCTTTTTATTTTTTCATTTTGAGAGGTATTGGTGAGTGGCTAAAATTGACCTTAAACTTGTGATGTTCTTCTCTCAGCCTACTAAGTGCTGGGATTATAGGTGTGTATCACCACTCTTGGCTCAGTTACAGCTTTTTTTTGGTACCAGGGATTGAATCCAGGGCACTTAATCACTGAGCCACATCCCCAGCCTATTTTTATATTTCATTTAGGCACAGAGTCTCACTGAGTTTCTAAGTGCCTTGATAATCTGCTGAGGCTGGCTTTGAACTAGGGATTCTCCTGCCTCATCCTCCCCAATTGCTAGGGTTACAGGTGTGCATTGCTCCGGCTCAGTTATAGATTTTAAAGACAAAGATGCATATATCTTCGAAAAGTTTCTTTGGATTTTTCCTTAAAAATACTGTGTGGGTGCAGGTTAACTCTTCTGTACCTATTGATTTTCTGTGTGAATGATCTGTACATGAACAAAAGCAGGGTGTTGAAGTCCCCAGCTGTTACTGGCCTGAAGTCCAGCACTCTAGAACAAATGGACCTAACAGACATCTATAGAACATTCCATCCAACAACTGCCGGATACACAATTGTCTCAATAGTGTGAGGAACATTTTCCAGGATGATCACATGATAGGCTACAAAAAAGTCTCAATAAATTTTTAAAAAATGAAATAAAAAAAGTACTGTGTGGGTTTAAAACAAATGTTTGGCATGATCATTTATTTTTAAATTTTATTTTCCATAAAATAAAAATACAGAAAATCACACACACACACACACACACACACACACACACACAAATACGAACCCTTTCTCAATAACTCTCTTGGGTAAAAGATTATAACAGGTAACAGATAGGAAAAGGATACAAATGTCCAAGATTTAGCCATGAGATAAATATCTAGCATATATCCATGCCCATTAATTTGCTCAACTTGCTTAGTATTTGTCCTTAAGATTTCAAAAGCTCAAACTATATTTTAACCTCTGAGATATTATGTTAAAGTAGTATTTCACTATTTAGCAGCTCAAAATATGAATAATTTGCAATAATCAAGAAATAATTAAAATATATGTTTTCACTTTTCTGCAATTTTTTGAATTTTTCTGAGCCTGTACTGATGTATCTATAAACAGTACCCAATTCTATCATTTTCCTTAATTTTATTAAAATTATACAATGGAAAGAGGTAAGAATAGTTCCTAACAAAATATCCAAAAGTATTTGTGTGTGTGTGTGGGGGGGGGCTGGGGTTTGAACCCAGGGCCTTGTGCATGTAATGCAAGGACTCTACCAACTGAACTATATCCCCAACCCCTTCAAAAGTATTTCTACCAATTTTAAATTTTAAATAGTGCAAGAAATTAATAGTCAAACATTTGTCTTACATTAAAACTGTAATAGATAAATGAAAGAATTTTTATGCAAAAGCTGTTATTAAGTTGCACAGAGATAGATAATGTGTCCTTCTACTTTGAGTAATAAAAGTAAAAGAATAATGGGCTGAGGTTGTGGCTCACTGGTAGAGCGCTAACCTAGCATGTATGATGCCCTGGGTTCAATCCTCAGCACCACATATAAATAAATAAAGCTAGAAAAAAGAAAAAGAATAAGGTTGTACATAGGCTAGAACTAAATGACCCTGACTTCCTTTCCTGAGGCTCTCAGAAATCCAAGTTAGTAAGCATCAGAGACAGTGAGAAAGTAAGTATGTATCCAAATGACAGAGTGCACAGGATTACAAAGTGGAATCTTTCTGTGCAAGTAGTATACATTTCACGTTTTTATTCAAAAACATGTTAATACACAACTTTCAGATCCTTTAATACTACAGCATTCAGTCTTTCAGTATAGTGCAACTGTCTACTGTTTACCTTAAGTTGCAAAAAGTTTGACTAAGTCACTACTCACCCACTGAAATGACAGAATTCAGGTTTAAGCTGTCAATGTGCTTCTACCTACTGCAACCACCACCTAAATGGACCCCTTCCTCCTTTTGTGTGAATTGTACTTGGGTTCCTATAAATATTGATTCTAGAAACTATATCTCTAATAAGAAATCCAGCTCTCAATCAAAGAATTTTCAAATAATGATTATAAGATATTGCTAGTTACATTATTGTAAACTTTGAATAGCCATTAATAATTTTTTAATGTTTTGTATAAATTATTGACACATAATAATGAGCTTCATTTTGACATATTCACAAATGAACACAACAGTTTTCTTCATTTCAATCATTAGTACTTCCTCCTTTCCTGCCTCCCCCTGATTCCCTTCCTCTACTGGTCTTTAATAAGTCAATTTTTCTTGTTTTAATAAAAGATATCTTCCTTAAAATATTGTTTTATAAATTTTATGGCATTAAAATATCTAGAGCACAATTACTAACCCCCTAAAACACAAATCAAATTAGAAGAGAGTAAGAAAAAAACAAAGTTCATTTCCAAAATTTGTGCTGTTAGCAAACAGTTTTTTAAGGTATGACTACACTAAACAGTGATCATCAAGGGCCGGTAAAATATGTGACACTACTGGAACAAGATTAGCACCTTAAAGCTGCTACAATCAGGACTCCTGCTGACATTTACAGAGTCTTTATTGATGTTGTGAATGGAGAATATGTTCCTTGTAAATCTATTCTGAAGTCTCAAAGCAGAGAAAATAGTGTTTATAGTGATATCAGTGAAAGTAGTGATGCTGAATTTGATGATAGGAGGGAGTTTTGAGGAGTATTAGCTGTGAAGAAGTCAATTGCAGTGACACCAGTGAAAGCATTTTAGAAGAAGAACCACAACAAGAAAATCATAAAAATAAACTGCTGAGAGCCATAGCCTAGTCGGAATGATGCATGGCATTTTTGCCAGAATGGAGAGGTTGAGAGGTGATGCCAGCAAGCCATTGAGATGATGATGGTTATGTTAAGCTGTGTATTCAATTGTATATTAGAACCCTGCTGTCAGTCTAAGGCGCTTTTGAGTTCTCCTGGGGATTCCTGGTGAGTTGGTGTTGGTTGGGGAAGTGATGGAGGAGGGATTTCCAGTTGGTGGGTGGTGTGTCCCTGGGGAAGGCCGCAGGCGTGGTGATCTGGAGAGTTTGAAAATAAAGTTTTTTCCTGCTTGAGTGGCTCGTGATTTGTGCCCAGCCAGGCTGTGGCAATAAACTTTTGCCATTATCAGGAGCACCTGAGGCTTTTTCTGGAACTGTAATAGAAAAAGAATTTTTATCCCCTTTAACACCACACCCAGTCATTTCTCATCCTGTACTACTCACCATTCTGGAACAAAAAGAATTTCTGTCAGAAGTATCAGAAGAAACTGCCAAAAGGGTTTCAAAGTTCAAAGCTGCCATATTTCAACAGAAAAACTAGGAAATGGGAGTTTACATCCTAAAGCCTAGTTGTGAATTTTTAGAATGTATAAGCAAAATACGTTACGTGTACTTTGAAATAAGGTGTTTTGAATTAGTTTGGTACAAGCTCTCTTATTCTTATCAGTGATATTACAAAAATCAAAGTAAATGTTGGAATACAGTAATACTCATCTTGTTTTGTTAATTCTCTTACTACTAAGTTGCCCTTACAATTTTGAATTATTTTTCAAAAAACACAGTTTGTACACATTGCTTTTGTGTTTTAAACTAAATACAAGCAGTTTTGCACCAGCTGTGATATTGTGTGTACCATAATGACCATTTAAAAGAATCTTTTAAGATATCAAATGATTCAACAATTATATTACTTGCTTTTGCATTTTAAAGGCACTTTTAAAAAAAATCTTCTTTCCTCATAGGTTTCCTAAGCTACGTGGCATTTTAAAAGAAAGAAAGAACAAACAAACAAATACACAAAAACCCCTTTCCTTTGAATGTCATACTGTAATCTTTCAGACAGAAAGCTACACTTACCTGTTGGGAAAGTTTCTTTGACTGGAAGAATGGTATTTTGTAAAGCATTTCTTTTCAATTAAAATTTTTATGAAACTTTGTCTGTAAAATGTTGCAAACTTTATAATTTAGAACTGAATATGGAAATGTCTTTGATTCATATTTGTATATACCACACAACAGATTCTTGAATTCTTACAATTCCATAGGAACTACTTCTCCCTCTTCTGTATTATTTTCACTGGGATTACCTTTGGGAGAGAAGAAAAGTTTGTCTAGATGTTTTTAAAAAATGAATGAATTAATTTTTCAAATAAAATTTTTCTTAGGTTTTAATCTTTCCAACATTTTCATTCTTTAGGACTTCTTTATGACTACTAAATACCCAGATAATATAGTTACTTTGTTATTTTGTAGTAAAATTTCTTAAAGAAAAATTTAGTCTAACATTGAAAATTACACTGCAAGTGTTAATAATTAGCTTGATGTATGCTAAAATGTAGCTTTTAAAAAGCATTTTGCATTAGTAATAAAACAAGCCATCAATGCCAGTTCACCTTCTATTCATGGCTAAATATTTAAGGGTTAGTTATAGCTTCTTTAGTGAATTCTTGCTTAACCAAGATGAAATTATGTCCTAGAAAAGTAGAAGCTATTTGTAACTAGAACAGCACAACTGTAAAAAGTTTTATGAATAAATATTTTAATGACAAAGGGGTTAGCTTGAATCCCCAGTAATTAATGGATAAATTAGAAAAGAGAACTGATTTTGAAAGATCACCTAAAAATGTAGAAAATTTGTCCTATATTCAGTTCTGATCTGCTGTATGTTTTGTAGATAAAAACAATTTTTGTTTCAGTTAACCCTACTCCTAAACCAAATAGTGCAAACCACTCACAAAGGAGCTCTCCCTTTCCTTCCCAATTGCTATTTAAGTGATCCCCACTCCCAAAGCCAAACATGTCAGAAGAAGAACCTTACACCTGTTTGGTCTTATAGCATCCAGTCTGAATTTTTTGTCTTCATTTGCCACATATTTAGTGTATAGAAATGCTGAAGCTTTAGTCCATTTGTGGTTCACCCTATTCTACAGAACCCAGAATGAGAAAGCAAGCTGAGTAAAATGTGATTACTTATTCTATTTCCCTATCTCCATATTTTTTTTACTTTAAAATTCCATGGCAGCAATAGTATAAAGTAAGTAGCATTAAAAAAAACAATGCCTGTCTAAGTGACTAACAGTGGTATACCAGATGACTTGAGTAACTTTGGTGCCTGAAACAGCTTAGTGAAAGACAAAAGCAGAGCTGAAGTGTACAAAAACAAACATGAAAGAGAAAATGCAGATTGGTACTACCAAGAACTGCCGGTTCCATTGCAGTTACATGGCAGAAAAAAAGACTGAGCTCAAAAAAGAAAAACTCAGAGCCACAAGTTTGTGGTATGTTTTCAAGTACTTAGCAGAACTAGGTCTAGGACATCATTTTCATGCCTATCCTCCTTGCCACTGACTCATGCACAAAATCCTACCAACCCCCATGTTGGACCTCAAATCACTGGCAATCTAATACTAAACTACCAGATTGGTGATGTTGTAAGGCACAGCTGAGTTAACCCATCACTTCATATAAAAGTGCATTAGTATTCATAAGCTGCAAATTAAATTGCTCTAAAAATAAGCTATCATTTGTTTAACACTTCCCAAAATGCCTGAGAAGGAAGGGGAGGGGGGTTTATTGCAGAGAGATGGAAGTGGGTGTGGTGGGGGGAGTGTAATAAAAAAGTATGTAGGGGGAAATTAGTGTTTTCATAAAATCATGTACAAAAGAAACAGAAAGGCCTACAAAGAAACACTGCTCTTAGGGAATTATTTCCCACTCTCAGGTACTATGGAAGGACTAACTTCAAGGTCCTTAGACAAGTGACCAAATCTATACAATAATGCTTTTACAAAGGAAGTACTTTCTGGGAAGGCAGCTAAATCTTTTCACAGAAAAATATGAGAAAGCTTCAGAAACCAGGATCCTTAAGGTGTGAAACAGGAGCCCCTCCCCTCCCAACTGCAGCCCTGGGCCTGCCCCACTTTGGGAAGTCCTGTGAAACAGTGTTGCAGATGTGGGTTGGTTTTGCTGGAACCAAGCATCAGCAAGTGTCCCTAGAGTGCTGGAGGTTGGGGACACCTCCTAGCTGAAATAGCAATGCACATGGAGAGGTGAACAGTGCTTTTCCTCTGGGCAATTCTCAGGGCAGCAATACTATTACAGAGCTTCATTATTGAAGCCAGTCTAACAGCTTTTTGTTAAAGGTGGATTCAGAAAAAGAAGATCAACAATTATAATGAGTAAACCTTAGAAAATGCATGGGGTGGGGAAGACAGTTTTATAACTTTCCACATTGCCAAAATTACCTCCACTTTTTCATTTTCAAAAGGAGCATGTAAAACAACTCAAACATTAAGGAAAACCCAAGTTCCTTGAACTCTTTTGTTATGTGAATCCTACTTAAGGTGTTGTTTGAAAAATATGACAAATATGCATTTCTAGAAACAGCCAATCAAAATTACAGTCACTAAAATCTAGATACAAACTACTTTTTTGTAGGGAGGGTCATGTATATGCACATGAGAAAGTTTACACCTTTTGTAAAGACAACCCAACATCTTGAAATATGTTTTGTAAAAAAAAAAAACCTGATTCAATCACATCCTATTAAGCTGTTTATTTCTGCACCCTTTGATTGAACATTAAGCTCACCTTTGTTTACTCCTCATCTGCACATATCACCCACACCACAGTCCAGTCCAACAAAATGGACACATTTGCTACTTTCATCACTATATTACCCAGCTTCCACTTACTCAGAAAACCAAAGTATTTGGAACAGAGCTGTTGGTTTATTTTATTTAGGGGAAAAATCAATATACAATAACAAACTTCAGTGTTTCTACTACTTAAAGTTAGTAAAAATCAGCAGAGGATTTTGGAGAAGTAAAATTGATCACTCTCACTCATTTAGGTGAATGAGTTAAAGTTGCACTAGCTTAATTCTATTTTAATAGGAAAATTGACACAATAATTTAAACTCTAATTTTAAAACATAGATTAGAAGCTCCAGGTTAATGTTTAAAAAATTAAATCTACTGTCTTAACTGCATGGTATAATCAAACTATCTTATAAGCTAGAAAAGAATATTTAAATTTATGCAGATTATATATGTATAATCAACTTATGCAATGATGGAAGAGGCTGGCTTTTAAAATAAACTTTTCAATTACAAGTCGCCAGAAAATAAAAATGTAATAAACAATTTCCCAACTCTCTGAGTTTTCCAATAAATAAAAGATATTTCCAGACATTATAATTTGCATCAAATACCCTGAACTTTGGGGGAAAACCAGTTAATTTTTGGTTAAAATACAATAATTTAAAACAAGTTTTATTAAAGTTAAAAGTGAGAAAGCTAAATAGTGATGGCCTCTAGATGTCAAAAGAATCATATTAAATTTATTGAATAAATTACTAAGATTAATTGCAGTCTAAAAAGCTTGGGAATAAAAGGAGGGAATTTAATTAAAATTAAATTAATTTAATATCAAATGTTTTAATAGGAAGAAGCATACTTGAAATTAACATGAAGAGTAGATTTCTTTTTTGAAAGAAAATAAGTGAGATAGCATTGCCAAATAATAGGAAATGATTTTATTTATGTAAATCATGGACAGATTCCATGTATTGCTTCTGCAACACTCTGGTGTTCTTTAGGGGTTTCCATAATTTTCAAATATATCATCACTGGATAAATGCAAAAGAAACTGTTGAATAAAAAATACTCTTCATCATCATTTTCATAAACAAAACTCTCTATCAATGTTTTTAAAACTCACTAGACTCTATAAGCTTGCTGTGTTTCCCATAATATTTTAAAAGTGCAGTAATATTTGGGGAGATGTTCCATGATTATTTAATATTTTTATATACTAAGTCTATATAAAGAGTACTTCTCTAGCCATCTCTTGTTGAACTCCAAATCCCCCACTCTTCTTTATACTATAAGAGTGAATTTGTTCCCTATAAAAATGAAGAATGACTTCCAGAAAGCCATGAATTCTTTCACTACTTATTGGTGGGAGAATATGATCCAAAAATATTATGTTTACAGGAGTTCCAGACCATTATTTAAGTTTCATTTTGCAAGATATTAAAAGGTTTGCTTGCCCTTAGCTGTGCTACTTTGAAATCAATACTAGATGACAAAATAAAAACTAATAAAAGACAAAGGCAACTTTTAAAACACATGTTAATAAAAATAAGGAAAGCTTTTAAGAATTTACAGTAGAATCTGTAGAGCATTGGTTAAAAACATTGACTGTTTTTATAAGGCTAAAGTAAAATAAACCCAATGCTAATAATCAAATTCATTTAAAACTTTAGCTTCCCTTTAGTTTATCCTGTATTTAGTATAACATTATATACAAACCTAAAAGTAAGTAAAATGCACAGAAGTTCATAATATGGTAATCTTTTATATAAGGGATTGCACCCAGGTACACTTTACCACTGAGCCACACTCCCAGCCATTTTTATTTTGAGACAGGATCTCACTAAGTTGCAGAGATTGGCTTTGAAATTGAAATCCTCCTGCTTCAGCTTCACAAATATCTGGCATTACCAGGCATGCCACTGCCCCCATCATATCACATACATTATATTTTAATATAGAATATGGAACATTCATAAGATTAGTTCAACAAAATCTATAAAACTATTTTACCATGTTTTTAAAATTTGTTTCCAATTTTTACTCTTCCATTTCACTGTTTCTCTTATTTTAATAATAAAACCTTAGCCACCACAGTTTTGAAACTACATGTGCATATCTAGATGGAGAACATAGTTTCCAGTCCCCATTATAATTAAATCTGGTTATATGACTAGATTCTGACCAGAGATATGTGAGAAGAAGTGATATGTTCAACTTTCTTATCACATTCTTCAAAGGAAGTTGTTAGCCTTCTATTTCTTTCTTCTCTTCTCCTGTAAACAGCAAAATAATGATGTGAGCAGCTTTGACAGCAAGGACAGGATCACACACCAAGAACAGTGAAGTGCAAGATAGAAGAAACCTGGAACCCTGGACAGAGCCACCTCCACCATCCTGAACTCCCTACCTGCCTCTACAGTGTTAGATGAAAAGTAATAAACTTTAATCTTGTATGAACCTATCTTGGTTCCTCTTTACTGCTGTAACAAAATACTGTAAACAGGGCAACTCAAAAACTACAGAAATTTATTTCTCACAGTTGTAGAGGCCAAGTAGTCCAAGGTCCATGTGTCATAAGGCCTGTTGTCTGGTGAGGGCCTGTTTCCTCATAGCACTGCCTTCTTGCTGAGCCCTAACATGATAAAAAGAACAAGAAGCTCCCTTGGGCCTCCTTATAAAGGCACTAATCCCATCCATGAGGGTTCTACTCTTATGATTCAACCACCCTCCTAAAGGGGCTGCCTCTCACTACTATCAAATTGAGCATTCTGTTTCAATATAAGAATTTTGGGGGAACACAAGGATTCAAACCAGAGCAGATCCTTGTGTTTTTGTGTGACTTTGTCACAGCAGTTTATCTTCTTTGCTCATTTATAGACCAGACTTTAATTAATAAAATCACACATACTGGAGTTATTTATGTTTAAATGGTAAAGAGCACAAGTCCATAACCTATTACCCATGGCTTTATCCTGTCTACCATTCTCCTTTCCATCCACTGGGACATCTACTTATATTTTTGCTGCCTTTAGCAAGTACATGCTTATGCTTACCACCAGGCAAACATCTGATACAAGATCCTTCTTCCCCTGTTTCCTCCTCTGACCTGTTCCCTGCCCATCAGAATGTAACCCATGACTGTTTAGACTTTATGACCTTGGTGATAAAGCTTTGATTACTAGAAGGAGATAACAGAGGAAAGTGATTGAGAGAGTTGGTCCTGAAAGGACCCAACAAAGAAAAAGACCAATATATACACAAAGACCCCAGACCTATTCATGCTGCAAACCTCTTTTTAAAAGAAGAAAGCTTTGTTTGCAAAATTATTCCTTCTCTATTGTTGAAGGATTCAGGTTTTCCAGATATACATGCAGTGTTTTCTCTGCTGCAGCTCTAAGCCATTATAGGTACCTAACACATTGCTGATAAGAATTTGCTTTGAGTTGGTGATGGTTTGCTTGATACCTATACATTAATTAGCACCTCTTTTGACCCCCTCAATACTCAAAATAATGTAAGAAAAATCCCACTCTTTGTCCATACTATGTTCAGTGAGTATGAGGCTAGAAAAGTGAACCTGCCAAGAGACACAGGCAAAAGCAGATGAAGTCCCTTGAGTCCTCCAAAATGCTTCTCTTGGCACCACACCACAAGGCTTCATTTCTCACTGAAATGAATGTTATTGTACTCATTCTGTAGCAACTGACAGTAAAGCCCCCAATTCCCTGCCTGACAAGCAAGAATCCAGGGGAGCCTTCTTAGCATCTTCTAGGGCAGATGGGAGTTAACCATTCACAAGTAGGTCTGGTCCTAAGCAATTTGAGGTGTTAAGCAGCATAACTCATTGTATCAATGTTTCCTCACCTTTATATCCTGTGTCTCTTATTAATAAATGTGTAACAACTTCTTTAAAGTGATTGAAATTTCAATGTGAAACAAACATCTTGGCACAGAGTACCTCAAAATACACTCTTTTTCTCCACTAGTCCAAATTTTTGTAATAGTTTATCCTAGAGAAAATTGCCCCCAGTTGGAAGTCATTACTGTCTGTGATTTGAAATGTTCTAAGATGAGACTCTTTTCTGTGCATAGAGTCTGGTTCCTTCATTTCTGTGACTATTGAAATAGGACAACTTTGGATCTATCATTTTATGTTATTGGAGAAATTTGTCCACTGAATTCTTCAATTTAAGGAAAGATTCATATATTCCAGAATACAAAGTATTATTTTCTCTGGATACTGTTTTGTAAAATTTGTATATCTGTGTTGTAAGCACAAGATTATTGAATGTGCACTTAAATAGAAGAGAAACATTCCTCTGTATGATGAAATTTCTCAGCTCAACACCTCCAACACCCTGTTCTATACTCACCTGAAAAAGCAAAAAAAAAAAAAAATCCCCACAATATTTATCTGTGTGGTTGAAGATTAGCTCTAAAATGCCCTCAAATAGGACTTGGATGGCAGAAGAGAAGAGGCTACCATTCTCTGAGGATGGCTGCAGGTCATTCATGGGATTTACACTGTATTCCTTGATAGCCTTCATTTTGTTGATGTAGCCTGAAATTCCTAAGAATCCTAGCTGCTCCCCAACCAACTTTTTGACAGCATGAATTTTTTAGGGCTTCATTCTGAGATAAAAGATGATAGTTCCCTTGACTTTGACTTTCAAACTTTTATAACAGGTATAAATACCTAATTCCAATGTTAAAACACTCACACCAGAAAACATAAAGTGGATTCAGTTTTCCCAACTAATTCCACATTAGTTGGAAAAAGTAATGTGGAATTAGTTGGGAAAACTAAACTAATACATGCAGTGTTTTCTCTGCTGCAGTTCTATGCAATTACAGGTGCCTGACACATTGCTGATAAAGAATTTGCTTTGAGTTGGTGATGGTTTCCTTGATACCTAAAAATCTGAAATGCTAATGAGAACATCCACCCAGTAGACACATTTTACCTCACATTTAACCATTCCTATAGTACCCTAGCCTGGGCTTCCAGAAAGCTACTTTTTGGAGAAAATTAAGATGAATCTGTGGCACAATGCATTTTGAATTGACTAAAAATGATTTAGTTTTATTTATTATATTTCCTCAAAAAAAGAGGTTTGTAAAACTAAATTCAACTCTTATATAATTTCTTGACTTGTAAATTGAAATTTTCTGTCCTAAAATGAAATTTTAAAGAAATTTATCAAAATTAATGTGCAAGTTTCAGTCTAAAAACTGTGTCATATATTCTAACAGGTTACAATAAAATGCAAAAAAAAAACAACTCAAAAAGAGTTTATAACAAAGTTTTTGTATTATATGTTTGTTTTGTATTATATGAATGTTATTGTACTCATTCTGTAGCAACTGACAGTAAAGCCCCCAATTCCCTGCCTGACAAGCAAGAATCCAGGGGAGCCTTCTTAGCATCTTCTAGGGCAGATGGGAGTTAACCATTCACAAGTTTTTGTATTATATGTTTCCAGAGTTCACAAATTATGGTGATTTAATTTGCTCAATATAACACCTTAATATAAACATATGGGATTACTCATGTCCTGATTCTTTAATTTCCATCTAAATTTACACTTTGAAGATTATGAGAAAAGAAGTCCTACTTCATGTCAATAGATATCCTCATGAACATATATAATACTTTAGATTTAAGTGTACATAATTAAATTGCTGCCTATGAAGATGCAAAAATATTTAAAATGTTGTAATTAAAACATTGATTTGGGTTAATACATTATTGGTATCCAGAAAATAATATGCTTTTACTTTATTACTTGTCTGAATTAAATAAATAAAAGAATGTACACATATGTATAATGTCTCAGCATAACAGCTACTGAGTATTAGCTTAGTTTTAAAATTCTAAATAAATGTGAAAATAGAAGTGCTTAAATAACTATTTGGGCATACCCATCATAATATTTTTGATTATATTTAACAAATGTATTGTGTGTAAAAACCTGGAAGAAAAATTCACTAAAAATATATATTTTAACCTTAATATAACCATTTTCTTTAATCAATACATAATATTTGTAAAACTGTGAAACAAATTGGCATATTTGTGCTGTTCTTTACCATTTAAAATAAGCAATGATGTATATAGGTATTCTCAAGTGTTTGGATGTATCTTTCAAAACTCCATTAGTAAATTGAGTCTGACATTATTCAATTAAGCCAGTATTTTAAAATACATCTAGGTTGTGGATGATGGGAAGTCATGGTGCTCAATGCAGAGCAAGATATTGTGTTGGATTTAAAGTTACTTAACATACTTTTGTGACTGAATTTATATATTTTTTATCAAATTAGCAGCAGCATGAACCAAAATGTCAAGTAAAATTGGGGAGAAAAATGTAAAATTGAAATTTAAAAATCCATAAGGTTTCCATTTTATTTTCTTCAATATGGAAAATAAGACCACTATTTGCAGCAAAAAATTGCCTTTTGATTCCTGAACATGAAATTTCAAAGGCAGCAGCTGACCCAAGGGGCTCTATTGAGGACTGAAATGCCCACTTCCCGTTTTCCAAGCCAGGCCTCTGGCTAGGCTTGACTATGAAGGGTATGTTTTTTTTCTAATTTGTTCACCCCAGCAGGTGCCTTTTTCTCATCTATCCTCCAGAGATAATGCATTTTCCTAATTGGACAGTCCAGAGTGTATGCTTTTTCTATTTTGCACAGAGCATTAAATGCTTGGCCATCCTGCCTCTCTACCCATTGGACTAGGAGCACTGTGAGACCAAGGAGACCCATCTTCAGGGAAGTGATACACACACAAACTGGATCAAAGCTGACAGACTCAGGTTAGAAGGCATGTAATTGAATACAGTATGAAGATGGAAACTGATGAATTGTGCCCGTTTTCCATGGATTCAGCTGAATCTGCAGAGGTACCTTTATTTTCATAAAACTCTCTGTAAGAGGTCAGTTCCATTTAGAAGAGTTTAATCAATGAGAATTGATTTAAGAAATCACTTATTGTAACATGGGCAACATTCAAGAAAGTAACAAATGATAAGATTCCCCAGACACCAGCACCAGTGGAAACATTATCACTATTCTGTTGAAGAGGACCAGAAAGAGTCAGAGCAGTAGGAAGAGGCTGACATCATGAACTGAATGAATCATACCCAAAGTGAAGTGCCATAGAGGACAAGGAGAAAAAAATGCCCTGATTTTTCTCCTTTTGCCCTCTGTTCCTCTGTTTCCTTGCCAAACCCCAAAAGAAGACAGGACAGGGGAGCTCAGGCAACACAATCTTGAGTATCAGACTATTGGGGCACAGAGGAGAGCAATTGCAAGGTGAGACATTACTACCACAAGATGCAAATGACAACGAGGACAACCATGATGTTGGGGACAGGTAGATTTAGTGAGCCTTAACCTATGCTAAGGATTTCACCTCAACTTTATGAAGTCAGTTCTCTTATAACCCCTGTTATACAAATAGGGAAATTAAGGCAAAAAGAAACTAAGTTACTTGTCTTCCATGGTACACAGCCAGTAAGTACACTTTTTGTGGTACACAGCTAGTAAGTACTGCTCTGAGACACATGTTACATAGTATAACATAAAACCAGTGGGACCTTGTCTCAAAATGAAATTAAAAAGGCTGGAGATGTAGCTCAGTGGTAGACTGCTTGCCTAGCATGCAGAAGTTTTAGGGTTTGATCCCTAATAGTATACCCCTTCTCCAATAAAATGGTTTCAAAAGAAATTACAAAGTTAGCCCCAAGAAGGCTTTGCTAACAAGCATTTTCAACTGAGAAATTCTAGTCTTTATTAGAGTTAAGCTCTGATTGTGACCTTATTTTTAACAGGTCATGGTCTGTGCGATGTGTGAAATCCATGAAAGGTACCCCTAAGCCAACATGTAAGGCCCCTGAACTGAAATCTTGGCTTCACTTAGTGAATATCCTCACCTTCATCCCCCTATCTTCCAAGTACATACTGTCATGTTAGGTGGCAATAGTTAATATTCACTGGGCATTGGGCACATTTTGGGCACTGTGCAGAGTATAAGTTATGCTACTTCTCAATAAATCTATGAAATGAAAGGCAATTTTATATTTAAGAAATTGAGTTTTAAGGAGATTGAATGATTAAGCCACAAAAGTCCAGCTAGGAAGTTGTTCTGACACAAATGGTTTCACTCATGCTCTGAGTCTTTAAGCCACTAGTTCTCTGAGTATAGGAAACAGATGAAGATTATGAACCAGCCTAGAACTTTGGAAACATGGAAACACCCCTTGAAAAGCACAACAAAACTTACAAAAGAAGAAAGAAAAATCTGAAGCACTTTTAAATGTTAAATAAATTTAATCTGTATTTACACAACATATACATTTAACTATTCACCACATGGTACTCCATAAATATGTACATTTTTAATGTATTAAACACATTTGATAAACAATTAAATTTAAAAATAAGCTTTTACACAAAGAATAGTACCAGTTCAGATCGCTTTAAATCATTTAACCTAATTCAACAGAATTAATGATTGAAAGATGATAATTATTAAAATTTGAAAGCTTTTGATAATCAAAATATACTCTTTGAAATTGAAAAGGCAAGTCACAGACTGGAAAGAAGTATTTGCAATACAAACAACAAAACATGCACATCCAAAACATTAAGTCCTCTAATATATCCATTAAAAAGAAAGAAAACCTAATTTAAAAAAAAATGAGAGAACTTGAAAAGACACCTCACAAAATATATGAAAATGGGAAAAAAAGCATATGAAAAAGTGACAAATGTGATTACTTATCAGGAAAATTCAAATTAAAAATACAAAGTACCACTCAAACAAAAGAGAAAATGCTAGTATTGGTAAGAATGTGGAGAAAGTATAACTGTTGCATACTGTTTTGGGGAGCATAAATTTTCAATCATCTTTGAAAAAGTTGGTCATATACTAAAGCTCAACATATGACTAACCCAAAACCAAATGTCTGCCCATGGAAAAAGGTCATTACATCCACCTAGACATTAACAATGATATTTATAATCTTGATATGGATACTAACCTCCAGTCCATCTATGATAGAGTGGGTATATTTTGAGCATCTTAGGTATACAAATATATTTTTTTCAAGTGACATTTTATGAAATCAATTTAGATCAAATAACTCAGATGAAAATTTAGCATTATATTGAAGTATACTAAAAGTATAAAATTCATTCTGGACTTTGAAGACTGTATGAAAATAATTCAGAATAGTTCATATATAATGTTGAATAAGTGCAGTAATAATAACATTTTATGTAAATTGTTTCAAATAAAATATATTATTAAATCAATTCATTTTTCATTCTTATCTTTTTAAATATTGCCACTGATACTTTAAAATTTCACATGTAGCTTATATTATAATTCTGTTGCACAGTGTTGATATAATATATTTTGTGACAATATTAAAGGACTGAAACTAATTGATTTGCAGAGATATCTTCACCCAGCCATTGAATAATATACTATTTCCTCCAGTGTTCATGTAATGTGTACCAAAATAAAATATATTCTGGGCCAAAAATTCACTCTCAATGTATATCCACATACTCAATGATATAAGGGTTACTTTCACACTGACAACACTGGAATTAAGCTAGAAATCAACACTGGAAGATAAATGGAGAATCCCCACATGTTTGACTGTTAACTGTTATACACATCAAAGACCAATGGGTCAAAGAGTGAAGCACAAAATAAATTAGAACATAGTTTTAACCAAATAAAAAACATTACATCAAAACTTGTGAGATATAGCCAAAGTAGTCTTTAAAGGGAGATTTGTTCCATAACACATATACTGGGAAAATCAAAAGGTTGAAAATCAGTAATTTATTCTTTCTCAGGAAATCAAAAGAACAACATAGATCAAAGTCAAAGAAAGATTGATGGAGATAAGAGAATAATCAATGGAAATTAAAAAAAAACACCAATAACAGATACAGTCAACAAAACCAAAGTTAATTTTTAAAAATAGAGATAAATATAATTTATAAACCACTGGAAAAAATGACTTTTTAAAAAGATAAAACTTGTGAGACATACCATAAAAGGATATTTTATTTATTTTAAAAGAACATTTTAAATCACATTATGTCAATTCATTTTTTAAAGTATTAAGGTGGTTTTGTCTTACAAAATGTTAATTGTACAATGTTTTATGTCATGCACATTTATCTGAAACTTCAAAAACTTGAAATTGTTCAATTGTGAATCAATTGATCTTTGCCATTGTTAAGGGCATCTTGTACATTCCCAGCAATCCTTTGGTGGCTTAATTTGAGATACTAATTTGTTTTGTGAAATATCTCCTTGGGTGTCTGCCTCATAATTCTTTTGACAAAATGTATAAAATGAAAAAAATAATTTCTTTTGCCACTTCATGAAACATAATTCTGTCTCTGTGTGTTTGCAAAAGTTTAAACTTCTTTATAGCTGATCAATGTTATAATCACAGATCCTGTTAAAACACATTTTTAAATGTTTTAGATATTTAATTTTGATTTTAAGTGATTAGACACTTCCCTTATAATGCAAGAAATTTATAATAGTTCAAATCTATTTTAGTTGTTCTTTGCAATAATCTTAACACAGTTTATCTTTACATACATTTTAACCTATGCACTGTACTATAATTAATATTTATTTAGATTGGTCTTTTGGACTGCTCTTTTTTCTTTTCTGCAGCATTCTCTAAGATTTGGCTTTTTTGTTTTGCTTTTATTTTGTTGGTCTAAAATGTTTACATTCATTTTTTTAAGGATATTTTGGCAAGATATAGAATTCTAGGTTGAGTTTTTCTTTCTTTCATTACTTTAAATATATCACTACTATTGTCTTATCTTCCATAGTCTCTTAGTCAAGTCAGCATTATTCTTATTGCTGTTCCCCTAATGGTTTTGTGTCTTATTTACTGGGACGGATTTTATATATTTTTTTCCATATTGTTTTATTTTCTGCAGTTTTAATAGAATGTGACTAAAAGTGAGTTTGTATTTGTTTATTTTGCTTTGGCTATCATGAGCCCATGTTGATGTATCAACATATTTAGAAAATTCTCCACAAGTTCTTTTTAATAATTCTTCTGGTTCATCAATTTTTTTCTCCTTTTAATCTGAAATTCTGATTAGAATTTTTTTTGCAACCTCCCACATTCATTTTAATTGTGTGTGTGTGCGTGTGCGTGTGTGTGTGTATGTTGCATCCTTTCTTCTTTCTGTGTGTCAGTATGGAAATTTTTTTCAGACTTGTCTTCCAAATCACAAATCCACCCCCACCTGGCCAGGAGCGGGCGGGGCTGCGGGCGGCCTGCAAGGGTGCAATGCCCCCAGTACTGCTGAGGCTCTAAAGAATCCCCGTCCCAGCCCGGATTGCTACGCACACTGCTTCAGCAGGGCCCGCTGGCACAGCCGCCTTGTGCCAGCGGCTCGCCAGGCAGCGCAAACTGAAAGTGCAGGGAGCACAGGGCCTGGGGCCTGAGGCGCTGCCCTGTCGCCGCCTCCTCCCCCGACCCTGTGCCTCCGCCCCCCACCCCGGGCTTCCCCAGGCGGCCCCACCCCCTGTTCCCAAACCCCTGGCGCTCACGTTCTGGCTGTGCTGGCGGGAGGCTGAGCAAGGCCCCAGTGGCTCTGAAGGGGCTAGAACCTGCCATGCTCTGTGGCTGACTGCAGGACCTCTGCGGGCTGTGCTCTCCAGCCGCCGGGCAGCGAAGCTCTGTGCCATTCCTGGGCACAGACCCTCGGTGGGGCGTTGGAGGGCAGCGAGGTGCTCCCAAGAATCTCAGGAGGCGCAGACTCGCTGCTCCATTCTCACCAGAGACCTCAGTGCCTGGGGCTTGACCCAGAGGTGCAGCGAGCCCCTCAGAGCGGCAGAAGATATTTGACTTTGAATATTTATATTCAAGATGATGTTAAATGAAGAATAAGAAATTTGTGTCTTGAGTTTTAGAAAGCAGGTTGTGGATGTAGTAAGTGAAAAATTTCTGTGCTGGGGATTTAACCCAAGGCCTCATGCATGCTAGGCAAGTGCTCTGTCACTGAACTACATTCCCAGTTCATGGGCCACATTCAGCCCATTATCTATTTTGATATGGCCTGCAAGTTAAGACTGGTTTCTACATTTTTCGATGAAAAACAAAATCAAAAGAAGAATACTGGAGCTGTGGGTGTGGCTCAGTGTTGGAGTGCCTGCCTGGTATGTGCGAGGCACTGGGTTTGATTCTCAGTACCACATAAAATTAAAAAAATAAATAAATAAATAAAACTTAAAGTATTTTGTCCACCTTAAAAAAATAAAAATATAGAATGCTTTGTGTCATGTGAAAATTACAGGAAATTCGGGTTTCTGTGTGCATAAAGACAGTTTTATTGGAACCTAGCCATGCTCATTTGTTTATATATTGACTGTGGCAGTTTGGGGGGTACAACAGCTGACTTGAGTAGTTACCATTGAGACCACATGGTCTGCAAAGCCTAAATATTTACTATTTGGCTCTTTATAGAAAAAGTTTGCTGGTTCTTGGTCTATTACACAGTCTGGGCTCATTAAGTACTTATTGAATATTATGAGCTGTAGCTACACCTTGTCCATTGAAGGTTTTGCAGGGAATAATTGCGTTTATTTATTGAGAGAAAATTGATCACCTTGACTTAGTATGAGTTTTTTTGACAGACCCCTATTGAGCCCAGTTATGATACTCTTACTATATCTAACTCTGAAGAATTCAGTTTCTGACAAAGTGTGTTATTAGATTCTATTCCTTTTTCAAAGAAGTATCCCAAGTAAGAGGTTGGAGCACAGCAAGAAAGAACATTTTTCTTTACTCAAATTTCAGTCTATCATGTATTTTGCACAAATATATATTTGTTTTATATTTGTAAATACTGGATTTTGTATAGTAATATGTTACACAGATACCATGTGTAAGGTATGAGTTGTTGAAGTATTTATGTTGAAAAATTGGGGTATTTTTATGGAATATATTAACATATTCCCTCACTTGATATTTATTGACCACCTATTATGTACAAATTTCACTACTGTTGTATTTGCGTTTAGGGTAAAAATGTTATATTCTTCCTTAAATAAAAGCTAAAATTGTAATTCAGGGGAAAAAAAGAACAAGACACAAATCCTTCCCCATGGTTTCAATAGTGATATTAACACCATCAACTGAAAATTTAATTTCAATTATTTTATGTTTCATTTATAGAGGTTCAGTTTTACTCTTTTTATGAATTCCAGGCCTCTGCTCAAAATTTTTATCCTCTGTTCTATTGAACATATTAATCATTGTTATTTTAAAGTTCCTATCTGAATGCTCCAATAAGTGAATCACACAAGGGTCTCTTTTTATAGTCTGTTATTTTTCTTGGTTCTCATTCTGTTTCTGTTATATATCAGGCTTTGCACTTTTTTTTATCAGTTTCCACATTGTGTAGAAAATTTTGGAGAAACTCTTAAGATATGTATGGTGTGAAACTATTAAGACATGAATGGTGTGAAACTATTAAGACATGAATAGTGTGAAAATACATTGTGTACAACGACTGTCTTGAAAAATTGTGTTCTATATGTAAAATATGAAATGAATTGATTCTGTCATCACTATGAACAAATCAGGATAAATTAAAAAAAATTTAATTGAGGAAACTCTAAGTGCTGCTATATTTCTGGAAAAACAAAAAGGAAAGATTGTGGGTTGTTTTTATTCTGACAGGCAGAGAGATACTATTAGATCATTTTAATCCTTGTCCTTCTGATGTAATAACTAAAAGCCTGAGTTTTTAAGTCACCCCAAATTTGTGGATCTTGAATAGTCATCTGCTTCCTAGCACTAGTCAGTTGCAAAAATCTATGCTTACATATTTAGTCTTCCAGTCTATGCCTTCTACTAATCTTCTTGCATCTTAGATTTGAGTATATCAGATGACATCCCTGACTAGCAACAAATTTGTATACATATTCCTTGTTCTTTCCTATGTGGCTTTTGACTCTGTGCAGCTGCTCTCGGTTGAACTCCTATTTATATCTCCTCTGTGCGGAGAACCTATTTTGTTTGGATTGCATTTACTCATAGCATGGTATAACTATCAAGTGTCCTCAGTATAAAGTTGTAACAATGTGGATCTTACTCTTAACTCTTTAAAGAGTGCATTCCTTCAAATTTTTGCCAGCTCTAATGGTTCTCCAGTGCTGCCTTTATCATTTTTTTTTTTTGGCTTGGATTTTCTTCAGCTCTTATAATTTTTGTTAGCAGGTTAATCCAAGCAATATATGCTGCTCTGTCAAATATTCAGCAAACTCTAGTTTCCTTCTCCATAAAAAAGAGATACTCGGTGATGTCATGTTCACTTTTGTCTTAGCATTTTGTTCTTTCAGCTCCCTAGATTTCCAATCCAATATTTATTAATTTTTATTTTTATGTGATTTGTAGATTATTCAAAGAAATATCTAAACAATGTCATTGTAGTAAGAATCAAGACAACATGGTACTATCTAGATATATTTTGGTAATTGTGAATATGTATTATAAATGAAAAGTAACTCAAATTTAGAAACTATGTTTCTTGAATTTATGACAATTTTTATTCCTCCTCTGTTTCCCTATGTACCTGCTGGCATTTCGTAAGATTTAGGCTGTTATGGTAGATGAAAGGAATTTTAATGAGGTATGTGTTTATGAAATAAAGAGAGGTTTAATTTACACAAAAACTTTTACAATGAGCTGGGTATGGTAGTACACACCTGTAATCCAGGCTGCTCAGGAAGTTGAGGTAGGAAAATTGCAAGTTTGAGGCCAGCCTCAGCAACTTAGCAAGGCACTAAGTAACTTTACAAGACCCTACCACAAAATAAAAAATAAAAAAGGGCTGGAGATGTGTCTCAATGGTTAAGCATCCCTGAGTTCAATCCCTTGTAAAAACAAGTAAATAAAGGGCTGGGATTGTGGTTCAGTGGTAGTGACCACCTAGCATGCATGAGGCACTGGGTTCAATCCTCAGCACCACAAAAATATAAAATAAAATATTGTGTTCACCTAAAACTAAGAAATAAACATTTTTTAAAAAACAAATAAATAAAAAATAAATATTTCACACTGAGAAAATAAATTATTACCCACAGAAGTCATAAGAAACATTTAGTAGAATATCTAAAAATATTCAAATATGACTTTAGTAAGGTCTCTGAATTAAAGGTGGATAGGGGCATCCCACACAGAGGATATACAAATAACTACTGAAAAAGTGCTCACAATCATTATTAGCACTTAAAAGACTTTGAGATATACACATCCCCAAAACATTTAAATGATTGTGTATTAATGTCAAAATAAAACTACAAAAAATCAAGAAAAATAGCAACTGGAGCATCCGTACACTAAGTGGGAGTGTGATTGTAGCAGCTTTAGAAAACTGTCTGTTGGTATCAGCTAGAGTGCCACAAGGTACACCTGTGACCCAAATGTTCCATATAGACACACAGTCTGAAGAGAAATGTATTTATGTGTTCTCCAAAAGAGATGTGAAAGAACATTTATAATAGTACTGTTTGTGATAGCATAAAACAAGAAGCTCTCCAGATGGCCATTAAGATAAAAATGAACACATTTTTACTATGTTCACACACTGGAATAGTATGTAGCAATGATAATGGAAAACTACAAGTATGTTCATGTAAACATTTAGTTGAAATTCACAAATGTACTAATGTTCAAAGGAATACTAAATAATCACAAATAGCACACACCATATGATTCCATTTATACTAACATCAAAAACTAGCAGAACTAATCCACTCTGTTAGAAGAGAAGGTAATTTGTTTTAGTCAGCTCTTTTACTGCTGCAACTAAAAAATCTGACCAGAACAATTTTAGGAGAGGAAAAGTTTATTTGAGGGTTCCCAGTTTGGGAAGTCTCAGCCCATAGACACCAGGCTCCCTTCCTTAGGGCTCAGAATGAGACAGGATATCATGCTAGCAGAGGGAAAAAGCTAATGTGATGATCCTAAATCCGAGAGAGGTCTCCACTTTCCAGATACAAATATATATCCCAAATGCCCACCTCCTACAGACACACCCTACCTACCTGCCTTCAGTCACCACTCACTTAATCCATATCAGCAGATTAATTCACTGATTGGGTTAAAATTTTCATGACCCAATCATTTCTCCTCTGAACTTCTTGCATTGTCTCACACATGTGCTTTTGGGGGATAACTCACATCCAAACCATAATTGTATTTTATTTGGGGGAAGCAATGAGAAGGAATCTGAGGGTGCTGGAATGTTCAGTTTCCTAACTTTGCATGTTGCTTACACAGGTATATGCATGTTTTGAATATATTGAAGAATTGTGATGTAAGCATTCTCTACATTTTGTTACATTTCAATTTAAAAAAACTACAATAAAAACAAACAATAAGAAAAGCCCTCCCAAGCCTTGTGTGTCTTAATGTCCATTCAGCAATAAATGCCCCTTTTTCCTGCATCTTGCACCTATATTGGAATCTGTATTCTGAAGCCAATGCAATAAACTGAGCCTTCAGACAGAAAGAACCATTCTTGGCATAGTTGGTTCTTGAAACACAGCTGGCCATGGGAATCAGCTTTGGATGTATAAACAGGAGCAAACAGAGCCTGAGGAAGAGCCATGATCCAGGATAGATTATCCTTCCAAGAAATTTTTGCTGAATACAATTACCTGGTAAATATCTGATACCTGCTCAGAGAGTTCACATTGGAGGGAGAATGGAGATGATCATGCTTGACATAGCAAGATAAATTTCATCAAACCAATAAAGCAAAGTAATTCTAGTGGAAAAGACACCTTCATGTGAATGGATCTTTTTTAAGAAGTATTTTGGTCTCGGATTTTTATTTGTATTTAAACATGAGCATATTTAAACATCTTGCTCAAAGGGGAGAATATACAAGTAGGCCAGGGTTTTTGTGTTTAACAGGAATGGTGATGATGATAACTAATTCCTACTATGCATCAGAAACAGCACTAAGTGCTTTATATGCATCAATTATTTGAAATTTCAATAATATTATGAATACTATTTTTTTCCTGAAAAGAAAACTGAAGTTTGAAGAGAATATTTCCCCATGTTTTGTAAATGTCTATGTGTATTTGAGAAAATTTTATGTTACCCTCTTAGTATACATACTTTAGATGAATCTGCAACATGTACTAGAACAATCTATAATTAGATACACACAGGTTTATTTATGACTTACAGTTTCCTGGAAACTTGTTCTTTTATAACTGTTGAGCTTCTCAGTTTACCTTATGAAGGCTTTTGCCTGAAGTTTTTTTTTCTCCATATTAAAATGGCTACAGTGGTGTATTTGTTGATACTTTTATACTTCATATTTTTTACTGTATTTCTCTTATCTTTAGCCTCCCTCCATGGTTTTATTTCAGGTCCATCGATCCTGTATGTAATAGGATGGTATTTTATTGCATATAATTAGCTCTTTATTATGATTATCTTAGTTTATCAGATTTGGTGTTTTGATTATGTAATTTCTTATATGCACATATATTGAAATACTAATGTATTTAGAAATATTTCTATCAGGTTGTTTGTCTTTATTATCCTATTATGTATGATGTTTTTCCTGCCTACCTTTGGGTTCATAAAATGTTTGTGTTCTCTTTTATTGCAACTATTTATTTTTAAGTGACAAAAGACATACATATTTATCAGGAATGTATACATCATGGAATGACTAAATCAAAATAATCATTGTATATAATTCACATTCTTATTTTTTGTGTTGAGATCATTTAAAATGTACTGTTGCCAATTGTCAATAATGCAATATATTGTTATTAACTATAGTCACCATGTTGTACAATAGAGTTCTTGAACCTATTCCTTCTCCCTATCTCTTATGAAAATTGTCTACCCCATGACTAATATCCCCCAACACTTACCTTCCAGTTCCTGGTAACAGTCATTGTATTTTCTGCTTCTGAGTCCAGACTTTTTACATCCCATGTATAAGAGACATCAGGAAATAACTGTTTTTGTGCCTAGCTTATTAAACTTAGTATAGTGCCTTCCAGCCTCATCTATGTTGTCATAAAGGATAAATTTATTTCTTTTTTAAAAAATAGTGCAGATGGACACAATACCTTTATTTTATTTACTTATTTTTTATATGGTGCTGAGGATCAAACCCAGTGCCTCACATATTAGGTAAGCATTCTATCACGAAGGCACAACCAGACCCCTGATTGCCTTCTTTTTAAAAGCTTAATAGTTTTCTATAGTCTACATATACCACATCTTCTTAATTCATTTATCCTTTGATAAAGAATAAATTGATTACATATCTTGGCTTTGTGAACATAAGAATGCAGATGCTTAGACATCCTGATTTGATTTTCTCTGGATATATAACCAAGAAACAGATTGTTGGGTCGTTTGATAGACTTATTTTGTAATTGGTTGAAAATTTTTCATTCTATATTTTTTTAGTTTTGTTGATTTTATCTTTTTAAATAAACGACAGTGGAATGCATTACAATTCTTATTACACATATAGAGTACAATTTTTCATATCTTTGTATATAGAATATGTTCACACCTATTCATGCCTTTATGCATGTACTTCGTTGGTTGTATTTTTTGCCATTACAATTCTTTTTACACATATATACCACAATTTTTATAGCTATATATAAAGTATGTTGACACCCAATTTGAGTATTCATACATATACTTTGGATAATGATGTCCATCACATTTCACTACCCTTGCTAATCTTCTGCCCCCTCCCTTTCCCTCCCACCCAATTCCCTACCTAGAATTCATCTAATCCTCCCATGCTCCTCATCCCTACCCCACTCTGAGTCAGCCTCCTTATATTAGATAAAACTTTCAGCATTTGTTTTGGGGGGATTGGCTAACTTTGGTTAGAATTTTCTTCTCCAACTGCATCCATTTACATGCAAGTGACATGATTTTATTCTCTTTTAATGCTGAGTAAAATTCCATTGTGTATATATGCCACATTTTTGTTATCCATTCATCCACTAAAGAGCATCTAGTTTTGCTCCACAGTTTAGCTATTGTGAATTGTGCTTCTATGAATATTGATGTGGTTGTGTCCCTATAGTATACTGTTTTAAAGTCCTTTGGGTATAGTCCAGGGAAAGGAATACCTGGGTTAAATGGTGGCTCCATTCCCAGATTTCCAAGAAATCTCCATACTGCTTTTCATATTGGATGTACCAATTTGCAGTCCCAACAGCAATGTATGAATGTACCTTTTCCCCCATATCCTCACCAACACTTATTGTTATTTGTCTTGTTTGTCTTAATAGTAGATGCCATTCTGACTGGAGTTTTGATTTGCATTTCTCTGATTGCTAGATATGATGATAATTTTTACATATATTTGTTGGTTGATTGTATATCCTCTTCCAAGAAGTGTCTGTTCAGGTCCTTGGCCCATTTGGTGATTGTGTTATTTGTTTTTTCAGTGGTTAGTGTTTTGAGTTCTTTATATACCTTAGAGATTAGTGCTCTATCCGATGTGTGAGGATTAAAAATTTGCTCCCAGAATGTGGGCTCTCTATTAACTTCACAGATTGTTTCTTTTGCTGAGAAAATACTTCTTAGTTTGATTCCATCCCATTTTTTGATTCTTGGTTTTAATTCTTGTGCTATAGAAGTCTTATTAAGGAAGTTGGGGCCTAATCCCACATGATGAAGATTAGGGCCTACTTTTTCTTTGTTAGACACAGAGTCTCTGGTATAATTCCTATGTCCTTGATCCATTTTAAGTTTTGTGCATGGTGAGAGATAGGTATTTAATTTTGTTTTGTTGCATATGGATTTCCAGTTTTCTCAGCACCATTTATTGAAGATACTATCTCTTCTCCAGTGAATGTTTTTGGCACCTTTATCTAATATAAAATAATTGTAATTTTGTGGGTTAGTCTCTGTGCCCTCTATTCTGTACCATTATTCTACTGGTCTTTTATGGTGCCAATACCATACTGTTTTTGTTACTATTGCTCTGTAATATAGTTTAATGTCTGGTATAGTGATGCCACCTGCTTCAGTCTTCATGCTAAGGATTGCTTTAGCTAAATTTTGGATCTCTTATCCTTCCAGATAAATTTCATGATTGCTTTGTCTATTTCTATGAAGATTGCCATTGGGATTTTGATCAGATTGCATAATGGCTATATTAATTTACATTATACACCAAAGGTGTGCAAAATATTTTTTCCCCACATCTTCTATAACATTTGTTATCTGCTCCATAAGGGGTATACTATCAAGAATAAAAGTGATATCTCATTGTGGTTTAAAAATGCATTTTTCTCTAATGACTCATGTTGAGCATTTTTTCATATGCCTCTTGGCCACTTATGTCTCTTCTTTTGAGAAATATCAATTCAGATCCTTGCTATTAAGTTATGTGGTTATATTTTTATATTAACAGATGTGAGAATGACAAACTTCCCTCATTCCATAGGTTGTCTGTTCATTTTGTTGATTGTTTCCTCGCCTGTAGAGAGTTTTAGTTTGTTGTAATTCTATTTTTCCACTTTTTAAATTTTATTACCTTTGCCTTGGGGATTATATAAAAATAAAAAAAGTATTAAAAAACATTGCTTGAACTATTTTCATGGAGATTTTCCACTGCATTTTCTGCTATTGGTTTTATAGTTTTAGGTATTATGTTTAAAGTCTTAACCTATTTTGAATGGATCTTTTTGTGAGATAAGAATGCAAATACAATTACATTCTTCTTCATGTGATATCTGGTGTACCAACACCTCTTAGTACAGAAATTGTCCTGGTTCCATTAAGTGTTCTTACCACCTTTGTCAAAAGAAGTTGGCTCTAAGTCCCTGGGTTTATTTCTGAGCTCTCTATTCTGTTCTATTGGTTCATTCATCATCTATTTTTGTGCCAGTACCATGCTATTTGGGTGCCTAAAGCTTTATAGTATGTTTTGAAGTCAGGTAGTTTAATGCCTCCAGCTTTGTTCATTTTTTTTTCAAGATTATTTTCACTATGCTTGGTCTTTTATGAATCTGCACTAATTTTAGAATTTTTAAAAATATTTCCGTGAAAATGTCATCAGGATTTTGATAGGGTTTTCTTTAAATCTGCAAATTACTTTGGTCAGTATAAACATTTTAACACTAGTAATTTTTCTAATCCATAAATATAGAATATGTTTCAATTTATTTGTCTTCCTCAGCTTCTTTCACCGATGTTTTATGATTTTCAGTGTGATGACATTTGCCTTCTTAAATTTATTTCTAACTATTTTCTTTTGTGGCCACTATAAATGTGATTGCTTTGTTGTTAACTCTTTCAGTTTCCTATTAGTATATAGAAATTCTCCAGACTTCTTTGTGTTGACTTTATATTCAGCAACTTTACTGATTGATTTTTAATATTTTTTTGTGGATTCTTTAGAATTTTATAAAAATAAAATTATGTTCTCTGTAAATAGAGAATGTTCATCTCCTTCTTTTTCCAGACTAGGTGCCTTGTATCTCCTTCTTTTGCCCAGTGGTTCTGGCTAGAACTTTCTAGCACTATGCTGAATCTCTCTCTCTCTCTCTCTCTCTCTCTCTCTCTCTCTCTCTCTCTCTCTCTCTCTCAGCTTCATAGCCATAGGTTGCATTTCTTTTGTTATTTTTATAGTTTGAAATTTAAATTTATATATGTCAGATACCAGATAGCACACTCAAATTAGACATCTGAATTTGAAGATATTTTAGTAATACAAATATATACAGGGGCTGGAGCTGTGGCTCAGCAGTAGAGGGCTTGCCTCACACATGCAAAGCACTGGGTTAGATCCACAGCACCACATACAAATAAATAAATGAAATAAAGGTATTGTATTCATTAAAAATATTATTTACAAAGATGTAGGCAGCAGCTTGTAGATAAGCTATTAGGACAATGTTAACCCCAGCAGAAGCAACAGCAGAGGTGTCACTCCCTCAAGATCTGCAGGGAGATTGGAATATGAGTCCCAGAACTGGGACAGGTCTGAGATAGAGGAGCTGTGTCTACCACTGATCTTCTAATGAGGGCTCTTGCCTTCTAATGTGGGTTCCACGGGTATCATCTTGAAGCCCAAAGTGAAATATGTATCTAAAGTGCATACAGATGATAGCCAACTCAATCTTTAGTGTGATATTTTTTAACAAATTTTATAATCAATGAGTATTTATCTCCTCTTTCTTACCACAACAAAAATTTTAATACAGTTTAATGACTCGCTAAAAATTGCTCTCCACCTCCCTGATTTTGTTATTATTTTAAGAATTTTAATTTTAAGTTAACAAAAATTCGTGATTAATTAGGTAGTCAGTAGTTACTTGTACTTACTTTCTGATATATGTAATCAATTACTGTATTCAACAGTAATTGTATCTCAAATCTGTATTGAGTATTCTGTATCTCACATCTCCCATTTGAGTTAACTTTTAATCTTCATGAAATAATTCTCTAATAACATTTTCCATGAGTGATGATGGTTGGAAAACCATCATAGTATTTGCTTTGTCTCACATTGGAGTGACAGTTTGGTTAAATATAAAATTTAGATCAATACTTCTATCTCTTGTACTTTGAAAATATGATTCCATTGTTTTCTAACCTGTGTTGTTGTTGATAAGAAGCTGTTCACCTCTGTCTTTCCTTTGCACATAATCTGTTTCTACCATGTGGTAATTTTTAAGATTATTCTCTTTCTCTTTGATGATCTCCATTTTCACTAAGATGTGCTTATGTATGGATTTATCTTTATTGATCCTACATTCTATTCAGAATTCAATCTTTAATTCTAAAATTGACAATTATCTTTTCAGGTATCAATTCTCTGCTATTCTCTCCATTTGGGGGGAAATTCTATACAGAAATATTGATGTCTTTTTTGGCTTTGTGTTTTAGTCAACTTTTTATCACTGTAACCAAAAGACCCAATGAAAACAACTTAGACGAGGAAAAGTTTATTTTGGCTCACAGTTTCAGATATTCAGCCCATGGTCAGCCAACTCCATTACTCTAGGCCAACATGAAGCAGATCAATATGGAAGACGGCTACCTAGTTCAAGACAGGAAGCAAAGGAAGAACTCTGCTCATCAGAGACAAAATATAAACCCCAAAGTCATTTCCTTAGTGACCTAACTCCTCTATTCACATCCTATCCAGCTAATTCTGCAAATGGATTAATCCACTGTTTAGAGTACATCTATCATAAGGTTTTTTTTCCTTTTTACTAATTAGTGTACTAGAACCAGTATAAATAATAAAATACAAAAGATTTATATGATATGAAGAGAAACAAGACTCTAATGGAAACTGTATAAATAAGCATGAGAGATGATGCTTTATTTCAAGGATAAAACTAACATGTGTAAGTTATTCTTCTTGCCCTTTTGGACTCAGTATATGTTACCTCCATTTGTATTTACAGAACATCCAAAGAAGCAGAAGTGTGTCTCATTATACAGAAACTTCTGCTGAATTCCCAGAATACATGCTTTATTTTATAAAATGCTACCCTGCAGCCACCTGGGCTAGTTTTCATTTCCCCAATAGGCCCTATACCTTTTCTTCTATTTTTCCTTCTACCTCTATCTGTGTTTGTTGCCAGTATAATTTGATGAATGTCTCTAACTTCATGTCATCAATGAATCCTTTCCTAGTTTCTCTCTACTTATCAACCTTTTAGACACGGACTACAGTCCCTAAAATATAAGATCACACTTTGAACAAAAAAGGAAAATATTGAGTATTCATTTAACTGAGTCAGTAGAAATAGCTGTAAATTATTTTGGAATGCTATATTTTATGAAGTATGAAGTTTTTCATTTGAGAATTTAAAATGTATATTTTACTCTGTGAAGGTTAAGGATATATGACAGAATCTGAATTCATTCTGTATTGTTTCAAAAAAAGGATTATGTTAATTAAAATGATTGTCTAACTTCTGAGTGAGGACAATAAGATGGACTTGGTGGGACTAGTGGTAGTCCTTAAAAGAAAAGGAAGAAAAGGCTAAGTCTCTGGCAATATGTGCTCTAATTCTCAATGGAGGCTAGGATGACAGCTATACTCCCAGCTCTACCAGGTAGGTGGGGCCATGGGCAGTCCTGTACAGATGTCACTTTCAGATTGCATCTGGAATGATCTCCCCTGTGAGCCAGGGATGGAGGGAGGATGACATTGTGGCTTCTGTGAAGTGGCAAATCTCAGGAGACAAAAATGAAAGGAGGACATGTTTGGAACTTTTGCCTCATTGTGTCCAGGTGTTCTGGTTTCTCACAGCACGTTCATTAAAGAGCTTCTCTTATTCTCAGATTCACTGCAACTGGAGGGCTCTGGGGTAACATTACCTTCAAAAAATTCCTGAGAGATCTGGACCTTATACCAGGGGGACTATCCTTTTGGTGTTAAAGACTCTTTTGAAGTGAGAAATTACCTTGAAATACTTTCTCTGCCTTTTTGTTTCAGATTATAAACCTTGGATAGAGATGAGAGGGAAAATCTGCTGTGTACCTGAAAGTTACCATTTAACTCCTGATTTCCAAAAAGAGAAGATAGAATATCCATGGCATGTCTGTACCAGTGGGTTCACCATTTTATGTATCATGATTTTACTTTCCCCTGGTGTTAAATCTAAAAGGATTGACTGGGAAGGCAGTAATGCCATCACCTGAAGAAGTACATAAAGTCTATTTCCTATGATGAGAGGAAGAGAATCTTCACAAGGATTGCTTATACATAGCTACTCTAGGCATGAATATTAGCAGTAATATTTGGAAAAGAATTTCTCTTTTTGCCTTTAAGAAGCATATGATAATACTTTTGACCATGATGCCTTTTCATGCTTTGCCACCACACTCTTAGTCATCCCAATTTTTGAAATGGGCTTCAAATTACACACTACTTTATTTCAAAATGATGGAAGGTGAATTAGGTCTCTTGTGAAAAATGTCTGTTAGCAATGATGGAATTTTTAAGCTATGAAATAGACCTCCAATGACAGTAAAATAAAGATTTAAGAACCCCTGTATACTTGCAGGGCCTCTATATCTGAAGCCTGTAATACACTGTAATAGCCAATGGCCTATAAGTATGTTTATTGGTCCCCAAAATGATTATTATGTCTTATAGTAGAAAGAGCATTAGATCTAAAGTCAATGCCAGAGCTTTTCTTAGGCTTTGCCTATTTATTATTTATTACCTGCACAGCACTTCAGACCAGGTTTTCTATCTTTCAAATGAAATTCACACCATCTAATTCATCCTGATGATCTGTGTTTAATAATCTGTATTGACTACATTCATATTCAAAAGTTATTTAGAGCGAGCAAGGTTTAAGCACTATTCTCTAGGGAAAAAAAAAAACTCAAACAGCCCTGTAAAAAAAAAAAAACTGAATAAAATCAGTGTTATCCATCAATGATACCAAAAGAATGTCCTAATAGAAAGGGTTCATGGCCTGATATGCAAATCCCAAAGCATTTTCTCCCCTTTACTGTTAACATAGTCTAGATAATGGCCTTATGGAAATCCTGCTCATAATTCTCACATGCAGATAATCCAATATGTTTACAACTCTCCATGGCATAAGTGAGACCAGTCTGGAACCTTTAACTCAAGTTTTACTCATTTAACAGGATTATAAATTGGAAGAATAAGGATAATGTCCAAAAATAGAAAATATTTTATGAGATGTAGCTTCTTTTTCAAACTCACAGAGCTGGTTTCGTTATTACTTTTGTGTGCTTTTATTTTATCACCATTCAAGAATACATCCCCAAATACCACCTCCCTTGAAATCCCAAACCAGATTCTTGACAGTATGCTTTGGATATATAGAATCAACCATATTTCATACTTGCATTGTGGACGTTTTCATTATGAGAGCCTATTACACCCTTGCTTTAATCAATCATGTTGAAGTTGTTTCTCTCATTTATACATAAGTTAGTTTTAATACATATAACCTTCTTATATAACATCATCTTTATATCATCAGCAGAGCTTCACACCAGCTATATCTATTGAATAATTGCCTCAGTTATTAATCATACTACTATCTCACACGTTTGTAAATTGAAATACAGTTATTTTTATGACATAGGATTTATAGGAGAAACAAAACCTTTTTTTTAGTTCATTGCTCCATTCACTGAAAACATGTTTTCAAATTAAGGGCTGAACATAAAATTAAATGACTTGTCATTTATTTATTAGTCATAAGTTCATTACAAAATTGACTTCCATAATTTAAAAAAGTTAAAATCAAAAAGAAACATATCATCTAAGTGCTTATTATTAAGTGTTGAATTATATTTTACATTTGCAGAATATCCAATATAAGGATTAAAATTGAATGTTTATGTTAATGTAACAAAAAGGTAGATAAAAATATGAAAAAATTGTTAATAAATATAATCATACCATAAATTTCTAACATGAAAACCAAATATATGTTGTTTTATTTAAAAAAATTAAAATTAGGCATTTGCTATTTAACCATATGTGAATCTTTTGGTAAACTGAAACAAATATCTAATTGTATACCTGAACTTTACAGGCAAAAAATTATACATTTAAAAAGTTATCAGTGGATGGCCAAGTGTCAGGTGCATACTTGTAATTCCAGTGGCACCCGAGGCTGAGGCAGTTTAAAGCCAGCATCAGCAAATTAGCCAGGCCCTAAGCAACTCAGTATGATCCTGTCTCTAAACAAAATATTTTAAAAAGGCTAAGGATGTGGCTTAGTGGACAAGCATGCCTGGATTCAATCCCTAGTACAAAATAAAAGTAGTTATCAGTAAATGTACTAACTATATTTTCTGCTATACCTGTGGTACTTCGATTTATCGTTGAATCCATTTGTCATATTTAAAAACATATTCTGCTTTCTTCAATTACATCAAGTACATTAAAGTCTTTTTATTTATACACATCCTTTAATCTTTTCAAAATTATAGTTTAACATCACTGCAATTTTAAGTAATCCTACTTATTAAACATCACCTATAGAATTGAGACTTTCCAATTGTCCATATTTTCCAGATACTAGGAAGACACAGGATTGTTTCAAGAGTATCAGAAGACATTGGAAGTGTCATCAAATTTTTAAAAATTGAATTCTAATTTTTCTGTGAGATTACGTAAGAGAGTGCTGTACTCCTAAGGCATTTGACTCTTCAGGCCACCTAACATGGGAAAAATCATTAATGTATCCTAGAGGAGAGAAGGAACCATTAAATTCTGAGGATATTAATGTGGCCATATCATATATCATACAAAAGAGATTCAAAAATTGTGGTCACAAAAATCCAGGAGAAAAAAGTCCATTATTAAAAATGTTATGCACAATATAAAATTATTCATCATAATCACAAAGGTATTTAGTTTCATTTCCCACTTTATCTTAATAAAATATTAACTGGTATACTGGAAATGCATGATAAAACTATAAAAGTTAGAACATATATTTAAGTGAAATGAATTTCCAATTTCTCAAACATTAACAAAATAATTTTGTATACATTATTCAAATGAATATCAAATGTTTGTAAATATAATTGCAAACATATTTGGTAATTTTCTTCCATACTATCATTCATGATATGAGTTAGAAGAAATCATAATTTGCCACATAAATGTCCTATAGTTTCTTTAACCAGGCTGAAACCAAGTTTTATTTAAAAGCTTTCAAAAGCTTTGATATTTTTGATGACTTTTTTATGCACCAAATGCACTGTGAGAAGCCTGGGTGTTTCCTCATGGTAATTAACATATAACATGGCACAAGGATATTGCAAAATAAATATGTGTTAACTGGTAAATTTTGTTTTACAGCTTGAGTATAAGAGTTTTTAAATAGTTCCATTGCTTACTCAATTCCTTGTGTAGCAAAGTATAATCAATTCTAATTAAATTTGTTATTCTAGAGATAAATTTCACCCACAAGAGGCATAGATACAAGAATGTAAAAGGCACTTTTGTGTTTGGGGGGCATGGGGGGAGTAGAACGTATTCTATCTCTTCCTTAGTTTTAAAATACTCCTGAGAATAATATTAATTACTAATTTGTATTCCCCTTCATGAATTATAAAGAAAACTATAGGTAATAAAGTTTTATAAAATAGATATTTGCTTACACAATGTACATAAAGCAATGATCAAACACAAAAGAAATGTCTTGGTTACAAAGAATTCCAAATAGCACACACAAAGAAGTTGATTGTGCAAAGTGAAGTATTGAGAGGAGAATAGAAAGAGATAGATGGAGATGGCTTTCAACCCGGTGAATTTAATCATGTTGCCAAAAAAGCATAGGTGCCCGACGTTGATGCATAATTTATTCTGGGAACAATAGAGAGCTTGAAGGATAGAAAGGAAGGAAACAGTTAAGACTACCAAAAATATTCTTAAAAAATTTAGGGAAGAAGAGATCTTTGATATCATGCTTGCATTCAATCTATTCACATTTACTTACAAATTAAAATGTATCTTTTTTTAGATAGAGGTTACTCTCACACAGACTGAATCAACCTGCAAAGTGGGCTCATACTGGAAAAAAGAATCCTGTGATAAGAGAAATGATTTCTAATGCTCATTATAAATGTCTCATATTTATTTTTCTATTTTTTTCCATTGCAAATAAAGTTCACCGTACCTAGCATATGCAGTACCTATCTAAGGGAAAAACGGCCTTGAATGACCAAATAAAAATAAAGCTGATAGGATCCAGCCTTCATTCATAGAATGTTAGAAGTTATCTAATCAAGTCCTGTATTCCACAGCTGGAAAAATTGAATTTTCACGCAAGGGAAATAGCTTTCTCAGGGATGACAGCAGATGAATGGCTCTAGGTCTCATGAATGTGGGCACAGGGCCCAAACTGCTCACATTTTATCACCATTCTAAATTACAATGCCTGTCACAAAGTGAGCATGAGGTATTCTGTAGATATTTTAGGTGAATTGCATGAATACATGACTGACAGAAGGAATGAGTGTGACACTGTCAGTGCTGGGCTAGTGATCAGTTTGCCAGCATCTGTGCAGTTTAAGATGATGATTTGTTGTGTAATAGTTCCTCAAAAATATCATTTTTGAGTTATGTCAGTTAAAGAAACAATGGCCAGATACCAATGGAAGCAGGTATTGGGACATTCTGAAGTAATAATTCTTTTTAACTTTTGTCATTTTTCAGTGGTATTGCTTATCAGTGGAGTCGCAGCTGTCTTAGAGATGTTTTGCTAAAGCCATCCTGCAACACTTGACTCTTAAGCTGCTCTGGACATACTGTTACTTATATCCACAATACTTCTTCAGCAGTGGTGATGGGCAGACACTTGATTTTACCCTACCTCTAGCAATTTAAACAACCAGGAGGAAGTAGTTGAAACAACAATAGGGCTCATTCTAAAGGCAATTTTCAGAAATAAAGAAATGTAGAAGAGGGAGAGAAATGAAGACCATACATATTTAAACTACTTGATAAGAGAACAAAAGGTGTTAAACAGGTCATGATAAGCAAAGTATATCTAGTTCTTGAAGAAATCTACAAAAGATTGGAAAACACCTTCTCAAGTACAGGGCAAAGAGAAGAAGTTGATAGCAGACATTGATGTGCAAACTAGTCAAGTTCAGGTGGAGGAAGAGCATATACCTCTCATATGGATTCTTGGAAGCTATTCCCTACAAATTTAAGTGGTAGTTGAGAGTAACATTTAAAGTGGCTAAAGATTGTCTGGGCAATAGCTTCTATGCTCCACATAGTCAGGTTCAAGTGCAAGAGAGATCTTTGTAAAAGAGTTCCTGGCAGTGCTCTGTGATACAAGAGGGGTCACTAAGGCTGTTTAGGGACCCAGGTAAACTTCCAGCCTCCTTCTTCATCTCTACACACAAAGGCTTGTTCCTGGTGGAAAGAATGAGTTTTGACATTACAGTGAGGACTCAAGGATGTGTAAAATGTCATCTCTGTCTTGTTGGGTGACACATCAGCTGGATGATAAGGAAGTGTTTGCACCTCTGTTGGGGGATTTGAAAGTTGAGAAAAGTAGTGGAAGTCTTCCCCATGGCTGGCAGTGCTGTGCAGGGGGTTTGTTCTTTAACCTCCATAGTTGATTGGCACATCCTCTCTGTGGACATTTTCATAATCAATGGCATCACTCGGAAAATGGGAGTATGTGCTAGTCACTATTCTGGGATGAGAGGAGAGGGCACTGTAGTTAGCTGATGAGGTGTCATCAATGGTGTTGAGGTCTTTCAATCCAAGTGTTTGTAGCACCCAGGGATCACCATGGGGCCCAGGTGGTTTTTCACAGTTAGCAAACTCACAAGAGAGGTTTCTCTTGGCATTTTTAGGATGGGGGATCTCAGCAGGAGAGTATCCCTGCTCTTTGTGTTTCCTCTTCCCCTTTCTGAATTTTCCACACACTTTGGAGAACTCATCTGATGACAACAATTTCTGAAGAAGTGACATTTGAAAATTATACTTCCTTTAAATATCTACTAGTTACCCTCATTCTTTAGAAAAATAGGTTAAATTTCTAATATTTTTTCACATACAAGTAAAATGGATTAGATTAGTGTCTGTTACTAAAGTAAAATCCATGATAACATCTTATTTCTTAGGAACCTGAATTCATTTCTTACTCTCAGTTTGAAACTTGAAAAAAGCAGATCATGTCTTGAAGATTTCAAATCAGAGAAGTAATAATTTTTACAAAAATGACAATAAAAGCAATTGTTTATTGAATTATCACTGATAAAATAAACAAATTATTATTTGATATAATTTATGAATAGTTCATCACATGCACTATTTCTTTGGATATAGATACTGTTAAAATCTCCATTAATGAGGAAACTAAGACACAGACATTTTTGTGACTTGCTAAGTATCCCTTAGCCTAGAATTAAACCTAAGTTATCTGAATATAGACAGAACTCTTGTTTAAACACTATACAACATTCCTTATGTTATTTCATTAACTTTCAAAGCAATCCCTTGAAAAAAGTTGTTATTTTAAATCTTGGAGAACTGAGGTCAAGAAAGGTAAAGCTAATTAATGTCATTTAATAATTTAATAATGTCTTTTTCAAGGAATGGTGGCTAGAGTTAGAAGCCAATGCTAGCCCTTTATTTATGAAAGCTTACTATACAGTAAAGTAGTCAAATCTAGTATCTTTTCTTCTCTCAACTGTTAGATTCAGTATAAGCAGCAGACACATAATCAATTTAGATTACATAATATCAAATAATAGTTTCTCTAAGAGTAAAGTAAAAATTGGTCATAGAAGCAAACACATACTAGGAAAAACACAAAACTAAAGAAAAAAGAACACAAAGAGACTATAGGCAAGCTATCTTTGAGTTCGAAATAGCTCATTTAATAGTGTAAGAAAAATGTGAATAAAAAATATTGTAACTGTATATACTGAATTGCTGCTCAAGATACTAAGCTCCAGTTATCATCACAGCATCTTAGATTGAGAGAGATTTTTCACAGATTTTTAGTTTTTGTAGCTGCAGGTAACCAAATTTCTAATTGAGAATGATTTTCCTAAATCCAGAAAATAATTAAAACAACTGAGTTTTTAAATCTTTAATTTCTACATTAAGAAGATAATTAAAACAACTGAGTTTTTAAATCTCTGATTTCCACCTAACTCTCCGTTTGATCAACCTGTTTCCTCAGCAATCCCTAGCTTTTGATATATAAGAAACTATTTTTGTAATAATGTCTGGATAGAATCTGCAATCTAGATACTTCTAATAAATGATACATAAAAGTTCTAGTGAAAGTCATGTACTTCCTTAAGAAATGTTATCCATTCTACTCATATATCCCATGACCTGTTGTTAAGTACACTTCTTGCTTTTAATTAAGAAATTTTACATTAATGGTTTCCTTTCTTAAATCACTGCCCTGACCTTATAAAAAGATTATTACACACCTTGGCCTTTTCTTCAAGACATTTAACCAAAGTAGAATTCAGGTATTGTCTGAGATGATTATTCTTTTCATGTAGCCTAGCAAGTTCTTCTTCCTTCTGAACCAGAGTATCTTGGAGCTGCAAAAAGCAGACAATGGTGAAGGTCGCTCCACTGTATTGACTTTGTAACATTATAATAATGCCACTGTGCCTCAGCCTTCTTAAACTTGATTATTATTCTGTTTGTTTTATGAACACAATTTCAGGGAGTCCTCGTCCTCTGAGACTGAAATCAACAACCCCCTACCACATGATTGTTCAGTTTTGTGCTCTGAATTTTTCATTCATTACAAAGTATTTGAGGGTATTACATGATTTTTAAAATTTTAACCACAAGGGAGTCAGGTAGGTGTAAAGGAAAATGAGCAGCATTCAACTATTTAAAT